>NC_058082.1:583945839-584288694 GCF_014858855.1 Bufo gargarizans
TCGCTCTTTTTGGCGTCACGAACAGGATACGCATACTTCTGAAGTGCAGAGAAGTGTGAACTGTGTGCTTTAGCTATTCCACCACCGTATTGCAAAGACTGTAACCTTTATTTCCAAGCCGGTGGATTAAAATTGTGCCTGGGAGGAATCAGAGACGCTGTATTGTGTTGCGCTACCCCCAGAGAGAAAATCGTATTTGTGGACTGTGATTTATTGGACTTTCCGACACCCTGCTTGCTGTCAGGGAATCGTGATCAAGATGGCCACCAGCCGCCTGGAGTAAAGTTTCCCGCGCTGCTGAGGACCTTCGTGGGCAGATCCCTTCAAGGACACCGAAAAGCCCGCCCCTCTTCGTCATCGCACCGCCCAACACCCTAACAGTACCTTTCTGGACTTTAAAGAACTGGCTATAAAAATTCTGGGGTCAGCAGTATCTACAGAGTTGAGCACCCCACCTGAGTTATCAGCCTGCAGGTCAAAACCGTTTATCATTAACCGAGCTGAGGCCGGTCAAGCTGTTCAAGCTACAGCTACCGATACTATCGCCATGCTGACAGAGCAAGTAAATCACCTCACTAAAAGCCTAGAGAGAGTGTGCAGAAAAATGGAGGAATGGGAAAAACCTATGATGTCAGAAGAGGAGTTCCTGTCACCCTCTAAGCCGTTCCCACCTCCATACCAAGAGACTCACCCCAGGGATCCTGGGAGGCGCACTAGGGGTCGCAAGCGGCCCGTGTGTACATACTGCAAAAAGATGGGACACACAGAATCCACTTGCTGGCAGTTAAACGGGCAACCCCTGAGGCTGAGGACCACCCCTCGGGAGGTAGAACACTAGGTCCAAAGATCCAAATTGGATGCCACGGTATGTAGGATCCCATCCTAAAATCAATGTGGAGATTAACGGGGTCCCCTTTGAAGCCCTATTAGATACTGGGTCTCAGGTCACTACTATTCAGCTGCCCGCCTTTGAAAGATTCTGGGACACCAACCAATTGACCCAGCCGCCTGAATCCTGGGTAGAGATTGTCGCCAGCAATGGCAAACCGGTAAAGATCCATGGATACTGGGAACCCACCCTGCAGGTGGGAGAGGTAACCTTGCCTCAACAGGGGGTGATAGTAGTACAGGCTGGCGACAGAGGAGGACATCCTGTCATTCTAGGCACCAATGTCTTCAAAAACTGTTATGCAGAAATACTTGCCGTATTACACCAGACTCTGCCCACCGCTTCCTCTGCATCCAAGAGGGTGATTCAAAAGACTATCACTGTGTTAAGTGCCCAGCAGAGGTTTGCTAACGGGAAAGGAGAAATTTGTACTGCCAGGATTCGTGATAATAAGCCTGTGACTTTGCCTCCTAATTCCCAAACTCTCTTATGGTGTCGTGCTGTCCTGGGATTCCAAGGCCAAGATTATCCAGCCCTGGTGGAACCAATCCAGATGGAGAACTACCCTTACGTGAGAGCTGCCAAGTGCCTGGTGAACGTCTCCCAAGGTAAAGTACCTGTCCGTCTGATTAACCTGAGTGATCATCCTGTTGCGCTTACTAAGCATGACCCTGTTGCCCAGCTTTCTCAGGTGTTCTTCCAAGACATCATCCGTCTTCCAGTGACAGAAAAGCCGCCAGCTGTAGTCAGCGGATGTCCGCCGGTGCCCCAGTCACAAGTGCCCTGGTGGGAAGAGCTCCATGTCGGGGACGAGGCTACCCCCCAACATCAACAAGAGGGGATACTACAGCTTGTCAAAGAGCACCACCAGGCCTTCAGTAAACATGCTACTGATTATGGAGAGGTTAGTGCCATACAACACACCATACCTACTGGCTCTCATCCTCCTATCAAGGAGAGATACAGACCCTTACCGCCTACTTCCTATCAGACTGTAAAGGAAATGATCCAAGAGATGAAAGACTCTAATGTAATCCGGGACAGTCATAGCCCGTGGGCGGCACCCCTGGTCCTTGTAAAGAAGAAGGATGGTGGTATTCGTTTCTGCGTGGACTATAGAAAAATTAATCAAATAACCCACAAAGACGCGTACCCACTGCCCCGCATTGAGGAGTCACTAACTGCTCTGGGCTCCGCTGCCTATTTCTCCACGTTGGACTTGACCAGTGGCTACTGGCAAGTACCCATGGCCCCGGCAGATAGGGAAAAGACGGCTTTCACCACTCCCATGGGCCTGTTCGAATTCAATTGTATGCCGTTCGGGTTATGTAATGCCCCAGGAACTTTCCAGAGACTAATGGAGCGGTGCTTGGGTCACAAAAACTTTGAAACAGTGCTGCTGTATCTAGATGACGTCATTGTGTACTCAAAAACATATGAAGACCATCTGAAACACTTAGCAGAGGTATTTGAAATCCTTATCAAATATGGCCTGAAGGTAAAGCCATCCAAGTGCCACTTGCTCAAACCTGCGGTAAAATACCTGGGGCATGTGGTAAGCGGAGAGGGCATACAACCTGACCCTGATAAGTTAGCGGCTGTCCGTAACTGGCCGGTCCCCACTACCGTCAAAGAGGTGAGGGGTTTCCTTGGTTTTGCCGGCTACAATAGACGTTTTATCCCCCATTTTGCTCAAATAGCCGATCCTATCCAGGAACTCTTGAGGGGGCAGCCCAAGAAAAGTCCTAGAACTCCAGTGCCCATTGAGTGGAATGAAGAAAGAGAGATAGCGTTCCAGTTGTTAAAAAAGAAACTGACTGAGCCTCCCGTGTTAGGTTATCCAGACTACAGCAAGCCCTTCCATCTGTATACTGATGCTAGCAAGCGAGGCCTGGGGGCTGTGTTAGCCCAGATTCAAGAGGGAAAAGAAAGAGTGATAGCTTATGCAAGCCGCTCCTTGAAAGGAGCTGAGAAAAATGACCAGAATTATAGTTCCTTCAAACTAGAGTTCCTGGCATTAGTGTGGGCAGTGACGGAGAAATTCAAAGATTATCTAGCCGCTACCCCCTTCATTGCATTCACTGATAATAACCCTCTGGCACATCTAAATACAGCTAAATTGGGGGCTTTGGAGCAAAGATGGGCCTCTCGCCTCGCCAACTATGATTTCTCTGTAAAATATCGTGCTGGACGTACTAATGACAATGCTGATGCTTTATCCAGGCTTCCCACAGAGACCGCTCCTGATGATGTGCGAGATGCTTGGGAAGATGTAGAAATGCCGGCCTTCTACCATAAATTTGCTCAACAGGATCAGGCCCGGGCTACCAGTGACAGAGCTGCAGATCCTTCACCCTCCAGTAGGCCTGAACTCAAAGAAGAAAGGTGGGTGAAACTACAGTCTGAAAGTAGAGTGCTGGGTGAATTGTTGGACTTCATCACCAGTGGCAGAGCCCCTGAGAGGATTCGGCGAAAGAGTACAGATCCTGAGCTCATCAAACTGTGGAGACAGTGCCATCAGCTCTTCATACAAAGGGCCTGTTGCTACGGAGAAGCCTAGACCCAGTGTCCAACGAAAGAGTGCATCAGATTCTCATACCCCGACGAGATGCAGGTATGGTGTTGGAGATGTACCACAATCAATCCCGTCACTTTGGGGACCAAAAGACTGAGGCAAATATCCGCCAGCGGTTTTACTGGGTGGGCATGCGAGAAGACATGGAGAAGTGGTGTCGAGAGTGTGTAGCCTGTACCTTGAAACGAGGTGAACACCATGATCAGAGGGCACCACTGAGACCCATTGTAAGTACTCGTCCTCTTGAACTTGTCGCCATCGACCATGTGAAGCTGGAACCTAGTCGCTCAGGGTATGTGTACGCTATGACTATTATTGACCATTTCACTAAGTTTGTTGTAGCGGTGCCTGTGAGAGACCAGACGGCCAAGACTACAGCCGAACTGTTCTGGAAACACTTCCTCCTGCCCTACGGTTGTCCAGAAAAGATCCTCACCGATCAAGGTCCTGCTTTTGAGTCCCATCTGTTCCATGAACTGTGCCGCCTGCACAACTGTAAGAAGATCCGGACGACGGCCTACCATCCGCAAGGTAATGGATTGTGTGAAAAAATGAATCAGACCTTCATAGAGATGCTGAGGACCGTGCCTCCTGAAACCAGGGGAGATTGGCCTAATCTGTTGCCACAGCTCATGTTCACATACAATCATACCATACACTGTTCCACCGGGTATACCCCCTTCTATTTGATGTTTGGGCGCCAAGGGTTATTGCCTGCTGACCACTCCTTGGACGTACTCGTACCTGATTGCATCAACCCATTACCTAATACCGACTGGGTTGCTGAACACCAAAGGCGATTGAATACGGCCCAAGCTATTGTTCAGGAACGTATGGACTATGCTAGAGACTGGCAGCAGAGAGACTATGACCAAGCAGCCCATGCAGAACCCTTGACAATAGGGGCTGTGGTATGGTTAAAAAATAACCGCCGTACCAGTAAACTGGACAGTAAATGGGAGCAAAGTCCCTATGTTGTCACTGCAATCCCAAATGTTGGAACTCACACTTATGAGATCACCCGGGAGGGCAGGGGATCCCAAATTGTGCACCGAAACCGGTTAAAGCTCTGCCTGACACCAGGACCCAGTGCCGAGAGTTCTATATCTGAACCCCCTGTGTCAGAGTCATCGATACAGCCCGAGGATCCTATGCAGGCTGTCCGTAATCTAAGGTATGACGCTGATCCCATGCATTGGCTTCTGACACCATGGTTGAACTTGTTGGTGCCCGCTCCGGCACCTACTGTACCTTCACTTCCAGAAGAGCCGGTTCAAGATGCCCCGGATCCAGCTCCCCCTCTAGTGGATCCTGTTGTTCCTGTTGTTCCTGTTGTTCCAGTTGTTCCTGACCAAGGTCTCACGGATGGAGATCCTCCTGTTGCTACTCTCTCTTCTACCTCGGTGCTAAGAGAGGAGGAAACCCCTGTGTTGAGAAGGTCCACCCGGATAACCAGGGGACGTCCGCCAGTCCATTTAGGAGACTTTGACTATGCTGGTGGTGTCTCCCCCCGAACAGTTGTTAATAGAAATAGCCTGCTTGACGTTTGTGTGCAAGAATGGACTCCTCCACGTGAGCCCTTGCCTGTTCTATACCCACGGGGAAACCCTGTGTAGTTCCTTATTATACTTCAGTCAAGAAAAATAGACTAACCTGGTTCACCTTAAGTCCGCTGTGCCAGGTCAGCGGCCGTGCCTAAGAAGAAAGAAGACGCCCCTTTTTCTTGCGTCATTTATTGCAAATGTTATATTTTTGTGTGAAATCGTTGTTTATTATATTTATAATGCCATGTTTAACTTATGCATCAGCTTATGTTGGTTCAGGCATGTGTGTGAGTACGAGGCCTTACTCACGTTAAAGTCTGGGGGTGTGCAGCATACGGGTAGGCTACCCGACACTGCTAGATTTGAGTGTGTAGTTCCCTTTAAGCCAGTCAGGCCGGTTACCGGCAATCCTTATAACAGCCAGCAGAGGGAGCCCCCAGTTCAGTATAAATAGGCTAGGGCCTAGCTCAGGAAGGTAGAAGTTTCCAGACTCAGTGCAGAGAGGGTTCCCCTCCTGAGTCCGTATGCATAGAAGTCAGAAGGGCATAGCTAAACAGCCTGAAGACACAGAATACCACAGAGGCCGATCAGATAAAGCAAGAGGTACTCAAGATAACAGAGGAGGTACTAGATAAGGACAGCTTCAAGGATGCGCCAGCTATAGGGCATTAGACCTTGGAGAAAAAGTCACATGTTTCAGGACCAGTCAGGAATAGTGTGCAAGCCGCCTGTACTGCATCTCCTGTAATTAACACTCTGTAAAGAACATTGCTATAACCGGCCAGTCTGTACTTCTAAGAACCACCTGTATTCAAATAGAAACCAACTGTCTTTTAAGGAACGACGCTCCCAACTGCGTCCATGTATGATTATCACTGATATTCAGTAAAGTTCCAGTTTTTGTTGGCTATCCTGTGCTTGCTTCATTCTTCTACAATATCATACACGGCGTGTCACCGTTTAATTGACACTGGCGTCACGAACTTTTAATCACCTGCCTGTTCCAGTATCTGACCAGAATTGAAGACGACAGTGGATCCCAGGTTAGTGGGTACATCTGCACTACAAAGCCCAGCATACACTACTGACCCCCCTGGGACACTGCATTATCCCATAGAGATTAATGGGATTACTGTGACAGCCGTAAGAAATCCAACACTGCTGGATTACTTGTGACTTGAAACATTAATTTCTATGGGATCACCGCTACTCAGCGATCCTGGCCGCGACAACTCGTGACCAGTTTTGCAGTGTAGTTCTAATCTGATTCTTCTAGGGGCACTTGTGCAGTGACCCTGTGGTTCACTGCTAAAAGGGTTAAATGTGTGGCAAATATAGTATATTCAAAAATGACAGAAATGCTGATTTCAGCGGTGTGTCACTCATGAACAAAATGTTAGTGGTTGCCAGGAAACAGCAACAAAATCATTGGAGCATAGGCCTGGAAAAGAGTCAAATCTACTTGAGAAGAGTCCTGGCTATTCCTAATCTCCTGCTCTCCCGTCCATCTGCTGATGATTGTCAGTTCTCTCCTAGAGAGAAAGGGAGAAAACTAGATAGAAGACTGTCAGTCATCAGCAGGTGAGCAGGAGAGCAGGAATTCATGAATAACCAGGACTCTTCTCAGATGGCAGGGACTCTTTTCCAGGCCCAGTCTGCAATGATTGTGATGTTGTCGGCAACCACTTACTTTTAACTTAAAAATGACAGACTGCTGAAATCAACTCACCTGTCTCTACCAGGTTCCCTTTAATAGACTATTGAAAGTTATGTTTTAGAGTTAGTTCGTTTTTTCTCAGTGAAACATTTGGTATTCCTACTGCCTAAAAAATGTATAAACTTTGTGTATCACAAAATGGTGTTTTTGAAAAATACAACTCATCCTTCATAGAAATGAGTAGAGATAAGCGAATCGAAGTTCACGAAGTGGAATTCGATCCAAATTTCAGGAAAAATTTGATTTGCACCGAAGCTGAATTTTCTCACACTTCGTGGTAACAAATAAAAATTTTTCTTAAAATGGCTGCTGAACATGTGAGGACATGGAGAAAGGAACTCTGTGAAGGCGGGATAATTCATAATGCCATCCATGCAGCCAGCCAGTCCAGTGATGTCACAGCCCTATAAATAGCCTCTGCCATCTTGGATTCTGCCATTTTCCAGTGTACTTAGTGCAGAGAGAGACATCAGCAGGCGCTAGGGACAGTGCTAGGAAAAACGTCATTGTGCTAAAAAAAAAACGATTTACAAGTTCAGGGAAAGATTATTCAAGGTGTAGGTAAAAGATAGGGAGGAATCATTCCACAGCATTTCTGTTGAACAGGGTTCAGTAGGGGAGGTTACAGCCTGGGTAATAGGAACAATCCTATTACACCTTGCTGCACTGACTGCGGATCCAAATTGCCATTATACAGCTCTGTAATTCCAGCAAACCGTTCTTGATATTGGGGTGCAAGTGCTGTTTGATACAGCCATTAACAGGGTTTATTACAAGGAAATATTTCTACGTCTAATTTGCCTTTGTGCGGTTAAGTGCGAAAATTACGACCCTTTTTGTTGTGTATTAGTGGCAAAAGTAAAATATATTTGCCGTTCAGCGGTGCAGTTATGTGTTCTAAAGCCCTTTTTGTCGTGTAATAGTGGCAAAATAAAAATATATTTGCCATTCAGCGGTGCAGTTATATGTTCTAAAGCCCTTTTTTGTCTGTAATAGTGAGGGGGGAAAAAAGGGCTTATTAGCCGTTGTGTGGTGAAGTGAGAAAATTACAGATTTTTGGGGGATGTTTTAATTTCCTGTTTTTTATTTATTTGATCTAACAGTATGTCAGACAGAGAGGTGCCAGGCTCTGCAAGGGGGAGTGGCAGAGGCCTAAATGTTTCTGGTGCAGGCACAGGTCACAGCAGAGTAAGGGGCCGTGGCAGCAGGGGGACTCTTTGAGAGGCCTGAGCTCCCAGTGTCAGCTAGTGGTCATGTCTTTACCAGCAACCCAGCGATTTTTGAATGGTTGAATCAATGTTCGACTTGGTCGCAAGTAGGGATGAGCGAACTCGAACTGTATAGTTCGGGTTCGTACCGAATTTTGGGGTGTCCGTGACACGGACCCGAACCCGGACATTTTCGTAAAAGTCCGGGTTCGGGTTCGGTGTTCGTCGCTTTCTTCGCGCTTTTGTGACGCTTTCTTGGCGCTTTTTGAAAGGCTGCAAAGCAGCCAATCAACAAGCGTCATACTACTTGCCCCAAGAGGCCATCACAGCCATGCCTACTATTGGCATGGCTGTGATTGGCCAGAGCACCATGTGACCCAGCCTCTATTTAAGCTGGAGTCACATAGCGCCGCCCGTCACTCTGCTCTGATTAGCGTAGGGAGAGGTTGCGGCTGCGACAGTAGGGCGAGATTAGGCAGATTAACTCCTCCAAAGGACTTGATTAACTGATCGATCTGCAGCTGTGGATCATTGAGCTGCTGATCCTCAATTGCTCACTGTTTTTAGGCTGCACAGACCGTTTGTCAGTCTCATTTTTCTGGGGTGATCGGCGGCCATTTTGTGTCTTGTGGTGCGCCAGCACAAGCTGCGACCAAGTGCATTTAACCCTCAATGGTGTGGTTGTTTTTTGGCTAAAGCCTACATCAGGGTGAAGCTGTCACACCAAGTGCATTTAACCAGCAATAGTCTGTTCATTTTTTGGCCATATACAAAATCAGGGGCAAGCTGCGCCTGTCACCAAGTGCATTTAACCCTCAATGGTGTGGTTGTTTTTTGGCTAAAGCCTACATCAGGGTGAAGCTGTCACACCAAGTGCATTTAACCAGCAATAGTCTGTTCATTTTTTGGCCATATACAAAATCAGGGGCAAGCTGCGCCTGTCACCAAGTGCATTTAACCCTCAATGGTGTGGTTGTTTTTTGGCTAAAGCCTACATCAGGGTGAAGCTGTCACACCAAGTGCATTTAACCAGCAATAGTCTGTTCATTTTTTGGCCATATACAAAATCAGGGGCAAGCTGCGCCTGTCACCAAGTGCATTTAACCCTCAATGGTGTGGTTGTTTTTTGGCTAAAGCCTACATCAGGGTGAAGCTGTCACACCAAGTGCATTTAACCAGCAATAGTCTGTTCATTTTTTGGCCATATCCCAGTCTAATTCTGTCACTAAATCCATACCGGTCACCCAGCGCCTAAATACTAGGCCTCAAATTTATATCCAGCTAAATCTGTCCCTAGTGCTGTAGCTGGGCGAGTTATTTAGTGTCCGTTCAAGCACATTTCTTGTTCTGGGTTGAAATACAATTCCCAATTTAGCAATTTCATAATTTAGTGGTTCCTGCTATATCAGAGCTCTTTGAAATCTATCCCAAAAAGGGTATATAATATTGAAGGTGCACATAGGGTCATTCAGAGTAACTTCACACACACCCGCTACTGTGTATTTCCAAGTCTAATTCTGTCACTAAATCCATACCGGTGACCCAGCGCCTAAATACTAGGCCTCAAATTTAATTCCCTCTAAATCTCTCGTTACCCACCGCTGTACTGTTGTTGCTGGGCAAGATATTTAGTGTCCGTCAAAGCACATTTTTTGTTCTGGGTTGAAGTACAATTCCCAATTTAGCAATTTCATAATTTAGTGGTTTCTGCTATATCAGAGCTATTTGAAATCTATCCCAAAAAGGGTATATAATATTGAAGGTGCACATAGGGTCATTCAGAATAACTTCACACACACCCGCTACTGTGTATTTCCAAGTCTAATTCTGTCACTAAACCCATACCTGTCACCCAGCGCCTAAATACTAGGCCTCAAATTTAAATCCCTCTAAATCTCTCGTTACCGTTGTCCTGTTGTAGCTGGGAAAGTTATTTAGTGCCCGTCAAAGCACATTTTTTGTTCTGGGTTGAAGTACAATTCCCAATTTAGCAATTTCATAATTTAGTGGTTCCTGCTATATCAGAGCTATTTGAAATCTATCCCAAAAAGGGTATATAATATTGAAGGTGCACATAGGGTCATTCAGAATAACTTCACACACACCCGCTACTGTGTATTTCCAAGTCTAATTCTGTCACTAAATCCATACCGGTGACCCAGCGCCTAAATACTAGGCCTCAAATTTAATTCCCTCTAAATCTCTCGTTACCCACCGCTGTACTGTTGTTGCTGGGCAAGATATTTAGTGTCCGTCAAAGCACATTTTTTGTTCTGGGTTGAAGTACAATTCCCAATTTAGCAATTTCATAATTTAGTGGTTTCTGCTATATCAGAGCTATTTGAAATCTATCCCTAAAAGGGTATATAATATTGAAGGTGCACATAGGGTCATTCAGAATAACTTCACACACACCCGCTACTGTGTATTTCCAAGTCTAATTCTGTCACTAAACCCATACCTGTCACCCAGCGCCTAAATACTAGGCCTCAAATTTATATCCAGCTAAATCTGTCCCTAGTGCTGTAGCTGGGCGAGTTATTTAGTGTCCGTTCAAGCACATTTCTTGTTCTGGGTTGAAATACAATTCTCAATTTAGCAATTTCATAATTTAGTGGTTCCTGCTATATCAGAGCTCTTTGAAATCTATCCCAAAAAGGGTATATAATATTGAAGGTGCACATAGGGTCATTCAGAGTAACTTCACACACACCCGCTACTGTGTATTTCCAAGTCTAATTCTGTCACTAAATCCATACCGGTGACCCAGCGCCTAAATACTAGGCCTCAAATTTAATTCCCTCTAAATCTCTCGTTACCCACCGCTGTACTGTTGTTGCTGGGCAAGATATTTAGTGTCCGTCAAAGCACATTTTTTGTTCTGGGTTGAAGTACAATTCCCAATTTAGCAATTTCATAATTTAGTGGTTTCTGCTATATCAGAGCTATTTGAAATCTATCCCTAAAAGGGTATATAATATTGAAGGTGCACATAGGGTCATTCAGAATAACTTCACACACACCCGCTACTGTGTATTTCCAAGTCTAATTCTGTCACTAAACCCATACCTGTCACCCAGCGCCTAAATACTAGGCCTCAAATTTATATCCAGCTAAATCTGTCCCTAGTGCTGTAGCTGGGCGAGTTATTTAGTGTCCGTTCAAGCACATTTCTTGTTCTGGGTTGAAATACAATTCTCAATTTAGCAATTTCATAATTTAGTGGTTCCTGCTATATCAGAGCTCTTTGAAATCTATCCCAAAAAGGGTATATAATATTGAAGGTGCACATAGGGTCATTCAGAGTAACTTCACACACACCCGCTACTGTGTATTTCCAAGTCTAATTCTGTCACTAAATCCATACCGGTGACCCAGCGCCTAAATACTAGGCCTCAAATTTAATTCCCTCTAAATCTCTCGTTACCCACCGCTGTACTGTTGTTGCTGGGCAAGATATTTAGTGTCCGTCAAAGCACATTTTTTGTTCTGGGTTGAAGTACAATTCCCAATTTAGCAATTTCATAATTTAGTGGTTTCTGCTATATCAGAGCTATTTGAAATCTATCCCTAAAAGGGTATATAATATTGAAGGTGCACATAGGGTCATTCAGAATAACTTCACACACACGCTTCTGTGCATTTCCAAGTCTAATTCTGTCACTAAATCCATACCGGTGACCCAGCGCCTAAATACTAGGCCTCAAATTTAAATCCCTCTAAATCTCTCGTTACCCACCGCTGTACTGTTGTTGCTGGGCAAGATATTTAGTGTCCGTCAAAGCACATTTTTTGTTCTGGGTTGAAGTACAATTCCCAATTTAGCAATTTCATAATTTAGTGGTTCCTGCTATATCAGAGCTATTTGAAATCTATCCCAAAAAGGGTATATAATATTGAAGGTGCACATTGGGTCATTCAGAATAACTTCACACACACCCGCTACTGTGTATTTTCAAGTCTAATTCTGTCACTAAACCCATACCTGTCACCCAGCGCCTAAATACTAGGCCTCAAATTTAAATCCCTCTAAATCTCTCGTTACCCACCGCTGTACTGTTGTTGCTGGGCAAGATATTTAGTGTCCGTCAAAGCACATTTTTTGTTCTGGGTTGAAGTACAATTCCCAATTTAGCAATTTCATAATTTAGTGGTTTCTGCTATATCAGAGCTATTTGAAATCTATCCCTAAAAGGGTATATAATATTGAAGGT
The DNA here is from genome assembly GCF_014858855.1 of Bufo gargarizans. Lineage (NCBI taxonomy): Eukaryota > Metazoa > Chordata > Amphibia > Anura > Bufonidae > Bufo > Bufo gargarizans. The sequence goes on from NC_058082.1 coordinate 583,957,987, forward strand.
GCACATAGGGTCATTCAGAATAACTTCACACACACGCTTCTGTGCATTTCCAAGTCTAATTCTGTCACTAAATCCATACCGGTGACCCAGCGCCTAAATACTAGGCCTCAAATTTAAATCCCTCTAAATCTCTCGTTACCCACCGCTGTACTGTTGTTGCTGGGCAAGATATTTAGTGTCCGTCAAAGCACATTTTTTGTTCTGGGTTGAAGTACAATTCCCAATTTAGCAATTTCATAATTTAGTGGTTCCTGCTATATCAGAGCTATTTGAAATCTATCCCAAAAAGGGTATATAATATTGAAGGTGCACATTGGGTCATTCAGAATAACTTCACACACACCCGCTACTGTGTATTTTCAAGTCTAATTCTGTCACTAAACCCATACCTGTCACCCAGCGCCTAAATACTAGGCCTCAAATTTAAATCCCTCTAAATCTCTCGTTACCCACCGCTGTACTGTTGTTGCTGGGCAAGATATTTAGTGTCCGTCAAAGCACATTTTTTGTTCTGGGTTGAAGTACAATTCCCAATTTAGCAATTTCATAATTTAGTGGTTTCTGCTATATCAGAGCTATTTGAAATCTATCCCTAAAAGGGTATATAATATTGAAGGTGCACATAGGGTCATTCAGAATAACTTCACACACACGCTTCTGTGCATTTCCAAGTCTAATTCTGTCACTAAATCCATACCGGTGACCCAGCGCCTAAATACTAGGCCTCAAATTTAAATCCCTCTAAATCTCTCGTTACCCACCGCTGTACTGTTGTTGCTGGGCAAGATATTTAGTGTCCGTCAAAGCACATTTTTTGTTCTGGGTTGAAGTACAATTCCCAATTTAGCAATTTCATAATTTAGTGGTTTCTGCTATATCAGAGCTATTTGAAATCTATCCCTAAAAGGGTATATAATATTGAAGGTGCACATAGGGTCATTCAGAATAACTTCACACACACGCTTCTGTGCATTTCCAAGTCTAATTCTGTCACTAAATCCATACCGGTCACCCAGCGCCTAAATACTAGGCCTCAAATTTATATCCCGCTGAATTTGAATACAATACATTGGGCCAAATAATATATTTGTTGTTGTGGTGAACCATAACAATGAGAAAAACATCTAGTAAGGGACGCGGACGTGGACATGGTCGTGGTGGTGTTAGTGGACCCTCTGGTGCTGGGAGAGGACGTGGCCGTTCTGCCACATCCACACGTCCTAGTGTACCAACTACCTCAGGTCCCAGTAGCCGCCAGAATTTACAGCGATATATGGTGGGGCCCAATGCCGTTCTAAGGATGGTAAGGCCTGAGCAGGTACAGGCATTAGTCAATTGGGTGGCCGACAGTGGATCCAGCACGTTCACATTATCTCCCACCCAGTCTTCTGCAGAAAGCGCACAGATGGCGCCTGAAAACCAACCCCATCAGTCTGTCACATCACCCCCATGCATACCAGGGAAACTGTCTCAGCCTCAAGTTATGCAGCAGTCTCTTATGCTGTTTGAAGACTCCGCTGGCAGGGTTTCCCAAGGGCATCCACCTAGCCCTTCCCCAGCGGTGAAAGACATAGAATGCACTGACGCACAACCACTTATGTTTCCTGATGATGAGGACATGGGAATACCACCTCAGCATGTCTCTGATGATGACGAAACACAGGTGCCAACTGCTGCGTCTTTCTGCAGTGTGCAGACTGAACAGGAGGTCAGGGATCAAGACTGGGTGGAAGACGATGCAGGGGACGATGAGGTCCTAGACCCCACATGGAATGAAGGTCGTGCCACTGACTTTCACAGTTCGGAGGAAGAGGCAGTGGTGAGACCGAGCCAACAGCGTAGCAAAAGAGGGAGCAGTGGGCAAAAGCAGAACACCCGCCGCCAAGAGACTCCGCCTGCTACTGACCGCCGCCATCTGGGACCGAGCACCCCAAAGGCAGCTTCAAGGAGTTCCCTGGCATGGCACTTCTTCAAACAATGTGCTGACGACAAGACCCGAGTGGTTTGCACGCTGTGCCATCAGAGCCTGAAGCGAGGCATTAACGTTCTGAACCTGAGCACAACCTGCATGACCAGGCACCTGCATGCAAAGCATGAACTGCAGTGGAGTAAACACCTTAAAACCAAGGAAGTCACTCAGGCTCCCCCTGCTACCTCTTCTGCTGCTGCCGCCTCGGCCTATTCTGCTGCTGCCGCCTCGGCCTCTTCCTCCGCCTCTGGAGGAACGTTGGCACCTGCCGCCCAGCAAACAGGGGATGTACCACCAACACCACCACCACCACCTCCGTCACCAAGCGTCTCAACCATGTCACACGCCAGCGTTCAGCTCTCCATCTCACAAACATTTGATAGAAAGCGTAAATTCCCACCTAGCCACCCTCGATCCCTGGCCCTGAATGCCAGCATTTCTAAACTACTGGCCTATGAAATGCTGTCATTTAGGCTGGTGGACACAGACAGCTTCAAACAGCTCATGTCGCTTGCTGTCCCACAGTATGTTGTTCCCAGCCGGCACTACTTCTCCAAGAGAGCCGTGCCTTCCCTGCACAACCAAGTATCCGATAAAATCAAGTGTGCACTGCGCAACGCCATCTGTAGCAAGGTCCACCTAACCACAGATACGTGGACCAGTAAGCACGGCCAGGGACGCTATATCTCCCTAACTGCACACTGGGTAAATGTAGTGGCAGCTGGGCCCCAGGCGGAGAGCTGTTTGGCGCACGTCCTGCCGCCGCCAAGGATCGCAGGGCAACATTCTTTGCCTCCTGTTGCCACCTCCTCCTTCTCGGCTTCCTCCTCCTCTTCTTCCACCTGCTCATCCAGTCAGCCACACACCTTCACCACCAACTTCAGCACAGCCCGGGGTAAACGTCAGCAGGCCATTCTGAAACTCATATGTTTGGGGGACAGGCCCCACACCGCACAGGAGTTGTGGCGGGGTATTGAACAACAGACCGACGAGTGGTTGCTGCCGGTGAGCCTCAAGCCCGGCCTGGTGGTGTGTGATAATGGGCGAAATCTCGTTGCAGCTCTGGGACTAGCCAATTTGACGCACATCCCTTGCTTGGCGCATGTGCTGAATTTGGTGGTGCAGAAGTTCATTCACAACTACCCCGACATGTCAGAGCTGCTGCATAAAGTGCGGGCCGTCTGTTCGCGCTTCCGGCGTTCACATCCTGCCGCTGCTCGCCTGTCTGCGCTACAGCGTAACTTCGGCCTTCCCGCTCACCGCCTCATATGCGACGTGCCCACCAGGTGGAACTCCACCTTGCACATGCTGGACAGACTGTGCGAGCAGCAGCAGGCCATAGTGGAGTTTCAGCTGCAGCACGCACGGGTCAGTCGCACTACAGAACAGCACCACTTCACCACCAATGACTGGGCCTCCATGCGAGACCTGTGTGCCCTGTTGCGCTGTTTCGAGTACTCCACCAACATGGCCAGTGGCGATGACACCGTTATCAGCGTTACAATACCACTTCTATGTCTCCTTGAGAAAACACTTAGGGCGATGATGGAACAGGAGGTGGCCCAGGAGGAGGAGGAGGAGGATGAGGAAGAGGGGTCATTTTTAGCACTTTCAGGCCAGTCTCTTCGAAGTGACTCAGAGGGAGGTTTTTTGCAACAGCAGAGGCCAGGTACAAATGTGGCCAGCCAGGGCCCACTACTGGAGGACGAGGAGGACGAGGATGAGGAGGAGGTGGAGGAGGATGAGGATGAAGCATGGTCACAGCGGGGTGGCACCCAACGCAGCTCGGGTCCATCACTGGTGCGTGGCTGGGGGGAAAGGCAGGACGATGACGATACGCCTCCCACAGAGGACAGCTTGTCCTTACCCCTGGGCAGCCTGGCACACATGAGCGACTACATGCTGCAGTGCCTGCGCAACGACAGCAGAGTTGCCCACATTTTAACCTGTGCGGACTACTGGGTTGCCACCCTGCTGGATCCACGCTACAAAGACAATGTGCCCACCTTACTTCCTGCACTGGAGCGTGATAGGAAGATGCGCGAGTACAAGCGCACGTTGGTAGACGCGCTACTGAGAGCATTCCCAAATGTCACAGGGGAACAAGTGGAAGCCCAAGGCCAAGGCAGAGGAGGAGCAAGAGGTCGCCAAGGCAGCTGTGTCACGGCCAGCTCCTCTGAGGGCAGGGTTAGCATGGCAGAGATGTGGAAAACTTTTGTCAACACGCCACAGCTAACTGCACCACCACCTGATACGCAACGTGTTAGCAGGAGGCAACATTTCACTAACATGGTGGAACAGTACGTGTGCACACCCCTCCACGTACTGACTGATGGTTCGGCCCCATTCAACTTCTGGGTCTCTAAATTGTCCACGTGGCCAGAGCTAGCCTTTTATGCCTTGGAGGTGCTGGCCTGCCCGGCAGCCAGCGTTTTGTCTGAACGTGTATTCAGCACGGCAGGGGGCGTCATTACAGACAAACGCAGCCGCCTGTCTACAGCCAATGTGGACAAGCTGACGTTCATAAAAATGAACCAGGCATGGATCCCACAGGACCTGTCCGTCCCTTGTCCAGATTAGACATTAACTACCTCCCCATAACCATATATTATTGGACTCCAGGGCACTTCCTCATTCAATCCTATTTTTATTTTCATTTTACCATTATATTGCGATGCTACCCAAAGTTGAATGAACCTCTCCTCTGCCTGTGTGCTAGGCCTAAATATATGCCAATGGACTGTTGCAGTGGTGGCTGACATGAAGCCTGATTCTCTGCTATGACATGCAGACTAATTCTCTGCTGACATGAAGCCAGATTGTCTGTTACGGGACCTCTCTCCTCTGCCTGGGTGCTGGGCCTAAATTTATGACCATGGACTGTTGCAGTGGTGGCTGACGTGAAGCCTGATTCTCTGCTATGACATGCAGACTGATTCTCTGCTGACATGAAGCCAGATCGTCTGTTACGGGACCTCTCTGCTCTGCCTGTGTGCTAGGCCTAAATATATGCCAATGGACTGTTGCAGTGGTGGGTGACGTGAAGCCTCATTCTCTGCTATGACATGCAGACTGATTCTCTGCTGACATGAAGCCAGATTGTCTGTTACGGGACCTCTCTGCTCTGCCTGTGTGCTAGGCCTAAATATATGCCAATGGACTGTTGCAGTGGTGGGTGACGTGAAGCCTCATTCTCTGCTATGACATGCAGACTGATTCTCTGCTGTCATGAAGCCAGATTCTCTGTTACGGGACCTCTCTCCTCTGCCTGTGTGTGTGCTGGGCCTAAATATATGCCAATGGACTGTTGCAGTGGTGGCTGACGTGAAGCCTCATTCTCTGCTATGACATGCAGACTGATTCTCTGCTGACATGAAGCCAGATTCTCTGTTACGGGACCTCTCTCCTCTGCCTGTGTGTGTGCTGGGCCTAAATATATGCCAATGGACTGTTGCAGTGGTGGCTGACGTGAAGCCTCATTCTCTGCTATGACATGCAGACTGATTCTCTGCTGACATGAAGCCAGATTCTCTGTTACGGGACCTCTCTCCTCTGCCTGTGTGTGTGCTGGGCCTAAATATATGCCAATGGACTGTTGCAGTGGTGGCTGACGTGAAGCCTCATTCTCTGCTATGACATGCAGACTAATTCTCTGCTGACATGAAGACAGATTCTCTGTTACGGGACCTCCCTCCTCTGCCTGGGTGCTGGGCCTAAATATATGCCAATGGACTGTTGCAGTGGTGGCTGACGTGAAGCCTCATTCTCTGCTATGACATGCAGACTAATTCTCTGCTGACATGAAGACAGATTCTCTGTTACGGGACCTCTCTCCTCTGCCTGGGTGCCGGGGCCTAAATATCTGAGAATGGACTGTTCCAGTGGTGGGTGACGGGAAGCCAGATTCTCTGCTATGGAACCTCTCTCCAATTGATTTTGGTTAATTTTTATTTATTTAATTTTTATTTTAATTCATTTCCCTATCCACATTTGTTTGCAGGGGATTTACCTACATGTTGCTGCCTTTTGCAGCCCTCTAGCTCTTTCCTGGGCTGTTTTACAGCCTTTTTAGTGCCGAAAAGTTCGGGTCCCCATTGACTTCAATGGGGTTCGGGTTCGGGACGAAGTTCGGATCGGGTTCGGATCCCGAACCCGAACATTTCCGGGATGTTCGGCCGAACTTCTCGAACCCGAACATCCAGGTGTTCGCTCAACTCTAGTCGCAAGTGACATCAGACCCCCCCAGCCAAGAGTCGGTGGGTTTGTCAGACACAACCCTTAGTTGGCATGGCCCGGGAGCAGGCCCTGTGCCCTCACCTGTCCTCAACCTGCCTCTGTCATTTTCTGTTCCCTCAGCCAGAAAAGTATTGTGTGCTGTGGGCTCAGCTCCACTATACAGTGAGGACGAGTTACTAGAAGACGTCAGAAGCTACTGGTAAGCCAAGATGTGGAGGAGACATCCGACGCTTCTTCCAGTAGCAGGGTAAGTAGTGATGAGGAGAGTGGTGTGGGAGCTGGTGTTGTGAGCGATCAGGCTCCTGACCCAGAGATGGTTGAGGAGGACATCAATGACGCACAGACAGTACTCGATGATGTAGCTCAGTGTTTCCCAACCAGTGTGCCTCCAGCTGTTGCAAAACTACAACTCCCAGCATGCCCGGACAGCCTTTGGCTGTCCGGGCATGCTGGGAGGTGTAGTTTTGCAACAGCTGGAGGCACACTGGTTGGGAAACACTGATGTAGCTGATCGCACTTGGGAGCCGGGTGATGAACGAGCTTCATTATTTTTTTTTCTTTATATAATAATGTAATATTATAAAATTCGGTGTCTCTATGATAAATATGCAGCGTGGGGGCCCCTTGTGGCTTCTATACACTTTCAAAATAATCTTTCAGCGGGGCGAATAGAAGCCGGATGACCGGAACGCTCCAGGACCTTCCCAGGAGCTTATATCGGGAGCAACGGTTCATTTCTGAGACATCTGTATGGGGGGGGGGGGACCAAAGACTCTCTCCATCTCCATACACCACAGGATGTCCTCCTTACCATCCATAATGACTGGGAACTCATAATGTTTTTTCTGACAAAGAGACCAGGGGCTGGTAGTTATGGTTGATGAACTTTGCGATTCTTCCGGGCTCCAAGCAATCTTGCAGTTTTGTCTTCTCGTTGTCTGTAGCTACTAGAGGCCTGTTCATGCCAGGCAGGTTCCCCCAGAAGTATCTGACTCAATGAGCAGACGAAACCGCACTTGCATCAACCCTGACAGGATTCAGCTCCAGATGGAAAGACATTTTTTTGGGAATGCTTTTTCCAAAACATTGTTTAAATTATAAGAAACTAAACTTTTATTCGCCAACATATTATCTCAATCTTCGAGGGAAATTACTGGACAATCAATTTGCCAAGCCTTTTGTCCTGGAGAACGTGTATTATTAAATCGTGTTTTAAGCAACACTATAAAGATGAGACATTTTAACCCTCTGTCCCATATTCCCTATAAATGAATAGACGAAGCAGGGAGATCGAGAAAACTATTACACAGGACATGGGGGAGGAGGTGTCAAACATGGAGGCAGAGAAGCAACATATATTCGATATTTAAAATTTTAAACCTGTAACCAGGTTCCAGCCGACGCTGAATATCCAAGGAGGGGGGGCGGCAGGAAGCAGCAGAGACCGACACATCAGAAGGAGGGCGACCGCCCCATCTGCGAGCAAGGCAGCGAGTGAGGCAGCAAGCAGACACCGCCATACAAGGCAGACAAATGCAGGCAATCCGCCGAGAGTCCGGTCCAGCAGAACGCAAAGGGCTCAGAGGTGGGGGCGTCCTGCGGTTCAGATAGAGAGGCTCGTGTCTTGCATAGTGCGGCAGAATAGAACGGTCGGAAGGAGGAGTGACGTAGTAAACTTACGTCATCATGTCTTCACCCCCTCTGATGAAGGGGCTTCATCATCGGGAGGAGAGGGTGGCAGCTTCCCCGTGAGGCAGCGGCAGAGCCAGCAAGTCGCTAGTGTCGCCAGGAGTCACCAGGGTGGCAGTAGTGGGAGGTCAGTAGTTAAACATGCCCGTGGTAGACCACTCGCTTTGCAGGAGCCTACCTGCCCAGGAAGTAGAGGTGCACAGAGGCAGCGGCGGTAGAAGTCAGTCAGTGCGTAGTGAAGGCGGATGCTCCACAGAAAGGATCTGTTTTTTGGGGGTTATTTTTCTGACGGATCAGAGTAAGGGCAAAATAATTAGTGACGTCAACACAAACTTAATGCTGACACCCTCTCCACTCTGTCGGGGGGCTCTACTTGTATAAGCGTTTAATAGAACAGGTTCTGTAGACATCTATGTGGAATTAGCTGACAACGGTGTAAAAGGAGTGCACTTCTTCTTGACGCTAACATCGACCTGTAAGGCTGAGTTCATTTGGTCAGTTTTGGCCCCGTGACTGCCCAAATAAGTAAAGTGTGCAGTGATTCTAAGAGCGACGCCTGCCATCTGCATGTCATACTGACTCATAGTATTTCTTCTCTACCACAGCAGACTCCCTATGTGTTTTACTGCAAGGAACAGGGTTCTACACCACTATAAAGACTCTCTGCAGCCAGGAAATAGTTGTTTTTTAACACGATTTGAGCGAATAAATTCGGATCAAACCGGATTTTTCCCAAAAATTTGGCGAACCGGCTGAATCATTTTTTTTATAATTCGCTAATCTCTAGAAATGAGCATGGATATGTGTACATAAATTAAAAAAATATATATATTTTTATAGAGCTCTTCGAATGTAGAGATGAAAAAACAAAAAAAAAATCATACTTCAGGAAGTAAAGAAAAAACTGTCTTGGACAAGGGGATGAAACTTAAAAGCACAGCATATGGATAGGGTATGTACTCCTCGAAAACTCAACATGTACCCCTGTGGTTGTATTGCAGCATAGTTACAAGCATGCAGGCTGATTGTAGGACGTGCTCACTGTATACATACTGTGTAAAAAACCATTGTTATACTGTATTATTAGTAGTGTTGATCGCGAATTATCTAATGGCAAATTTTTATAGTGAATATTGGCACTTCGAGAATTTGCAAATATCTAGAGTATAGTGCTATATCTTTGTAATCGCGAATATTCTAGATTTTTTTTCATCAGTACCCATGATCCCTCACTGCTTCTTGCTTGTAAGCCAGAGAGAAGGCTTCAATATCTTTGATTTTAGGAGTAGTGTTGATCGCAAATTTTTGTATCGGGAATTTTTGTATCACAAATTTTTATCTAAAATTTTCTGATTGCCGATTTTTGCAATCAAGAAGATAATGACTGGAGATCATGAATTCATGGATTCGCGAATATATATGACGAATATTTGCCTGAATATTCACAAAATATCGCAAATTTAATATTGCCCTGCCACACACCACTGTTTATTAGTAGAGATGAGCAAAGTTTAGAAAATTTTGATTCGGCTGCTTCGCCAAACTTCAACAAAAATTTTTATTTATTGCAAATTACTTCACCAGAAATGGTTTTCCATTGTATGGAGTGAGTGCAAGGGCGGGGAACGGTGATCATGATGCCTTTTGTCATTTAACCCCTCAGATGCTGCGTTCAACACTGATCGTTGCATATTTGACTCACATTAAGCCAAGGGGTGTTAATATATATATATATACACAGTATATATACTCACCTCATCCACTTGCTCACAGAGAGGCTGTCCGCTCCAGTCTTGAAGAAAACCTACCAAAGGCAAAGAATTTGCAGTGAGCGTGGTGACATCACGATGTGATAATGCTGTGCGCAGAGTGACATCATCAATGATGACATAGAGAAAAAAGACAATGCAACAGCACTATGCAAACCAGATAAAGTACAATAATGCCAAAGTCACAAAAAACATTATAGTGCTACCCTTATTTATAAAGTGAGATGTTTGGCAAATGCATTTTGTATAAAACCATTTGAGCCCGTCTGCCAAACGTCAATGCGATCTCTGTAAGACGGGAACCTAACACTAAATACCACCTGTTATGCACCATAATGGCCGCCATAAAGTTCAGGAAGTGTTGGTTCCACATGCATGCTGGGTCCACTCTGCCTTTTACAATTTTTGGTTCCAAAATGGCCTCCATTACTTCCAAGGGATGCAGGTAACCAACATGCATGCCGAGCCCACTCCATACCTCTCATTGTGCCAAACAGCTTCCAATGAATGTAGTGAGAGCAAGCAACAGCTTTATGCTAAAACTAATTGAGATCAGCCTATGGGGCAGACAGGCTAATCAGGAATGCACGACTCGCCGCAGTGCCACACCTCTAGCGCTGTAAATCTGAAAAGAAAAGGGGGTTATTCAGCACCTCCCAATGCGCAGGTGCATGCTGTCATGGCTAAAAACATAGAGAAAAAAGACATTGCAATAGCTCTCTGCCAGACGCCATACATCCGGCCTCAACAAAACGGAGTGACGCCGGCCTAGCCAGTTGGATGCCATATGCACCAAGGCCTGACTATGTACCTGGATTTGCCATACGCACTCTAGCTACAGAATCAACCACGTTACTCACTATTAAGTGGTTAGAGGTAGCCAGTACCTCCCTCCTAATAGCCTAGCATAAGATTAGTTTCTTATGTGGCTGTGAGGCCTCTTCTAAATAGACTAAGTACACTTAATGACCTTCTTTAGTCTGTCCTAAGCCACGGGCGTCCAGTATTACAACACTGACACCTGGTGACTTAGACAACAGCCACTAGTACCAACCCCCGTCCCCTGATGACTCAAGAGGTTGCTAGTACTAGTACTCTTTCTATATATGTATGTTCCATTTTTGACGAAACGCGTAGGGTCATATGAGCATACTTTTCATTACATACAGGGACATATGAGCACAACCTCATTTTGCCCACGGTGTTACCACCACCTTTAGTCTAACTAGATTAGGTGTTCCCCTTCCCATCACCCTGACAGGGTCTCTTAGGGACCTTAGAGCAGGGTAAGGTTCCGGACGGGACCACCCCTTGCGGGGCACGGATCCCGTGTTAGGGTAACAGGGTCACAGTAGGCCAAGCAGGGCGCTACAGGGACAGATGTTCCCCTTGCGGCCCCCTTCTTCAAAAGGCATTTCCCTACCTACGAAGTACCCTTCTCTCGGATCGGAACACCCTATCCATGTGCTAGAATAAGAACTTACCTTGGTCGTCTGCATTGCCCGTTCGTCATCAAGCACGGCTTGCCCCGGTACCGGTAAGATCCATCCTTATTTTTTATCCCGACTGGGCTCGCTCCTGCTCTCCAAGCGGGATCCAGGACACCCTCGCCGGGGTCTATTAGCACTTTTTGTGGCACCTCGTGACCCTTGGGGTCCACACAGCCTTATAAAGGGCTCGCCCTAGGGACCCTGAGTACAGTGAGTCACTGCTCCAGTGGCACACCTGTACACAGTACCCGACCGTATCTGTTTGTTTGTCTTGTAAGGGGACTTACTTGTTTTAGTCATACCAATAAATATCACGTTTTAATTGTTACTGCCCCTTTGATTTTTCAATAGCTCTCTGCAAACCAAATAAAGTACAATAATGCCATAGTCACAAAAAATGTTATAGTGCTAATGCTACGCTCATTTATAAAGTGAGATGCTTGGCAAATGCATGTTGTACAAAACCATTTGAGCCTGTCTGCCAAACGTCAAGGCGATCTGTGTAAGATGGGAACATAACATTGTCTTTTTTCTCTGTTTTTAGCCATGGCAGCGTGCACCTGCGCATTGGGAGGTGCTAACCCCCTTTTCTTTGCAGATCATCAATGATGATGTCACCGTGCACACCTAAGGTGATCTCATGGTGAGGTCATTACGCTTGTTGCAAGTCCTTTGCCTTTGGTAGATTTTCTTCAATTAAGACAGGAGAGGACGGCTTATTGGCGAGCAAGTGGATGAGGTGTGTATAATTATTATTTTTTTCAGCCACTATTTTAGTAAAAATGTATTTGTTTCTGCGAAACGTGAGGAAATTCGGCTTTGTGACTAATCAAATTTTTCCTGAAATTCGAATCGAAGTCCACTTCGGATACTTCGATTCGCTCAACACTAATTATTAGTATAATGACAATGGGAGAAATTATATATATATATATATATACAGGGAGTGCAGAATTATTAGGCAAGTTGTATTTTTGAGGATTAATTTTATTATTGAACAACAACCATGTTCTCAATGAACCCAAAAAACTCATTAATATCAAAGCTGAATATTTTTGGAAGTAGTTTTTAGTTTGTTTTTAGTTTTAGCTATTTTAGGGGGATATCTGTGTGTGCAGGTGACTATTACTGTACATAATTATTAGGCAACTTAACAAAAAACAAATATATACCCATTTCAATTATTTATTTTTACCAGTGAAACCAATATAACATCTCAACATTCACAAATATACATTTCTGACATTCAAAAACAAAACAAAAACAAATCAGTGACCAATATAGCCACCTTTCTTTGCAAGGACACTCAAAAGCCTGCCATCCATGGATTCTGTCAGTGTTTTGATCTGTTCACCATCAACATTGCGTGCAGCAGCAACCACAGCCTCCCAGACACTGTTCAGAGAGGCGTACTGTTTTCCCTCCTTGTAAATCTCACATTTGATGATGGACTACAGGTTCTCAATGGGGTTCAGATCAGGTGAACAAGGAGGCCATGTCATTAAATTTTCTTCTTTTATACCCTTTCTTGCCAGCCACGTTGTGGAGTACTTGGACGCGTGTGATGGAGCATTGTCCTGCATGAAAATCATGTTTTTCTTACCTTGCAGACTTCTTCCTGTACCACTGCTTGAAGAAGGTGTCTTCCAGAAACTGGCAGTAGGACTGGGAGTTGAGCTTGACTCCATCCTCAACCCAAAAAGGCCCCACAAGCTCATCTTTGATGATACCAGCCCAAACCAGTACTCCACCTCCACCTTGCTGGCGTCTGAGTCGGACTGGAGCTCTCTGCCCTTTACCAATCTAGCCATCTGGCCCATCAAGACTCACTCTCATTTCATCAGTCCATAAAACCTTAGAAAAATCAGTCTTGAGATATTTCTTGGCCCAGTCTTGACGTTTCAGCTTGTGTGTCTTGTTCCGTGGTGGTCGTCTTTCAGCCTTTCTTACCTTGGCCATGTCTCTGAGTATTGCACACCTTGTGCTTTTGGGCACTCCCGTGATGTTGCAGCTCTGAAATATGGCCAAACAGGTGGCAAGTGGCATCTTGGCAGCTGCACGCTTGACTTTTCTCAGTTCATGGGCAGTTATTTTGCGCCTTGGTTTTTCCCCAAGCTTCTTGCGACCCTGTTGACTATTTTGAATGAAACGCTTGATTGTTCGATGATCACGCTTCAGAAGCTTTGCAATTTTAAGAGTGCTGCATCCCTCTGCAAGATATCTCACTATTTTTGACTTTTCTGAGCCTGTCAAGTCCTTCTTTTGACCCATTTTGCCAAAGGAAAGGAAGTTGCCTAATAATTATGCACACCTGATATAGGGTGTTGATGTCATTAGACCACACCCCTTCTCATTACAGAGATGCACATCACCTAATATGCTTAATTGGTAGTAGGCTTTCGAGCCTATACAGCTTGGAGTAAGACAACATGCATAAAGAGGATGATGTGGTCAAAATACTCATTTGCCTAATAATTCTGCACGTAGTGTATATATATATATATATATATATATACATATATATATATCTTTTGTTGTATATACATGCTTGGACAGAATGAAAATATTCATTGTTAACATTATTTACTGAATTCCAAAAACTTGAGAATAATAACATAGTTTGTGAAGACAAAACTCAGTTCAATTTATGTAGTGCATAGCACAGCAAAAATATTTTTTATTTATTTATAAGCTACAGTATAAAAAAAAGTACAAAATCTTTTGGGAGAGAAGCTGACTGAAGATTAGAGATAAATCACTATCTTTTTCAAGGTCAACAAGAAAGCATCTCTGGATATAAATAAAAAGAGAAACCAAAAAGCAGTATTTAAATAGTAAAAAAGTTCAAAAAGTTATGATTTTTTTCTGTTAGAGACTTTTCTTCTTGATATTAGTCCCTCTTTTGCTCATAGTACAATGGAGATGTCCAACATAGTTTGAAAAATGCAAGAATTTATTTTATTGATACAAGATTTAGGGAGTCCAAAGTTGTTGAGCTGAAATTTGACTATAACGTTCTTTGTTACTTTCAGTAGGACAAGTAGAAGCTGGTGCTTTCGTAAAACAAAATCGTGCTAATTTGCCTGCGAGCGGGGTTAGTTTTGTATGCAATTGCGCTGAGTTCTTCAGTTTTTTTGACGTGGCGGTGTAAGTGGAAGCAGCGGGGAAAGAGGAAAAGATAGCCAACACTGATTTGTATTATTTTTAATTTTTAAATTGGGGTATCCCCCAAAATATTGGGACATATAACAAAATAAAACAAAGAATAAGTGCACTTGAGTACAAGAATAGATGGTTGAGGCTGCTATAAATGTCTATCCTGCACAAGGTACGGACAAGTCCTGTGGGATCCATGCCTGGTTCATTTTAATAAACGTAAGCTTGTTCACATTGGCTGCGGCCTGTGATAATGCTCTCTGCCATGCTAAACACACGCTCACACTATACACAGGCTGCAGGGCAGGTCAGCACCTCCAAGGCTGACAAAGCTTTTCCACATTTTGGCCATGCTAACCCTGCCTTCTCAGGTGCTGGCGGTGCCCCAGCTGCATTGGCGACCTCTTCCTCCTCCTCTGCCTTCGCCTTGTGCTTCCACTGTGCCCCCGCTGTCAGGTGGGAATGCCATCAGCAGCGTGCGCTTGTAGTCGTGCATCTTCCGATCAGTAAAAGATGGTTTCACTAAATTGAGTTCCCTGTCAGCAATGCAGAGCAAGGGTTCATTCACGGCAAAAGGGGGTTCATGTCACCCAGCAATAGAACAGAGGATTTTGAGAGATTTAGGCCCATGTCAACCAGGCACAGCAGGGGTTCATTTAGGGCAAAAGGGGGTTCTTGTCACCCAGCAATAGAACAGATGATTTTGAGAGATTTAGGCCCCTGTCACCCAGGCACAGCAGGGGTTCATTCACGGCAAAAGGGGGTTCATGTCATCCAGCAATAGAACAGAGGATTTTGAGAGATTTAGGCCCCTGTCACCCAGGCACAGCAGGGATTTGTATACGCCAAAAATGATAAAATGTCACTCGACAATTCAAAATAAGATTTTTTTCAATTTAGGGCACTAAAATAGTCCTTGAAAAGGCTAGAGGGATGTAAAAGGCAGTACAATGTGCTTAAGAGCATGGCAACTGCTCTGCAAACAAATGTGGATAGGGAAATAGCTTAAAATAAAATAACTAAAAATTACAAATAATTAACCTGCAACTCAGAGAAGGAGGTGGATATGGAGTCAGAGGTTGAGGAGGTGGTGAATGTGGTGTTGTAGGTGGAGGCAGCAATGGAGGAGGAGGAGGAGGTAGCCAACAATGTTTTTTTGTTTTTTTTATTGGGGTAGGTAGCCCCCAAAATATTGGGACAAATAAAACAAAATAAAACAAAGAATCATTGCACTTGACTTAAGAACAAGAATGTATGTTTGATGGTTGTATAAATGTCTATTCTGCACAAGGTACAGACAAGTCTTGTGGGATCCAAGCCTGTTTAATTTTAATGAACGTGAGCTTGTCCACGTTGCGTCTGTCTGTAATGATGCCTCCTGCCGTGCTAAATACACGTTCAAAGAGTACATTGGCTGCAGGGCAGACGTCAGTCGGGAATGCTCTCAGGAGTGCGTCTACCAGCGTGCGCCTGTAGTCGCGCATCTTCCGATCACGCTCCAGTGAGGGAATTAAGGCTGGCACATTGTCTTTGTAACACGGATACAGCAGGGTGGCCACCCAGTAGTCAGCACATGTTAAAATGTGGGAAACTCTGCTGTAGTTGCGCAGGCACTGCAGCATGTAGTCGCTCATGTGTGCCAGGCTTCCCAGAGGTAAGGACAAGCTGTCCTCTGTGGGAGGCGTATTGTCTGCGTCCTCCGTATCCCCCCAGCCATGCACCAGTGATGGGCCCGAGCTGCGTTGGGTGCCACCCCGCTGTGAGCCTGCTTCATCCCCATCATCCTCCAGTAGTGAGCCCTGGCTGGCCAAAATTGTACCTGGCCTCTGCTGTTGCAAAAAACCTCCCTCTAAGCCACTTCTAAATGATTGGCCTGAAAGTGTTAGAGATGACCCCTCTTCCTCCTCCTCGTCCTGGGCCACATCCTCTTCCATCATCGCCCTAAATGTTTTCTCAAGGAGACCTAGAAGTGGTATTGTATCGCTGATAAGGCGTCATTGCCACTGGCCATGTTGGTGGAGTACTCGAAACAGCGCAACAGGGTACACATGTCTCGTATGGAGGCCCAGTCATTGGTAGTGAAGTGGTGCTGTTCCGCAGTGCGACTGTCACCACCAGACATCTGAGAAGCTCTGACAGACGTCCTTCAGAACCTCCTCCTTGAGGTTCCTTTTGTTTTGCTTTAATTTTCTCATCTCATTAGCCTCTCTCAGCTGTCATGTAGTTGCACTGATTGCATCCCTTTAAATCCCTCCCCATACTGCATCACTTTGCGGTTTATATTACTTCCTGGAGTGTGTGCATACTGATCCTACTTCTGAGTCTTCTACAGATAAGTTTTGTTCGTTCATTTGTGTTTTCCTGTTTGCTGGATCCCAGGTGACCCTGACTCCCTCCGTATCAAGTGTAGGGAGCCGGTGGTTGTGTCCCCTCACTATTATAGGGTGTTCAGGTGTTATACAGTTGATGTACGAGGATATGCGATCATCTACCATTGGGATTTTCGCATAGGCTGAGCAGTTAGGGAGAGTGCCAGGTCTGATGCAGGTCTCTCCCTTTTGTTCCTTAGTTTTGGATCCAGTCAGTGGGATCTTTATTTTGTGTCTTCTAGTTTCCTGTACATTCAGCTCTCCATCTCACACATTTTTTAAACACAGTAAGCAAAACGCTGTATTTCTGGACTAGCAGACATGCAGCTAGATAGTGCTGGTGCAGTATTGTTGCATAAAATGGCTGCCGATTATGTATTTATATTGACAAACTGAAGTAAAAAAAAGTTAGTTTTCAGCAGTATGTGGCTCAGGGCAGGCTTAAAAAAATTGTGCACTGCACACACAAAACACATTTGATGTAGATCGCTGAGTAAAAAGGCAGTTCTTCATAATATTTCTCCCTGACAGCAGCTGCAGCCTCTCCCTACACTAATCCGATCAGAGTGACGGGTGGCGCTACATGACCAGCTTAAATAGAGGCTGGGTCACATGCTGCAGTTGGCCAATCACAGCCATGCCAATAGTAGGCATGGCTGTGATGGCCTTTTGGGGCAAGTAGTATGACGCTTGCTGATTGGCTGCTGTGCAGCCTTTCAAATAGCGCCAAGGAAGCGCAGAACACCGAACCTGAACCTTTACGTAAATGTTCGGGTTCGGGTGCCAAAAAAATCTAAAGTTCGGTACGAACCCGAACTTTACAGTTCGGGTTCGCTCAACTCTAGTTATAAACGAAAATAATAGCATTCTTAATGCAGAATGCTAAGTAAATTAGGGATGGAGGGGTTAAAAAAATAAAGTCTTAAACTTATATTATCCACTTGTTTGCAAAGCCCGGCTCATCTTCATTCTTCTTCTTTGAGGACCTGGGAGCAAAAGGACCTTTGGTGACGTCACTGCACTCATCAAATGGTCCTCTTTCACACTGGCGAGCTTTCCGCTCGGGTGCAATGTGTGAGGTGGAACTTCAATGGCTGTGTACATGAGTGATGATTTTCACGCATCACTTGTTATAAGGGAAAATATTAAAATCTACAGAATACCTTAACCAAACCTGAACTTCAGTGAAGAAGTCCAGGTTTGGGTCTGGGTACCACATTCAGTTTTTTCTCACGCGCGTGCAAAACTGAAGAACGCAAAGCAATCGCATACAAAACTCACCCCACTCGCAGGCAAAATCGCATGATTTTCCCGCAACGCACCCGCATCCTATCCGGCCCTCACACGCAACTCCTGTGTGAATGAGGCCTAGGGGCATTATCCTAACAGTCCCATGGTATTCAACCTTTACATGGACCTGGACATTGCTGCAGGGGAACCAACATGCCACTACTTTCTGTAGTAGTATCTGTATGGTTTATACCAGACTCATGGGCTTTAGAGACACAAGTGTGGAGCCCCAGGTGGACAATCAAAACTGTAGTTAGGAACAGGCTGAAGTCAGAGCCGGCTGCAAACATGCCATATGGTAAACAGTCAGAGGTCAAGGCAGCGAAGGGTCAATATGGAGGTCAGGCACAGGTCAGGCAGCAAAGGGTCAGGGTCCAGGCAACAGGCAGAGGTCAGTACATGGGCAGACAACAGAAATATAGCACACCTATTCAGGAGCTTAACCAGCTAAGGAACCGATTACTCAGAGAAATGTACCTTATTTACCGCAGAGCTGACCGCCATTGGCTGGTGAAGATTAAAGTATGTGCACAGAACCTTTAAGGGCTTAAAGGGCTTCTGTCAGCCCACTAAACCGTTTTTTTTTTTTGTTAATATTAATCCCTACACTGCAAGCTCCCTGTACATATGCTAAATATTCATTTTTGTTCAGTAGATTTTGTTAAAAATCAAGTTTTATAATATGTAAATTACCTTGCTACCAGCAAGTAGGGCGGCTACTTGCTGGTAGCAGCCGCATCCTCCTCTCATCATGACACCCCCTCCGCCGTTTGATTGACAGGGCCAGGGAACGGGATCGTTCTCTGCTGGCCCTGTTTGAATTCAAAATATCGCGCCTGCGCCGTACCTGTCTTTAATCGGCGCAGGCGCACTGAGAGGATGGAGCGGCCGACAGAGCGGCCGCCTCTCAGTGCGCCTGCGCCGATGACGTCACATCTACACCCGGCGCAGGCGCATTGAGGATGGAGCGGCCGAGAGATATTTGGGTTGTAATAAAAAAAAAAAATTGAATCTTGTAGTGTGTATCACTGGTTCAGTATAAAGAGATGTGCCTTCTTTAATTGAATGTATTTGAATTAGCCTGCTTGTGTTAATAAATGAGTAAATGGCAGTGAAAATGTAGAGGCTTTACCCAACCTCAACAATCTGTAAGGACATATGCTAATTTCATAGCTCCTTCTATCAATTAATTGGCAGGGGTGCCAGGAGTTGGATATCCACAATCTGACACGAGTATAGGTCCTTGATATTTTAAGCGGTTATCCCAAGGCTAATGCAAAAAATGAAAATCAGACATCATATAGTACATGACAATCTCTTTCTAACAAAGTTAGAACCCTCCCTGTACCTCACATGGGTCCAGAGATCTCCCCATTAATTGCTCTGCTAGATTTGTATCAAGCTGGAAGCTCAAGGGGAGTGTCATTCCTGCTGCAGCTCAGAGGGGGCGTGTCTCAGCTCTCCCTATCACAGCTCAGGGGGCGTGTCCATGCTCTCCCTATCACAGCTCAGGAGGCAGTTCAAAGATGAAACTGAGAATGTGTGGCCATCTCAATGACCAGGACAAAGAAATAAAAATAAAAAAATGCAGGTGGTGCTATACAGATAGATTTTATTGAATAACTCAGTGGTTATGCTACATTTTTAATTGCATGCAATTACAAAAGCATTCAGCTCCAGGTACTGGTTTGAAAACTGTAGAATATATTTCATGGGACAACTCCTTTAAATGGTTACTGAACTTTAAGTACAGCTACATTATTAATAAATCAGCAGCACAGGCAACTATATGAACCTGTATAATAAATCTTATCAAAGGAAAATACCTTGTTCTAGATTTATCAGTTTTAGCCCCCCCCCCACCCCCCCCAATTCTTATTCCCACGCAGGACACGCTTGTTTGAAAGAGCCCTAAGTGCTTCATTCATATCTATACTGCTCAGTACTTCTCTACAGTGTCCTGTTTCATGCTTGTGGGGGATTCTTAGTGAGTGAGAGCTAGGAAGCATAATGTTCTGCCTCCATGTGTAGTCTATGAGGAGCTGCTAATCATCCACCAGTTTAGAAACACCTTCATAGAGGAAACTGCAGAAAATGTCAGATACAAGTCATTTAAAGGGATTGTCCAGGTTTTTGATATTGATGACCTATCCTCAGGCTGTTTGAAAAGGCTATGACACTCCATTAACTGCTACAGCCTCTTAGAGACATCACATTCTTTGATCATATGGCCAAGTGAAAGAGCCTGGGCTGCAATACCAAGCAGAATCACTATACAATGTGCAGCTCACTGAAATGCTATGGCAGTTGATCAGCAGAGCTGCTGGGATTCAGACCCCTACTGATCAGATATTAATGACCTGAGAAGAAGCCATCAATATTGTAAATAGTGGATAAATCCTTTAATAGTCAGATATACTGCTGTAATTCACGATTACACATACTGTATGGCAGCTTTTTCAGAAATGGCAGATATGCTTTAACTTTCAGAGAGGCTTTTAGCAATTTTTTTGTATGATTCATCAGGAACCATCCATGGTTGAAAATACTATATGTGCAACCTGTGCCTCTCACAGTGGCCCTGAAGTAAAGAGGGACAATCACTTCCTCAGGGACTATGGGGGCCATTTACATTTTCAGAAATATTCCTATATTAGGCATATACAGTCAGGTCCATAAATATTGGGACATCAACACAATTCTAAAATTTTTGCCTCTATACACCACCACAATGGATTTTAAATTAAATGAACTAGATGTTCTTTAACTGCAGACTGTCAGAATTTTTTGAGGGAAAGAAGTGGAATGTTATGCAATGGCCAAGTCAATCACCGGACCTGAATCCGATTGAGCATGCATTTCACTTGCTGAAGACAAAACTGACGGCAAAATGCCCCAAGAACAAGCAGAAACTGAAGACAGTTGCAGTAGAGGCCTGGCAGAGCATCACCAGGGATGAAACCCAGCGTCTGGTGATGTCTATGCGTTCCAGACTTCAGGCTGTAATTGACTGCAAAGGATTTGCAACCAAGTATTAAAAAGAGAATGTTTGATTTATGATTATTATTCTGTCCCATTACTTTTGGCCCCTTAACAAGTGGGAGGCACATATGCAAACTGTTGTAATTCCTACACCGTTCACCTGATTCGGATGTAAATACCCTCAAATTAAAGCTGACAGTCTGCAGTTAAAGCTCATCTAGTTTGTTTCATTTCAAATCCATTGTGGTGGTGTAAAGAGCCAAAAATGTTAGAATTGTGTCGATGTCCCAATATTTATGGACGTGACTGTATCTGGTGCAGATTGCAGCTCAAAGTTTAATTGCGTTGCAATCTGTGATTTTTCCCGGCTCATGCCAGGTCTAAAAAAGTGGGCGTGAGGTGGGCATTTTCTATGCCCTTTTTAGGTGTAGAAAATTGTCTAAATGTAAGCCCGCAAGAAAGCTGGCTTACCCTTAAAGGCACTAAAGATGCCAAAGTTATGCATAGGCCTGCACCTCTACATAACTTCGACAGGTCCACCGACAGTGCAGGGGCTTATTAAGACCAGCATGTAAAACTCTGGTCTTAAAATATGACCCCCTATGTTTATTCCTACTATTGTATAGTTTACAATTACTGTGGATTGACTCACCAGTAAGGGATTTTTTTGAAGAGCTAGAGATGAGGCAATCTGTGACTGGCCCCCCTCAAATTATTATTTGGAAAACAAGGGGCTGACTCACTATTTTTACACAGGGGGTGTTGTTTTTGGTGTCTGCCCCTATGAAATTTAAGACTTAAAAACATTGAGTCATATTTCACAAGATGATGCTAATAAAGTCCTTCTGGTATCCTATCTGAAATAGGTACATCCAAAATGAAATATTTTCATGACAAATGCAATTATAATTTTGCCAAAAAGCACCATGGATTATTATTTTATGTTATGATGTTACAAAGTTAATGTGGTTAATTCCTTGCACAGCACTTGATCTGGAAATGTGTATACTTTTTCCTGTCACGAATGAAACATTGAGAATGATTACAGGAATCCGACATAAATAACTTTGCTTCCACTGTTTTGATCTCCTCTGGTTGTTTTAATCCCATTTTTCAGTTTCTTAAACTGTTTATTTGCTTTAACGTAGTTGAGTGGCTTTTTCGGAACTTCCTTATTGATGATGGCTGTTTCTAAAATTTCACAATTTAAATGGAATACTTTGAGGAAATAATATTTTTTTTATCACAAAGATTTACAACTTGTTTTGCCATTTTTTATTCATATATTGTAAATAACAGAAAAGCATGAATGTGAGAAGCCTGATTAGGTGGGTGCATTGCAGAGATTTTCTTTGGTGTTCTTCGAACCCTTGTGTCAGCTCACAGAGAGGATAATGGATGCCGTTGCACCTGAAAAATGAGCAGCAAAGCCCTGCTGACAGGACTTGAATCTTGCTGACAGTGAAAAAAAGCGTAATCCCTATCGGTCTGGTTGCACTCCTGGTGGGTGGCAGAATGGGTTCCCATGGAAGAATAGGCCAGGTGTAGAATAGCTCAACAATACATAAGAGTTATCAGCTTATCATACAGTCTGTCAGACTCAATGATAACGAAACCATTGGTTTTTGTGGCATCACCTCTTAGCTGGATCTCACAGTTAACTAGGATCTCAGCAACATGACACAAGGTAGCCTCCTTTTTGATTAAAGACTCTCTGCTTGTCTTCACTGAGTAATGTCTCTTTTGCACTATATCACACTATCCACAGGAGCACATCACTATGTTAACACTAATTCTTGATATAAGTTTAGGTCTCATAGGTGGCATAAATGTCTTAATTGGGAAGTTCTTTAGAACCCTCCAACTGCCCCAGTTACTTCTATATTAAATTAATATTGTTCTTTTCTATGTCAATAATCACAAACAACACTTTATCATGTGAAAATTTGAAATTACTTCTCTATAAGCCATTTTCAAGGCAATTCATAACTATATTGAAAGCAGAGCCATATGCCAATTCTTGTAGTAGCTTGCTTACAACTAGTGATGAGCGGCAGGGGTCATATTCGAATTCGCGATATTTCACGAATATTTTTTTGAATATTCGTCGAATATTCGAAAATTCAAAAATTCACGATTTTTTTCCGGCAAGGTAATGATTGTGTAATATGCGAATTTTCGTAATTCGAATTTTCGGATTCGAATTTTTATTGCGAATTTTTCAATTTACAACTATTAGACAAAGATTATAGCACTATTAGCTAAATTGCTCTATATTCGATTTTTTTGAATATTCGCTATATTGCTATAACTTAGTTTTTTAGAATATTCGTAATATTCTAAAACAAGAATATATAGCAATATAGCAAATATTAAAAAAAACTAATATAGAGCAATTTAGCTAATATAGTGCTATAATCTTTTTTTTTATAGTTGTAATTTTTTTCCAATCTGAACTTCAGATGGGAAAAAAATTACAACTATTAGACAAAGAAGATTATAGCACTATATTAGCTAAATTGCTATATATTCATATTTTTTTTAATATTCGCTATATTGCTATAACTTCGTTTTTTAGAATATTTGTAATATTCTAAAACAAGAATATATAGCAATATAGCAAATATTCAAAAAAAAAACTAATATAGAGCAATTTAGCTAATATAGTGCTATAATCTTTTTTTTTATAGTTGTAATTTTTTTCCAATCTGAACTTCAGATGGGAAAAAAATTACAACTATTAGACAAAGAATATTATAGCACTATATTAGCTAAATTGCTATATATTCATATTTTTTTTAATATTCGCTATATTGCTATAACTTCGTTTTTTAGAATATTTGTAATATTCTAAAACAAGAATATATAGCAATATAGCGAATATTCGAGAAAAAAAACGAATATAGAGCAATTTAGCTAATATAGTGCTATAATGTTCTTTCTCTAATAGTTGTAATTTTTTTCTCATCTGAAGTTCAGATTGGAAAAAAATTACAACTATAAAAAAAAAACTGATTATAGCACTATATTAGCTAAATTGCTCTATATTCGTTTTTTCGAATATTCGCTATATTGCTATAACTTAGTTTTTTCGAATATTCGTAATATTCTAAAACAAGAATATATAGCAATATAGCAAATATTCGAAAAAATGAATATAGAGCAAAATTCGCAAACACTACTACTCCTAAAGTCAAGTATATTGCAGCCTTCTTTTTGGCCCACAAGCTAGAAGCAAGAAGGGATCATGTGTACTGATAAAAAAAATAAAAAATAAAAAATAAAACGAATATTCGAAATTAACTATATTCAAAATATTCGCGTATTTTCGAAGTACCTATATTCGCAATAAAAATTCAAAATTCGAATATTCGTGATCAACACTACTTACAACTGTGCTCAAATCTAAACATAGTCTTTCTAAGGTCCCATGCAGTACAAAAGGAAACACAAGAAAAAAGCTCTGATGCTCTCTTAGGTACTACAGTAAGGGGAAGATACTAAAAATGCGTAAACGCACCATGGTGGACAGCGGCATCATGGAGCATATTAAGTACAATGGTGCTAAAGATTTATAGCAATACACAGTATCCAGAGTCCGTGGTATCATTTGACTAATAGTTTCTCCAACAATTCTACAAACTGGATCATGGATGGGTCGCCAAATATAGCACAAGATCACAAGACTACTGTTCAGCGGAAGCCACACTACTAAGAGGTTTCAGGAATAGCAATATTTAAAGAATACAGATTTATCTGTATTTACTGATATAAGCACACGTTTAGACTCCTGGGGAGGCTTCATCACCTATATAATCCAATACTCTTCACAGCATACTGTAACTGGAGAAACATGCAGATTACAGGATGACAGGTTGAATGGTAGATTGCATGGAGTGGGACTGGACCCATTAGGGACAGAATCAAAAGAACACCAGGGTAACCATAACAAGTATGAACTAAGTATGCACTAAGATCTAGAGGAAGATTATTTAAAATTATTTTAGTTGAAAATGTAAGTCTAATTCATATTTATATTAGGGACAACCCCCTTGGTAGCAATGCTAGCATTAATGTGAAGAAAGAATAGTACAGTTCAAAAAATATTTTGTGATAATACTGCAGCCCCATGACTTTTTGTTATGGCAGTGTGTGAAACAGTTTTAACTTTGGGCTATACATAGGGGCGTTATTCTGGAAAAAACAGTTTTTTACCATTTGAAACCTGTACAGGGACATGGACTCTGCTGCAGAGGATCCACCAGGTCACTACTTCCTGGACTATTCTATGTGAGGTTTACACCTGACCCATGAGGGTCAGAGACACCAGTGTGGAGCCCTGAGGGTCAGGCACTCACCACTGGGGGAAAACCTTTATAATCACTAAAAAGGTCTGTCATAAGCTATGCAAAATTAGGATGTGCATGTGCTGGCCCTTTAAGAACCAGAGAGGGGCCCTGTGGCTTTTACAAGCAAAGGAAAGGCAAGCGCTAAGAAACAGGTCACAGCCTTCACATAATGGAAAGTGGGGAATTGTCTTGTCGGAAAGGAAGAGGATTTCAGAAAGACTGGAGAAATAGAAAGAGAGAATGTGAGCAGAGCAGTGCCCTTTCCATCCAGAGAGAGCTGAGGAGTAGGAGGCATGGTGGGCCATGATAATACTATTACTTGGCTTTACCCTGGACACTAGATTCGCTGCTTATTGGACCACCACTAAATCATCATAAGATCTCATTTCCTTCATTTATAAAAGAAAATAATTTTCATTCACATTTTTACTTTCTCACCGTTTGGTGGTCATTAAAATGCCAATTAAACAAATATCTGAGGCTATGACTGCTATAAATTGTATTTTTCTTTCCCTTTATTTGGCAAGCATGTAGTTGAATCAGGCAATTTTATGGCCTGAGAAAATTTCAGTTCACATAGATGACCTGCTGTTTTCCTATTCTCCTGAATTCATTGGAGATTGTGTTTTTAACTTGCCTAGAACAACACATGCTGTGAATCACCTTCCTCAATCAGAAGCCCTTCGTCAAGAAAATATGTTTACTGATAATCACGCCTACATTTTCCAATTACATTTTCTTACATACAGTACAATAAAAATTACTATTCCAGGATCTGAACCTTAATGACCTCTGTGTTTTAATTATTTGTACCTCTAGTGAGCAATTTACAAACCTCTAATGTATGAATTCAATTTTACAATCTTGAATAAAAATTGTAATTCTCTATGTTGTTTGATGACTTCATTCACTTGGAATCTGCACATTGCATTTTTCAAGATGGGAAAGTGCAAGAGGAAACATGAATTGAAGTCCTTTACTTCCTCCCTGTTGATAGCAAAAACAGAAATCTATAGATCGATCGATAGATAAATATTTAAGAAGAAAGCTATCACTCCAGGACTCAAATGTCCTGCTTATTATATTCCAAAAAAAGAGGTTTTGTGGTTAAAGAAATATGAGATTCCTTATATTCACCAATGCAATGTTTTAGTCCTTCTCAATGAGATCTTTTAATAAAAAATATAGATAGATAAATTAACTTAAATATTTTACTCAAACAGAGCCCCACCCTGTTTTTGTGCATGTAGAGGAAACTAGTGAGTTAATAAAGTCATGTGATTACAGCAGCCTCAGCACTGATTCAAGCTGTTAGAAGTGTATTTATAGTGGGAAGAGGATAAATCAGGTGTGGTATGTGTAATATAGGACAGAAAAAATGACCAATGAATTGCCTAATGCCGCTCTATATCTGTAAGGTGGGAGACTATGATAACTTCCTGTGAATTAGTAAGCAGAGGCCTGTAGAACATGCAGCTGAGCTTTTAAAAGAAATGTTCCACACATCTAATATATAAAGCTGAGTGTAAGCTTGTGTCTGTGTATGTCTGCTAAAGGAATCACGAAATTTGGCACACAGGTACATCAGGTGTCTGGGAAGGTTTTAGACCAGGTCTCAGCTCTCTAGGACGTACAGTTCCCAAGATATTCCCAAAAATGACAATAGAAGTTTGGTCACATGACCCTTATCAACCAATAGAACATTGCAGGTCCTCCAGCCTCCACATACACAGTTTTACTCCAAGTTTCCATAACAACCCAGCCATTTATCTTCACTGCTGTAGGAGAGCTTTAAAGGAAATCTGTCACCAGGATAATCACTATTGAAGTAAGGCCATGGCCTAATAGCACTTAGTACCTTATTTCAAGATGTGCCTTTGTTCCAGCAATAGATGTTTTTATCCTCTGAAAATCAAGTTTATTTGGTATGCAAATGAGCCAGTAAGGTGTCCAGAGGGTGTCACTCTTGCAGGAAGGAGCCAAGACACGCCCCTGCCACAATATATCCACCCTCAAAAGACATAAACCTCCCCCCAGGTCCTGCTAAGCCATGCCCCTGATCCGATTAGGCCCCCCCTTCTGAGCAGAAGGGGGTTGAAAAAATGAAGGTAAAAATCAACTTCTGTCAGCTGAAGAGGTGGGAATGTAGAACAATTTAGCTAATATAGTGCTATAATCTTTTCTTTTAATAGTTGTAATTTATTTTCGTAATATTCTAAAACAAGTAAATATAGCAATATAGCAAATTATTATATTCCGAAAATTCACATTGCGAAAATTCTCATTACAAAAATTTGCATTTCAACAATTTGCTGTCAATATTGCTCCTAAAGTCAAAGATATTGCAGCCTTCTCATTGGCCCACAAGCTAGAAGCAGGGAGGGATCATGTGTACTGATTAAAAAAAAAATCTCTCATATTAGAAATTACGAATGTATATCACTATATTATAAATATTCACGAATTCTCAAAGTGCCGATATTCGCAATAAAAATTTGCAATTCGAATATTCGTGATCAACACTAGTCAACATGAGTTCCAGAACAAACCTTAATATACAGAGATTTGCAGACCATTTAAAGCTAGGTATCTGGTGTTTTATGTGAAGTGGAAACAAAATCATTTTTAGATTAGCTATCTAAATGGTATTCCAGCTCTAGAGATTGGCCCTTTTTCAAAAGAATTTCTAGGACACCCTCATCCCTAACCTTTTGATCTCTAGCCTAGTAAACCCAAATCCCCTCATTTCGTACCTGAGGACTTCAGTTCAGTTACCCATACTACCCATGATTTTTGTCTGTAATCTGTGAATGCTGGTGGCCATGACCATGAAAATCAAGCTGGTGGCAGTCACATAATTTTCCTATGTGACCTCTGTCCTGGAAATATTCTCTTCTGTGCTTGTACTCAAAACATTTAGTGTGTGTGCAAATACAGCAGACTCCTCTGCATGTATCTCCACAGACACTGAATGCTTTCAGGGCAAGTATCCAGAACAGAGCTCATGCTTGTAAGTCAATGACACAGCAACCTTCATAAATTCACTGCTTACAGATCAAATCAATGGGTAGTGGGGGACACTAAGCTGGAGTGCTCAGGTAGAAAATTAGGGAGTTTGGGTTTTCATAGGCTAGTGCCCACAATGTTAAGCCATTATGGGGATTCTTTTAGGAGTGTCCAACCCCTCTAACCTTTCTTGCTTTCAGTTATACAATGTGTCATGTTACAAGTGCCATACAATCTTGCCCCGTCCAATAATAAACAAACAAACATAAGAGTCTATGGACAATGGGTAGGCTATGTCTGGTGGATAGGATCCATTGAGACATCCTCCAAATGTATACTTTATGTCGTGTTTATCATCTGGTGCCTTACATCTTGATTGGTAGAACAAATCTGTACCTGTGTGACTAATGCCTCTCTCCTTGCTCTAGACTACCATCAATTCCATTAAGTATGTGACTTGGTTTATGGCAAGCTTCCTTGGTTCCTATGAATTTGTGAAGGTATTAAGTTGATGTTTTGGTTTTTTCTTGAGCTATTTCCTAACTCTGCTTTTACGTTGTTCCATGCCAGAATCTGTCATACCTTGCTACATGAAGTCTGCCAGCCGTGACCCAAAATTTGAATGACTATGCTAGTTTTTCTAACCTAAAGTACCATCTGCAAGCTATCAGTGGTTGTTATTAAAGCCTTCTGAGCTCCGTTTTCTTACAGAAATAATTTTTCAGAGCCATTTTAGAGTGAGTAGGGGCGGAAACATACAAACAGAGGAAGAGAGAGTTGGCTTCAGAGAAAGCAGGGCTTAAACTTGAGAGAGATATCTGTAAATAATAAATCAAGGCAACTGGACTTAATGAGAACCTTCACAGACATCTTGAGAGAGATAGAAAAGAAACCAGCTAACATAGTGCAACAGGTGTAATGTCAGACTGACATATTATTTTCATTACCCAAATTTCTTTCAGGAACACAGAGACAATTTCTTTGGACTGGCAACTGACCCCTGCAAAACTTGGATTTAGGGTGGGGTCATTCATTATTCTCATATTAATTCATACCAATTTGATAGATTTTATTTTGCTATTGCAAGTTTTTTCATATAACATTTTCAACTAACCCATTAAGGACCTGGTAATTATTGGGTTGAAGAAACATACATATTTTTATTGTTTTGACTTTCTAGATTGTAAAACTTATTTTTTTTTTATCAACTTGACTTGTTTTGTAGTGGGATATATTCCACCTCCTATTTTTATCAATTTTGTGCATTTTTTTTTAAATTAATGTAATATTGGAGGCAAAAGCAAATAAAAAAGACACAATTACTCCATGTATTTTTTTGTTTGTGCCAACCTAAATGAAGTACTGTAATTTTCACTCTATGAGACCTGCCCATAAGACGCACCTAGGTTTTAGAGGAGGAAAATTAAAAAACAATATATTTTTCTGTCAGACCTCAGCTCAGACCCCCAATAGGACTCACAATGTTAACCAGACCTCAGAAAAGACCCCCCAAGCCTGCACCACAACTCTGGCACAGTGACATTGATATATGTCTACCAATGGGCCTTTGCATAACGATAAGTACCTTATTAGGTATACACATGAGTGAATCCTGGTGACCTTTGTTATTTTCAGGACTTCTTCCATTGAGATGCCAGCCATGAAGATAATGTCAATAGGACATTTAATCAACACTGTTATACAGTGTTCCTATTGTTAATTGCTGAGATTAGAGTTTCCACAGATCCTGGCAATCACATCAGACAAAATGCTGTGTATTACAACCAGCTCCTGCTACTGATCTCTCACTGATCTCACCTGCTATATCATCATAATATAAAATGTAGGTTACGGGGCAGTAAATGAATCCTATTGCATGCATTTTCGTCATTGGCAGGCAAGTGGTTAAACAGTACGTTCCAATATTGCATTTCAGAATCTTCACAGATAGATTCCATTACTTCCTTTTTATCTCTACCTACCTCTAGACAAGTCTCATCGGTAACCCATATAAATTACATTCACCATATTTTTGCTGAAGCTGTTTGAAAATACCATCACTTTCCAAATACAAAAGAAACAAACAAAATTAAGTTGAATCTAACAGAATTCTTTAAAGCTCCCAAAATTACTGTAAGGGTCTTGATTTGCCATGCCTTTACTCCAGAATTCTGGCTTCAAAAAGTCACAAAATTGAGTTTTTGTGACTTTTAAAACTTTGCAACCTTTTGCATTTTCATACCATTCACTCCAGTTTTATTATGGGTAGGAAAGTGGGCATGATTAGCCATGTTAATAAGTTTCACTCCAGATTTATCACTGAGGCTTTTTTTTTTTTTTAAAGTTGCAAAATAAGTCACTATCTTAGTGGAGTAGGAAAATTGGAGTAGATTTCTAGACAAGTGTTAGGTTTAAACGGTGTTTGCAAGAATGGGGGAGTTTTTGGCAACCCCTCCCCCACACACACACTCATATACACTTGGCTGGACCTGAAATGGGAAGATTAGTTACCTGCTTCCCGGCGATGGCTCCCCACTCCTTCTCCTCTAGGCTTGCAATGTTTTGTTGGGCTCCCTTACTTGAAACATTCAGTTTGGCATCACTGCAGCCAATCACTAGATGTTTACAGTGAGGGTGCCAGTCAGGCTCGGACTGGCCCACAGGGGTACAGGGTAATCCCCCGGTGGGCCCCTGGACAAAGTGGGCCCCTAGTCTCTCACCCCCTGCACAAGTGGCACTTAACACATTAGACCTACTGCACTACATACATATATTCAATGTAAAGCCCCTCCATCAGTCTATGTTTATATAAAAAAAACTGATAGATTATTTATTATATTTGAATGTATCCGTACGGTGGGCCCCTAAAATGAATTTTACTGGTGGGCCCTAGGTACCCCAGTCCGCCACTGGTGCCAGTAGAGCATCTCAGCCCAGAAGAAGGAGCGGGGATCCAGTTCCAGGAAGCGGATAAATAATGTTCTCTTTACAGGTCCAGCCAAGTGGGTAGGGAAGTGTTTGCCCACAAAACCCCCTAGTCTTGCAAAACCCCTTTAACAATTAGATACATTTATCAAACATGTGAAATTTGATAAATGTGGCATTAAGTATATTTCCATCATAATAAATTCCCCTTATGGTTTTCATCCCAGGTCTAATCCCAGGTTATTTGATTCACTTGATTTTAGTTTTTTTGGGCTGGTGTCTAAATTTTACATCTAAAATAATTGTTGAAGTTGCTGAAGTTATCTCCATAACCTGAAGTTTGAATTTGAAGAGATCAGGGAATTTATTTTGTTCAAATGAATTTTTGATCTGATGCTGCTAATTCTCTGTATCATTCAATGCAGTATTTTTTTTACAGATGTGCCTTCACTCTTGATAAAAGTTGGTAAGGCTCTAGAGGCAACTAGCCTGATAAGTCGCAATTAATAGCAAAGTAAAAACCAAGCGTGACTCCGACACAGAAACAGACTTAAGAATAAGTAATGCCATGAAGCCGAGTGGAACACAGAAAGAAAATTGGGCACAGGATCAAATGGCAAGTTCTAATCAACAAGAATATCTTGAGGCTCTTCAGAATAAAGGATGCCAGATACATTCTTGGCTTACTAGTTGAAGATAAAACTTGAAAATGTACCTTTCCCTATAATGCAGAAAATATAACCCCTCCTTGTACAGATGCTGTAAAATATTAAATACACTGTAATATCTCCCTTGGTATGTAATGTACATTTTCTTGCTAAGTAAGTGAAATGTTCGAGGGGTGAATCTGAGCCAGTCATATGTCTATCCTGACTGCTCTTTCTCCCCTCTCACAGCATAAAGCCTCACAGACATACAGCTACATCCTCCTCCTCCCCCTACTTCTGTTTTTCATGACAAGGATTGGAGGATTATGGAGGCTTTACAGAGATCCTGCAGGTAAGGAACAAGTGATTGCTAGAAGGTTAGAAAGATGCTACTTTCCCCTAATAAGTTATGCTAAAAAATTGTTAAGTATTCTCATGGATTTGAGTACAAGTCATTATAATAATATTGTAGACTTTTTTAAGTATATCCAATTTAAAGTGAATAATTGGACTTCAGATTATCATAAATTATCTAAATTGTCAAAAATTTTCACTTTTCTATACTTCTATAAACGAAAGGCTAATTCGACAAATAGACCTGGTCTATTTATTTTAAAATGTAAAGTAAGACTGTTATGGTGAGTGCACAATGTTACCCATCAATTTGTCCATGTAACTGGCTTATGGCTGCCTGTAAACATTTGAAAATTGCTTGGCAAAAGACTTTGAATACATTAAATCATATTCATAATTCTAAGCATTACAGTTAGAAATGAGCAAATTGATTTATACGAATGAAATTTATGATTTTCTCAAAAAATTAGTAATCCGGAAAAACTGTTGCTATGAATTTTGGACGAATCGATCATAATGTCAGCCACTATTTTCAAGTCAAAAGACAAATAGGATGGCATCTTCCACCAAAAAGGGGTAATGTTTTGACCATTTTTTATTTAACCCCTCCTGGACTTTTATGGCGCATGTTATAGTTTTAAAGATGGTGTCCGCATAGCAGGTGAGCAGGCTCCATAGCCTCTACATGCCTGCTGTTTTACACAAAAAAAAGACAAGCAGAGTTTGTGATTGGAGATTACTCCTTAGATGCCATGTCAATTGCAACTACGGCACCTAAGCTGTCTTTCTTCAGGAGCGCAGCATTCCCGGGTAACATGCGCTTTTTTATCAGATGCGTGAAGATCGAGGGAGCAGTTTGGTTGCTATTGCAGCCTCAGGTCTTCTGAAGCTCCGAGTTCTGCTTAAGTAAAGTTCCTATCAAGCCTTCCCTGTGACAGGGCTTGATAGGAACACAGTGAAACTCCCATAGGAATTTTTGCAGTCTGCGAGAGAAGCAATCTCATTCGCATGTTAAAGTCCCCTAGGGACATTGGACTGCAAGTACTGATCATGTAGTCAGAGGTATACATACCATGTCATAACAATAAAACAGCAGGTGAAAAGCCGATTTTCTATAACATATTTAGAAAATGTGTCCATTATTATAAGATACATTGTACAATACAATATCTTTTTTATGGCTTTCCAGTTTCTCCTAAAAATCTGAAGGGACATCATCTCTGCTTGACTTGGATGACATGTACAAATTTCAGGTCAAAAAGGGAAAATGCCTAGTGTTGTATCAAAGGAACATCAGGTTTTTAAACTAGGCTAAATAATTTTGCCAGATAGCATTGGCCAATGTATTGGGGGAGAGAGAAAAATGCCTCTCTTTTTTATGTATAGTTAGGGCAAAATAAAAATCATCATTGAAAATTTGTCTTTAAGGCAAAACACATGTGATCAGTCACAGCTATCTAACTTCTCCTGAAACATTTGAAACTGGGTATGGAAACTTGGTGCTCCTGCTAAGGGCATTATTCTGACATTTCCTTGGTTTTTAACAGTTCCAACCCTGTGCACAGATCTTGACTGTGCTGTAGGGGAACTACCAGACCACTACCTCCTAGAGTAATCTCTTTCGGTTGACAGCTGACCCATGAGGGATAGGCTGAAGTCAGGGCAGACAGAGTATGTGTAATCCAATAAACCTTCTGAGCTAAGGGTTAGTACAAAGATCAGGCAGCAGTCAGATCAGGCAGCTAGTGTCAAATCAGTAAAACAGGAAGAAGTCAGTAAACAGGCAGACCAATGTACAGCTGTACACTAGAGAACTTGAACCTGTAGCTTAGGCATACTACCATAGTGGAAGGAGCCTAAAAAAACAACCAAGATAGCCAGCCATTGGCTGGTGTGAACTAGGGTTTGCACACTGGCCTTTTAAGAGCTAAAGGAAGAGTTCCCACCCTGTGGGCATAGGAGGTGGTGCCTTGCTGGCAAGCAGGCTATAACCTCTGTTGAAGGACAGAGCAACTTTAATAACTAGATCTGCCAGGAAAATGGTAGACAGGATCCCTCCTGGCCTGTGAAGACTATGGTAGGTGTTCAGAGCAGTCACTGTAGCAAATACCTTCTTACTTTTGAGGTGATTAACTTTTTAAACAAATTATGACTACATGATTCAACATGAGTCATGTGATGTATAAACATCGTGTAAACTGCAGCCCGTCAAAGATTTTGGCAGCATGATATGGTTTTGTATTGAAATTGCTTCATGAAAAGTTGGAATCCATATCTAAATTTATAGATCATTCATAGATTTTTAGTAAAATAGTACACGTGGTACTGGAGTAGTGGATATGGTCACTGCTACACAAAGGAAGAATTATGATGGCTAATCAAACAAACATAAACTGGAGGTAAAGACCTAATCAGCACTGAAAATGTCAGGGAACTAACTGATGAGTGTGCAATCCCATAAAATAAAATAAAAATAAATAGTGGCGACCTACAGCCACCACTAGGTGTAGCTTATGAACTTATTGCAATTAATTACAGGGCTTATCTAGGATTTTACCATACATTTTTGATTGGGGGGTCTGACACACCGCACTATCCAGTCAATCAGCTGTTACCTGGTATTGTTGGCGCCAGAAGTTGATGCAGGAACTACACAGCTCCATCCACTATGCAGTAGAAAAAGCTGGTTACTGCAGCACTGCTCCCAATGAAGTGAACAGGAACAGAGCTGCAGTTCTGGCTCTTACTTATGGCTGCTTTCAGATGAGCAATATGAAACTCATCAATATTCCACTCATAACAAATCCGTAGTCACATAGCCACCACCAGTTCATCCTTCACCCTAACTTTTCACCAAAACACATGCCTTGAATACTCAACCCCAAATCCCCCTCCCTTTACTAGTGTTGAACATGAATATTCGAATTGCGAATTTTAATCGCTAATTTCGCAAATATTTAGAATATAGTGCTATATATTCGTATTCACGAATAGTGTTGAATATTCTAATCGCAAATTTATCGCAAATTTATCACGAATATATTACATTGACGATATTCGCAATCAAGTAAACAATGACTGGAGATCACGAATTCTCGAATTTACGAATTTATGGAGAATATTCGGCCAAACATTTGCATATTCGAATATTGCATATGCCGCTCATCACTACCCTTTTACCCTTTACCACATTGATTCGCGAAATTCGAGGTGGGACGACGAATCCCCAAATCTCTCAAATCTTGTTGGATTTGAGGGATTTGTGGACTCGAATCCCGATCTCATTTACTAAATTCGAATCCGACGAATCCATGACAGCGGGGACTGGTGCAGTCCCTGTATTCTAATGCACCGTCCCCGCTCACTGTAGTATAATCTTATGATCTAACCTGCATTGTTAAGATATAATAATCCATCTGTATTACTTACATTACAACATTAAGTTCCGTAGCAGAGAGGAGGGAGGAAGCAGGCCGGGAGAACGGGCGGGCGGCACGTCACTCACTACGTCACGTGCCTGCGCCGCCCACTTTATGAATGAAGCAGGCGGCACGGGTGCGTGACGTAGTGACTGACACGCCGCCCGCCCCTCCTCCCGGCCTGCCTTCTCCCTCCTCTCTGATACAGAACCTAATGTTGTTATTGTAAGCAATACAGATGGATTATTATATTTTAACAATGCAGGATAGATCATAAGATTATACTACAGTGAGCAGGGCCGATGAATTTGAATACAGGGACTGCACCCTTCCCCGCTGTCATTCCTTATTCAGATGCTGGCCCCCAGCCCCTGTATTGGGGGTCATTCACAATGCAGAGACACTTTTATGGGGGGGATCTGTGGATGGCACATAGCATAAGATGCTATATGTGTCATCCACAGATCCCCCCCATCACAGTGCCATCCAGAGATCCCCCATAACAGTGCCATCCAGAGATGATCCCCCATAACAATGCCATCCAGAGATCCCCCATAACAGTAATAAGAGCTTCTAAAGCACAGGCAGAAGAGAAATTAGCTGTCAGTGAAAAAAGGCGATAAGACATTCTTCAGATACATAAATAAAAAAAAGAAACTAAAAGAAGGAATTAAAGGAAAATGAAGGAAAAGGACCTCAGTTAGGAAAGAAGACTAATGAATCTTTTGATGCATGTGTCTTTACAGAGGAAGAGGAAGAGGTTCTAAGTCAGCTGTCTAAAATTAATACAAATAAGTCACAGGGGCCTGATGGGATGCACCTAAAGATATTAAACGAGCTTAGCGGTGAACTAGCAAAACCATTAACAGATTTATTTAACCAATCACTGGTAACAGGAGTCGTCCCATAAGATTGGAAATTAGCAAATGTTGTGCCCATTCACAAGAAAGGTAGTAGGGAGGAATCGGGCAACTAAATGCCAGTAAGCCTGACATCAATAGTGGGGAAATTTATTGAAACCATACTTAAGGAGAGGATTGTGGAACATCTAAAATCCCATGGATTGAAAGATGAAAAACAGCATGGGTTTACTTCAGGGAGATCATGTCAAACTAATCTTATTGATTTTTTTTGATTGGGTGACTAAAATAATAGATGGCGGAGGTGCAGTAGACATCGCTTATCTAGACTTTAGTAAGGCTTTTGATACTGTCCCACATATAAGGCTTATCAATAAATTGCAGTCTTTGTGCTTGGACTCCCATATTATTGAATGGATTAGGCAGTGGCTGAGGGACAGACAACAGAGGATTGTAGTCAATGGACTATATTTAGACCATGGTCTTGTTACCAGTGGGGTACCTCAGCGATCTGTTCTGGGACCCATATTGTTTAATAAATTGCAGAAGGCCATGTTAAGGTGTGTCTTTTTGCTGATGACACACAGATTTGTAACAGGGTTGATGTTCCTGGAGGCATACACCAAATGGAAAAGGATTAAGGAAAACTAGAAGAATGGTCAAAAGTCTGGCAACTAAAATTTAATGTTTATAAGTGCAAGATAATGCACCTGGGGCATAAAAACCCAAGAGCAGAATATAAAATCAGTGATACAGTCCTAACCTCAGTATCTGAGGAAAGGGATTTAGGGGTCATTATTTCAGAAGACTTAAAGGTATGCAGACAATGTCATAGAGCAGCAGGAAATGCTAGCAGAATGCTTGGGTGTATAGGGAGAGGCATTACCAGTAGAAAGAGGGAGATGATCATGCC
This sequence comes from Bufo gargarizans, assembly GCF_014858855.1. Lineage (NCBI taxonomy): Eukaryota > Metazoa > Chordata > Amphibia > Anura > Bufonidae > Bufo > Bufo gargarizans. The sequence goes on from NC_058082.1 coordinate 583,995,410, forward strand.
ACTCTACAGAGCACTAGTGAGACCTAATTTGGAGTATTGTGCTCAGTACTGGAGACCATATCTCTAGAAGAATATTGATACTTTGGAGAGAGTTTAGAGAAGAGCTACTAAACTAGTACATGGATTGCAGGATAAAACTTACCATAGGGCAAAGGTTTAAAATAAATATCAGGAAGTATTACTTTACTGAGAGAGTAGTAAATACATGGAATAGCCTTCCTGCACAAGTGGTAGCTGCAAATACAGTAAATGAGTTTAATCATGCAAGGGATAGGCATACGGCCATCCTTCATATAAGATAGGGACAAGGGCTATTCATAGTATTCAGTATATTGGGCAGACTAGATGGGCCAAATGGTTCTTATCTGCCGACACATTCTATGTTTCTATGTTTAGTATACAGTTCTAATCACTAAATTAACAGTAGAAACATCATATAACTGTTTTGAATACCTATTTTGGCCCCTTGTTCCCATAAAACTGGACTCTGACTATGTGTCTGTTCAGCTCCTCTCTCTGGTGAGTAATGATTCTAGCAGCTCCTGCTAGGGGAATTCCCTGACAGGCTGTGTGTGAGGCTGGCTGTGATTGGTGAAAACTTTTGCTGTGTGAGAAGCTGGCTGTGATTGGTCTAGACTTATTCCCAGCAACAACAGATTAACACTATGATTTGTGTTGTTTCTGCTGTGTCACTGAGTTTACCTTACATTACAAAATGAATCTTAAAGGCATATTATCTCTTTTCGCTTCTGTGAACACAAAATATAACAGTTATATGAAATCCAAAACATGATGTCACTGTAAATAACTCTGTTTTTGTCTTTAACCTCTTCAGGACACATGACGTACCAGTACGTCATGTTGTCCTGGTACTTAAGGACACATGACGTACCGTTACGTCATGTATGGTCCCGACGGTGTTCAGAACCCGATGCCTGCTCAAATTATTGAGCAGGCACCTTGGCTAGATGCGCCGGGGAGTCCTGTGACCCCCCCCCCCATGTCGGCGATCGCAGCAAACCGCAGGTCAATTCAGACCTGCAGTTTGCTGCGCTTTCTGCAGTTTCTGATCCCCGCGGTCGATCAGAAACTTTAAAATGCTAGAAATATAGATTTTTCACCCCCCCTGCACCCCTGAATGATTATTATGCCGGCGGGTGGTGCAGGGGGGTGTTGCAGGTGGTGCGGGCAGTGCGGGAGGCGGGCAGTGTGGCAGGTGGGATCACGCTCCTCCGTCCGCCTCCTCTTCAATATTCATTGGTGTCCAGTGGTTATACCAGAGTGTCAGCACATTGCTGACACTCTGGTATAAACGGCTGACATCTGTGCTGCAATCCGTACGGACCGTTGTATGGAAAGGGTTAACAGTCAGGAAGCTCCCTCCCTCTTCCATCGGGGGGCTGCTGTGCTTTCGCAGCCCCCAGACAGGATGGGGTCACAGAGGGAAGGAGCTCTCCTCCTCTCCTTCCCCGTCTGCTCAGTTGTGGCAGACGGGGAAGGTTCCCATGGCAACAGGACTCCTTCTCAGGCATCCTGCTGTCCATGGTGCTGAACAGATCTGTGCTAAAGGCATAGATCTGTTCAGACAAAGTGTAAGTAAAATACAGTACAATACACTATATAGTGTACTGTACTGTATTATACAGCCATCATACCCAATGAATCTTCAAGAACCAAGTGGGTCTGGGTAAAAAAAGTGAAAAAAATGTAAAAATCAAAAAACACATTTATCACTAATTAAAAATGAAAAATAAATTCCCTACACATGTTTGATATCACCGTGTCCGTAAAGACCTGATCTATAAAACGGTCATGTTACTTTACCCGAACGGTGAACGCCATAAAAAAAAAAAAAACTATGATGAAATAGAAATTTTGCCCACTTTACTTCCCAAAAAAAGGTAATAAAGGTGATCAAAAAAGTCGTATGTACGCCAAAATAGTACCAATCAAACCGTCACCTCATCCAGCAAAAAAGTGAGACCCTACCTAAGATAATCGCTCAAAAACTTAAAAAAACTATGGTTTTCCGAATATGGAGACACTAAAACTAGATTTTTTTGTTTTTGTTCGAAAAATGAAATAATCGTGTAAAACTTACATAAATAAAAAAAGTATACATATTAGGTATCGCCGCGTCCGTAATAATCTGTTCTATAAAAATATCACATGACCTAACCCCTCAGGTGAATTCCGTGAAAAAAAAACTGTAAAAAAAGCTATTTTTTGTCACCTTACATCACAAAAAGTGTAATAGCAAGCGATCAAAAAGTCATATGCACCCCAAAATAGCGCCAATCAAACCGTCATCTCATCCCTCAAAAATTATACCCTACTCAAGATATTTTCCCAAAAACTGAAAAAACTATGTCTCTCAGACTATGGAGACACTAAAACATGATTTTTTTTGTTTCAAAAATGAAATCATTGTGTAAAACTTACATAAATAAAAAAAAATAGTATACATATTAGGTATCACCGCGTCCGTGACAACCTTCTATATAAAAATATTACCCGATCTAATCCCTCAGGTGAACACCGTAAAAATTATGTATTATAGAAGTAGAGAAATTGAAACTTGGAAATAGTTTTAAATTAGAGGGGCAAAGGCTTAATAGTAATATCAGGAAGTATTACTTTACTGAGAGAGTAGTGGATGCATGAAATAGCCTTCCTGCAGAAGTGGTAGCTGCAAATACAGTGAAGGGGTTTAAGCATGCATGAGATAGGCATAAGGCCATCCTTCATATAAGATAGGGCCAGGGGCTATCCATAGTATTCAGTATATTGGGCAGACTAGATGGGCCAAATGGCAGATCTGTCGAAGTTGTGAAGAGGCCGGTGCCAGCTTAGGGGTTTATTAAAACCGGCGTCTTAATAAATGTGCTCCATATTGTTTAAACCTTTGTTTACTACTGATGATGTCATCCTAGCCCCTTTGGAAGCATCTAGTGAGATCTTGCTCCAAGACTGTTTTGTTTACTGTTTATGATGTCATCTTAGCCTCGTCCCTTCTATGGTGCCTTTTTAATACCCTTTTGAGGGTATAAATATTTGCTATGGTCACTACCTCCACCAGCTTATATCTGAGGAAGGGGCAATGGCCCGAAATGCACTATTTGGACTTCTAGACCTACAACTCTGCAGGTCGTTTCTCTTTTACTTGTTATTTATTTTTAAGAATAAAAAAAAAAACATTTTAATAGGAAGCTCTGGTACAAGCCATTTTCTTCAACCACTTCATATTCCAGCTGAAGACACAGATTTTTTTTTTTTTAAGCAGACCACACACGGATGGCATCCATGTGCAGTCCTTTTCTCCAGCAGACACATTTACTTTAAAAAGTTTTGCAGGAAATTCAGATCAAAATAGAACATGGTGTAATTTTCTCTGCATGGACCAATGGTCTGAGCAGAACATCACCCATCTGTATATACCCATTGAATTTAGTGGGTTATTGTTCATTGTGAGCACAGACAACACTTTTCCATCTAAAAGGGGCTTCAGATCTCCTGTAGTGGGCTATACTACTTCCTTTGCTAACCATATCTCTCAGTTACTGGTGGATTAGTATAGTGTGAGGTACATTAATGTTGCGAGAGCCATGAATGAGATGGTCTATGGAAAATGTTCCACTTTAATCATGTTCAGCCAGGCACAGGGGAACAGGGGAACAGGTGAACCAATGCTAGACCCATGAGCAAGGTGGGACCCTAGCCTCCATCCCCTACACAAGTAGCACAGAATACAGTAGACAAACTTCACTACATACAGTGGGATGCTAAAGTTTGGGCAACCTTGTTAATCGTCATGATTTTCCTGTATAAATCGTTGGTTGTTACGATAAAAAAATGTCAGTTAAATATATCATATAGGAGACACACACAGTGATATTTGAGAAGTGAAAGGAAGTTTATTGGATTTACAGAAAGTGTGCTATAATTGTTTAAACAAAATTAGGCAGGTGCATAAATGTGGGCTCTGTTGTCATTTTATTGATTCCAAAACCTTTAGAACCAATTATTGGAACTCAAATTGGCTTGGTAAGCTCAGTGACCCCTGACCTACATACACAGGTGAATCCAATTATGAGAAAGAGTATTTAAGGGGGTCAATTGTCAATTGTAAGTTTCCCTCCTCTTTTAATTTTCTCTGAAGAGAAGCAACATGGGGGTCTCAAAACAACTCTCAAATGACCTGAAGACAAAGATTGTTCACCATCATGGTTTAGGGGAAGGATACAGAAAGCTGTCTCAGAGATTTCAGCTGTCTGTTTCCACAGTTAGGAACATATTGAGGAAATGGAAGACCACAGGCTCAGTTCAAGTTAAGGCTCGAAGTGGCAGACCAAGAAAAATCTCGGATAGACAGAAGCGACGAATGGTGAGAACAGTCAGAGTCATCCCACAGACCAGCAACAAAGACCTACAACATCATCTTGCTGCAGATGAAGTCACTCTGCATCGTTCAACCATTCAGTGCACTTTACACAAGGAGATGCTGTATGCGAGAGTGATGCAGAGGAAGCCTTTCCTCCGCCCACAGCACAAAAAGTGCCGCTTGAGGTGGACTAAAGCACATTTGGACAAGCCAGCTTGATTTTGGAATAAGGTGCTGTGGACTGATGAAACTAAAATTGAGTTATTTGGCCATAACAAGGGGCGTTATGCATGGAGGAAAAAGAACACAGCATTCCAAGAAAAATGCCAAGAAATATGGTGGTGGTTCCATCATGCTGTGGGGCTGTGTGGCCAGTGCAGGGACTGGGAATCTTGTCAAAGTTGAGGGACGCATGGATTCCACTCAGTATCAGCAGATTCTGGAGACCAATGCCCAGGAATCAGTGACAAAGCTGAAGCTGCTCCGGGGCTGGATCTTTCAACAAGACAACGACCCTAAACACTGCTCAAAATCCACTGAGGCATTTATGCAGAGGAACAAGTACAACGTTCTGGAATGGCCATCTCAGTCCCCAGACCTGAATATAATTTAAAATCTGTGGTGTGACTTAAAGAGAGCTGTCCATGCTCGGAAGTCATCAAACCTGAATAAACTAAAAATGTTTTGTAAAGAGGAATGGTCCAAAATACCTTCAACCAGAGTCCAGACTCTTATTGGAAACTACAGGAAGTGTTTAGAGGCTGTAATTTCTGCAAAAGGAGGATCTACTAAATATTGATTTCATTTCTTTTTTGTGGTGCCCAAATTTATGCACCTGCCTAATTTTGTTTAAATAATTATAGCACACTTTCTGTAAATCCAATAAACTTCATTTCACTTCTCAAATATCACTGTGTGTGTCTCCTATATGATATATTTAACTGACATTTTTTATCGTAACAACCAACGATTTATACAGGAAAATCATGACGATTAACAAGGTTGCCCAAACTTTTGCATCCCACGGTATAGATAGGCAGCTGAACAGACATGCATGTGCTAGCCACATGCATTGCGGCCCCATTTAAATGAATGGGTCCGCATCCAATCAGCAAAAAATTTAGATCACATGCAGACCAAAACCACGGTTGTGTCCATGAGGCCTAACAGAGGGAAATCAAGAAGCTCATACACCGACCTTACATGGCAGCCCTTTCATGTTGGTTTCTGCCCCTGAGTAAATTGTTGTGATCTCAGAAATATTTCAGTTAAGCAGATAGCTGTGACATCACTCTGTGTTTCCGTTAACTAACTGATGTAACATCATAAGAGTTGCATTTAGGTGAGTATGACATCGCAAGTGGGTTTCCATAAGGTAAGATGATGTAATATCACAAGTGTAGGTCTGTTCGGTACGCTGACTTGACATTACATTTTGTTTTTTTATCCCCCATGGGTGGAATTGGGTAAGTTGCTATGACATTAGAAGTATTTTTATGTCAAGTTCCTGCTATGACATCACATTCAGTTAGTTAGCTGATCATGTGAAGAATTCTGGCACCACATTTGAGTTTCATTGAGAACGACTTTCCACTGTGGTATAACAATTGTGTTAAAGGGAGTTTGTCACCTCCGAAAACAGTTTCAAAGTAAGCACACCGCCATGTAGGTATCTAGAAATCCAACTAAATATTTTGGGGAAAATCTGATCCTCTAATCGAGATACATTTATTTACTTTTGTGCAAATAAAATTTTCCCATGAATAACATTTATCGTCTACAGTACTCATGACACGGTGATCATTGCTTACATACATCCTGTAGAGTTTTGATGGAGTCAGCCACGAGTTTGTTTGGCCATAGCTTTATACATCTCCCATTAATGGCTGACTATATTAGAAGAAAAGGGGGTTAGGGTCTCCCAGTGCAGTCTATGATACTGTGAATTATATATGCAATTTCTAACTCCTTCACAACATCGGCAGTACATGTACAGCGGATGTCGGGTATGTAAAGATGTTACCTTCTCTGGAGCAGATTGAGCACTATTGCCGCCGGGTGTCTGCTGTTTATTACAGCAAACACCCACTGCTAATGTCTGTGGTCAAATGCTGTGGTCAAATGTGACCCATCTAAGAGGGCTAAACCCCATAAGCACGCGCTTCTGAGGCAGGAAACCTTTCCCCTAGTGCTGGTAATTAGCCTGAGCCTGTACTTGGCTTCCAGGATCATTACTTGTATATTACAGTTCAGAGCAGCAGGTGGCAGCACTGACCTGTAATATACCTATTTCTGTATAGAGTACTCTAATAGAGCAAATTCTATTATTCTATACAAATTGCAATCGGATGATTGTAAGTTGGAGTCCACTTGGGGACAATTAATAAAAAAAAGTTAAAAAAAAAAGTTTAGAAAATTATTAAAAAAATAAATAAAAATTTGAATCACTCCTCTTTCCCCAAAAAAAAAAAAATATATTTTTTAAAATAACATAATTGGCATCACCACATGAAAAAACGCATGTACAATTCACCATTTTTTTTTATAACTTTACTTTCCCCCAAAAAATGCAATAACATGTGATCAAAAAATTATACACACACCAAAATGATATTATCAAAAACTACAGATTGGCCCACAAAAAATGAGCCTACATATATCTTCGTTGACAGAACTATAAAATAGTTAAGTGGGTCAGTATACGGCGATGACAGTTTTTTTTTTTTTTCAATATTAAAATACAAGAAAACCATACAAGTGTAGCATCACCATAATCAAACTGAGAATGAAGAGCACAAGTCAGTTTTACCACATAGTGAACGCCATAAATACAAAACCCATAATACCCTGATGGAATAGTGGGTTTTTTTTTCAAATTTTTTTCCAGCTTCCCTCTACATAGTATTCCATTTTAAATGGTGGCAATAGAAATGACAACTTGTCCCACAATAAATAAGGCCACATACAGCTACGTGAATGGAAAAATAAGAAAATGTACTGCTCCAGGAAGACAGGGAGCTAAAAATAAAAACACAAAAATGAAAAACCTCTGTGTCAGGAAGGGGTTAAACATGAGTAACAAATCTGTAAATTAAAATATAATGTGGTGACTCAGTGATTAGCACTGGTGCCTTGTAGTGCTGAAGTCCTCAGCTTGAATCTGACCAAGTACAACATCTGCATGGAGTCTGTATGTTCTCCCCATGTTTGCGTGGGTTTCCTCCCACAACCCAAGACATACTGATAGGGAACTGGGGAATGCACACAATGATAATGTCTGTAAAGCGCTGCGGAATATGTCAGCGCTATATAAGTGAATAAAATAAAAAATATTAATTGTAAGAAGGGATAAATACAGTGTAGAATTTTACCTCTTGCGAAATGATTAATTACACGGAAATAAAGCAATTCTTAATGCAAAATATTAGCAATGAAGAAAACACGAGTGATGATGACAGAATTCTTAAGTGATGGACAACAGCGCCATCTATGCAGCTACCAGAGCAATTACACAAGCCGAGATATTTTTCTTCTGCAAACTCCGGAGTAGTGACTGAAATACGCATTAAAGAGAGAAACATATCTCAGGATAAGATGACAGTTTCATATTGTAGATGGTCTCATTTCTCACACTCTATGAAAATATATGTGTTTGTTCAACTTCTCTTCTGCACTATATAGCAGATGAAAAATATATCTGGAAGAAACTACAGTCATTTTTCTTTCACGTTTGGCCAGGAATGGAGATGTAATGCTGATATCACAACCATGCTGACTTTACAGGAAAATAAAAAAATAATAATCTTTTTGGAGTCCTTTAATTACCAAAATTTTAAAAGCTTCTTAGTGTCTATGAGATTACATAAATGTCATGGTTCAGAATTACTGGTAGTGTTGAGTGCGAATATTCAAATAACAAATTTTAATCGCAAATATCGGAACTTTGAGAATTTGCGAATATTTAGAATATAGTGCTATATATTCGTTATATCGAATATTCGTCATTTTTTTCCATCTGAACACATGATTCCTCCCTGCTTCTTGCTTGTGGACCAATGAGTCATTGTCCCACAAGCAACTTAAGCAGGGAGGAATCATGACTTCAGATGGAAAAAAATGACAAATATTCTAAAAAATGAACGAATATACGAATTTGCGAATATTTGACGAATATTCTACAAAATATTTGTGAAAGATCCCAAATTTGAATATTACCCCTGCCGCTCATCACTAACTACTGGTGGATTGCTAGTAGTGTTGAGCAAACCCGAACTGTAAAGTTTTGTGAGTTCGGGTACCCGGACCCGAAACCGAACTTTTCAGGAAAAGTTTGGGTTCAAGTTCGGTGTTCAGGCATTTAATAAAGCTTGTTGAAAGGCTAATGGCATGGCTGTGATTGGCTAGTGCATCATGTGACCCAACCTCTATACAAGCTGGATCACGTGTAGCACGACCATCAGCTCTGAGTAGTGCAAGGACAGGAAGCAGGCAGCTGAAGTGAGTGAAAGTGTTAGGAATCTCATCTGGCTATTTATACTGGGGTTACCTGAAGTGATTTTTTTTGTGGGTGCAATGCACCATCTTTGCACCCCTGACACAGAAATATATTAAATAATCTGGCTGTTAATTCTGTGGGTGACCTATAGCGATCTTTTGTGGGTACAATGCACCATCTTGGCACCCCTGACACAGAAATGTAATAGTTAATCTAGCTGTTAATTCTGTGGGTGACTGTGGGGATTCGCTTTAGCAGTTGGGATAAACGGGTGCAGTACAGAGGCAAAGTACAAGTTCGTAATTCAGATGTCTGTGTTTATTCACACATAAGGTCAAACAAAAAACACTGTTTGCAGGGTTGGTGCTTGTTCACACCGAGAAGAAAGTTCATGCATAACAAAAAGCATCACCTTGTTGGCGGTTCTGCCTCCAGCAGTGTAAATGCAGGCTTTAGACGGCCTGCTCTCCCATCACATGGGTCTCAGCTTCTAAGCCCAGCTGCCTTTTTAAGGATAGCCAGGTGCGGTCAAAACCTGGCCTGGAATGTGGGGAGTAGTCACCCACCCAGCACTTTGACTACTCCCAATAAGAGCCATTCCGAATCAGCTATTTACAGCCATACTAAATAGCAAAAGTGTCACATGAAAATACCGGCTCTTACTTCACCGAGGCCAGGAACCTCGGTGACACATACCTACCATCAATGACGACCACTTGTACCTTCCTACAGTGACCTTTGTACCCCTGACACAAAAATATAATAGTTAATCTGTCTGTTAGTTCGGTGGGTGACATATACAAATTGTTTGTGTGAGGTACACTTGCATTGCATACATGACAGGGAAATTAATCTAGTTAACCCATCTGTTAGTTTGGTGGGTGACCTCAAAGAATGAAGAGTGCATCAAATAAGGGACATGGCCCTGGTCGTGGTGCTGCTGGTGTTGGTGGAGCTCCTGTTGCAGGGAGAGGACATGGACATGATCGATCTGTGCCAGCTACATGCCCAAATGAAAAACCTTCCTCAGGTGCATATAGGCGACAGAACGTTCAGTGTTATTTTGTAGGCCCGAATACCGGTGTACGAATGGTGAGGCCAGAACAAGTAGAGGCGGTAGTAGATTGGGTGGCTGACAGTGCCTACAGTTCCTTCACATTGTCTCCCACCCGATCCCCTGCTGCAAGTGCAGAGTTGGCACCTGAAGCCCATGGACATCTGTCTTTTACCTCACCCCCTTGCAAATCAGGCAAGCAGTCTGAGCCCCAAGTCATGCAGCAGTCTCTTATGCTTTTTGATGACTCTGCTGGCAGGGTTTCCATGGGCCGTCCACATAACCCTGCCCTAGAAGTGGAAGAGATTGCGTGCACCAATGCCCAACCACTTATGTTTCCCGATGGACATGGGTGGACCACTGCAGCACATCTCTAATGATGATGAAACTCAGGTGCCATCTTCTGCGGCTTTCTGCAGTGTGCAGACCGGCAAGGAGGGCAGGGGTGAAGAGTGGGTGGAAGATGATGTGGAGAATGATGAGGTCCTAGACACCACATGTAATCAAGGTCATGTGACTGACGTGTGCAGTTCGGAGGAAGAGGTGGTGGTCACACAGCGCCAGTCGCACAGCAAAAGAGGGAGCAGGGTGCAAAAGAAGAGTTAGCCAGTACTCCTGATACTGCCCACCACACCCAGGGACTGCCCACCACACCCAGGGACTGAGCACACCAAAGCCAACCCCAAGGAGTTCCCTGGTGTGGCAGTTCTTCAGACAATGTGCCGCACGAGCTGCAGTGGAGAAGACACCTCAAAAACCACGAAAGATCTCAGGCTCCTCTTGCTCCCTCTTTTGCTGCAGTCTCGGCCTCTTCCTCCCCCTCTGAAGTGACAGTGAGACCTGCCACCCCGCAAACAGAGGATGTGGCAGCAACACCACCACCTCCATCATCGTCACCCAGCATGTCTACACTGTCAACTGTCCATCCCCAAACACTGGAGAGAAAGAGGCAGTATCCCCCTACCCACCAGCGATCCCTGGCCCTGAATGCCAGCATTTCAAAATTCCTGGCCTTTGAGATGCTGTCATTTCGTCTGGTGGAGACAGAGACTTTTAAAAACCTTATATCGGTGGCTGTCCCACAGTACGTGGTTCCCAGCAGCCACTACTTTTCCAGGTGAGCCATCCCTGCCCTGCACAACCAAGTGGCAGACAAAATCAGGTGTGCACTGCGCAACGTCATCTGTGGCAAGGCCCACATAACCACCGATGCATGGACCAGTAAACACGGGCAGGCACATTATATCTCCCTAACTGCACACTGGGTAAATGCAGTGGCGGCTGGACCTGAGGCAGATAGCAGTTTGGCACATGTCCTTTTGCCACTGAGGATTGTAGGACGTTTCTCTTTGCCTCCTGTTGCCTTACTCCTCTGCCGCCTCCTCATCTGGTCAGCGTAACACTCGCACCACCAACTTTAGCACAGCCAGGGGGAAACGACAGCAGGCTATTTTGAAACTAATTTATTTGGGGGAAAAATCACACATCGCGCAGGAGCGTGTGTTACTATCCCACTTCTTTGTCTCCTTGAAAAAAACACTTCGGGCGATGATGGAAGAGGATGTGGCACAGTAGGAAGAGGAGGAGAAAGAGGGGTAATTTCCATGGTTATCAGGCCAGTAGTGTTGAGCACGAATATTCGTATTGCTAACTTTTATCGCGAATATCCTCACGTCGAGAATTTGCGAATATTTAGAATATAGAGCTATATATTCGTATTCGTGAATATTCACTTTTTTTTTCTCCCACCAGAACACATGATCCCTCCCTGCTTCTAGCTTGTGGGCCAATGAGAAGGCTGCAATGTCTTTGTCTGAGCTTAGCAACATCCCTAGTAACCAATAGGAAAGTTGCCTGCCCCTTACTATATAAGAACCTCCTCAGCAGCCATTTCCTGCTGTTTTTTGCAGTTGTGAGAGAGAGAGGAGTGTTGTGCTATGCTGTGTCATCATACATTACATTAGATAGCTCATATATTATATAATACAGATAGTTAGTGGGAGATACTCAGTGTAGCTTAGTTAGTGATTAGTGTAGCTGATAGGTTCAAGTGCATGGTGTTAGGGACATTATATAGTTCGTTAGCTCAAATAGATAATACAGATAGTTAGTTAGTTAGGGGGAGATAGCCAGTGTAGGTTAGTGAGTGTAGCTGATAAAAAGTTGTTTCCTTGCTGTTTTTGTGTATTTGTCTTGGTGTTTCATGTGCTAGAGTAGGGAGGGATTATTTTCATGGTCGTTCGTCTGTGAAAAAAACAAAAAAAAACTAAAAAAAAAATGGCTTTTGCTTGGTGTTTTAGAGTCATTAACTTAGATTTTCGTGTGCTAGGTGGGGATTATTGTTATCGTCGTTCGTCTGTGAAAAAAAAAAAAAAAAAGTATTTTGCTTGGTGTTTTAGTGTCATTGTCTTAGGGTTTTGTGTGCTAGGAAAAAAAAAAAAGAAAAGCCCCAAAAAACAAGTCTTTTTAGTAGTGTTGAGTGAGCATGCTCGGCTGAACACCACTTCGGCTCGAGCATCGCTATGCTCGGCACATCGCGGCGTTCGGCTGAACACCACGTATGCTCGAGTCAGTGTATTTAAATCTAATTTAGCCTCTATTTCTATGCAGAAGGGGTTAATGCCGAATCCAGCACTAATACACTTCAATGTAAATTAATGCCGGCATTCCAGCAAGTGATCAGTATTTTTGGCCGGAATAAAAACTGCAGGGTACTTTCACAGTGGCGTTTTTCTTTTCCGGCACTGAGTTCCGTTAAAAGGGCTCAATGCCAGAAAATAACTGATCAGTTATATCCCCATGCATTCTGAATGGAGAGCATTCCGTTCAGTATGCATCAGAATGTCTTCAGTTCGGTCTTTTTGACTGATCAGACAAAAGATAAAACCGCAGCATGCTACGGTTCTATCTCTGGCCCAAAAAACTGAAGTCTTGCTGAATGCCGGATTCAGCATTTTTTTCCATAGGAATGTATTAGTGCCAGATCCGGCATTTAAAATACCGGAATGCCGGATACGTCCTTCCGATCTGCGCATGTGCAGACCGAAAAAAATGGGAAAAAAATAAATGCCGGATCCCGTTTGCCGGATGACATCGGAAAGACGAATCCGGTATTTCAATGCATTTTTCTAACTGATCAGTCATTTTCAGTCTTACAAATGCCATCAGTTGGCATACGTTTTGCTGGATCTGGCAGGCAGTTCCAGTGACGGAACTACTTGCCCGATCACTCTGCCGCAAGCATGAAAGTAGCCTTACTCTGCTGCGACCTCTGCTTGCGCCAGAAACATTCATGCATCTGCCACTCTGTGCACGGCCTGGCACTTTTCTGCCAGAAATACTTGTAGCTGAACTAAACAAATGAAACGGAAATTAAAAAACCCCTGAAAGTGACGAATATATTGTTCATTTTGTACTGAAATAGGCACTACATTATTTCTGCGCAAATAACAGCAAACTTGAACTGAGTATATATTTCTCGTATTGTACTGAAATAGGCCACTAAATTATTTCTGTGCAAATAACACCAAATGTGAACAGCGTGTATTTTTCTCTTTTTCTCTAGAAATATGGCAATAAATGGTTTTACCGCAAATAACACCAAATGTGAATGGCCTCTATTTTTCTCTTTTTCTCTAGAAATATGACAATAAAGGGTTTTAACGCAAATACCACCAAATGTGAACGGTGTGTATTTTTCTATTTTCTATGGAAATATGACAAGAAACGCTTTTAGCGCAAATAACACAAAATGTGAACAGCGTCTATTATTCTTGTATTGTACTGAACTGACAATGAATGTTTTTAGAGCAAATAACACCAAATGTGAACAGCGTGTATTTTTCTCTAGAAATATGACAATAAATGGTTTTAATGCAAATAACTACAAATGTGAAAGGCGTGTATTTTTCTCTATTACTATAGAAATATGACAAGAAACGCTTTAAGCGCAAATAACACCAAATGTGAACAGCGTCTATTTTCGCATATTGTACTGAACTGACAATAAATGGTTTTAGAGCACATAACACCAAATGTGAATGGCATGTATTTTTCTCTTTTTCTCTAGAAATATGACAAGAAACGCTTATAGGGTAAATAACACCAAATGTGAACAGCACCTATTTTTCTCGTATTGTACTGAACGGAAAATAAATGGTTTTACCACAAATAACACCAAATGTGAACGGCCTCTATTTTTCTCTTTTTCTCTAGAAATATGACAATAAAGGGTTTTAACGCAAATAACACCAAATGTGAACAGCGTCTATTTTTCTTGTATTGTACTAAACTGACAAAAAATGGTTTTACAGCATATAACACCAAATGTGAACAGTGTGTATTTTTCTCTTTTTCTCTAGAAATATGACAATAAATTGTTTTACCACAAATAACACCAAATGTGAACGGCGTGTATTTTTCTCTTTTTCTCTAGAAATATGACAAGAAACGCTTTTAGCGCAAATAACACCAAATGTGAACAGTGTCTATTTTTCTCGGATTGTACTGAACTGACAATAGATGTTTTTAGAGCAAATAACACCAAGAGTGAACAGAGTCTATTTTTCTCGTACAGTATACACTATAATAGGGCACTAAACGCTTTCACCATATATAGCTACAGAGTATATATTTATCTTTTTCCACAGATATTAGCCACTAAAGGCTTTTCAACATAACACTTGCACCCCTACAACAAATTGATGAAATGACAGAGCAGTATAAAGGCTATTTGGATCCCCAAATAATCTTTCCCTGCACTTGTAAATAGTTTTTTTCCCAATTATGTTTTCTGTATGACTTTCCCTAGCCCCTGCAACGTCTTGTCACGGAAGGTGTACAGGAAACTAGAAGACACAAAATGAATATCCGACTCACTAGATCCAAAACTAAGGAACAAAAGGGAGAGCCCTGCATCAGACCTGGCTCTCTCCCTGACTGCTCAGCCTATGCAAAAATCCCAATGGTATATGATCGCATATCCTCGTACCGCGACTGTATAACACCTGAACACCCTATAATAGTGAGGGGACACGGCCACCGGCTCCCTACACTTGATACAGAGGGAGTCAGGGTCACCTGGGATCCAGCAAACAGAAAAACACAAATGAATGAACAAAACTTATCTGTAGAAGACTCAGAAGTAGGATCAGCATGCACACACTCCAGGAAGGAATATAAACCGTAAAGTGAAGCAGTCTGGTAAGGGATTTAAAGGGACGCAATCAGTGCAACTACATGACAGCTGAGAGAGGCTAACGAGATGAGAAAATGAAAGCAAAACAAAAGGAAGCTCAAGGAGGAGGTTCTGAAAGGCATCTGTCAGAGCTTCTCAGATGTCTAGTGGTGACAAGTCTATCCCTGCACTAAGATGCTGTGAAATGATTCCTCCCTATCCTTATTGTGCACTTATAAAACTCTTTTTTTTTTACAATTAGGTTTTCTTTCACTCTCCCTAGAGCCTGCATATGCGTCTTTCCCTGAACAAAGTACGATGGTGAATGGCGGAATCTAAGATGGCCGCTGTATTTATAGGGCTTTGACATCACCGGGCTGGCTGGCTGCTGATTGGCGGCATGCATGGTATTATGGGTCATCCCGCCTTCCCAGAGTTCCTTGCCCCATGTCCTCACATGTGTAGTTGCCATTTTAGCCGCCATTGTAGCTGCCATGTTAGGAAAAATTGCGCTTAGTTACCACTAGAGTTGAGCGAACACCTGTATGTTCGGGTTCGAGAAGTTCGGCCGAACTTCCCGGAAATGTTCGGGTTCGGGATCCGAACCCGACCCGAACTTCGTCCCGAACCCGAACCCTATTGAAGTCAATGGGGACCCAAACTTTTCAGCACTAAAAAGGCTGTACAACAGCCCAGGAAAGGGCTAGAGGGCTGCAAAAGGCAGCAACATGTAGGTAAATCCCCTGCAAACAAATGTGGATAGGGAAATGAATAAAAATAAAAATAAAAATTAACCAATATCAATTGGAGAGAGGTCACATAGCAAAGAATCTGGCTTCACGTCACCCACCACTGTAACAGTCCATTGTCATATATTTAGGCCCCGGCACCCAGGCAGAGGAGAGAGGTCCCATAACAGAGAATCAGTCTTCATGTCAGCAGAGAATCAGTCTTCAAAAGTCATAGCAGAGAATCATGCTTTACGTCACCCAACACTGGAACAGTCCATTGTCAGATATTTAGGCCCTGGCATCCAGGCAGAGGGGAGAGGTCCCATAACAGAGAATCTGGCTTCATGTCAGCAGAGAATCAGTCTTCATGTCATAGCAGAGACTCATGCTTTACGTCACCCAACACTGGAACAGTCCATTATCAGATATTTAGGCCCAGGCACCCAGGCAGAGGAGAGAGGTCCCGTAACAGAGAATCTGGCTTCATGTCAGCAGAAAATCAGTCTTCATGTCATAGCACAGAATCATGCTTCAAGTCACCCAACACTGGAACAGTCCATTGTCAGATATTTAGGCCCCGGCATCCAGGCAACGGAGAGAGGTCCCGTAACAGAGAATCTGGCTTCATGTCAGCAGAGAATCAGTCTTCATGTCATAGCAGAGAATAATGCTTCACGTCACCCAACACTGGAACAGTCCATTGTCAGATATTTAGGCCCAGGCACCCAGGCAGAGGAGAGAGGTCCCGTAACAGAGAATCAGTCTTCATGTCAGCAGAGAATCAGTATTCATCTCATAGCAGAGAATCATGCTTCACGTCACCCAACACTGGAACAGTCCATTGTCATATATTTAGGCCCCGGCAACCAGGCAGAGGAGAGAGGTCCCGTAACAGAGAATCAGTCTTCATGTCAGCAGAGAATCAGTCTTCATGTCATAGCAGAGAATCATGCTTCACGTCACCCAACATTGGAACAGTCCATTGTCATATATTTAGGCCCCGGCACCCAGACAGAGGAGAGGTTCATTCAACTTTGGGTTGCCCCGCAATATAATGGTAAAATGAAAATAAAAATTGGATTGAATGAGGAAGTGCCTTGGAGTACAATAATATATGGTTAAGGGGAGGTAGTTAATATCTAATCTGCACAAGGGATGGACAGGTCCTTTGGTATCCATGCCTGGTTCATTTTTATGAACGTCAATTTGTCCACATTGGCTGTAGACAGGCGGCTGCGTTTGTCTTTAATGACGCCCCCTGCCGTGCTGAATACACGTTCAGACAAAACGCTGGCCGCCGGGCAGGCCAGCACCTCCAAGGCATAAAAGGCTAGCTCTGGCCACGTGGACAATTTAGAGACCCAGAAGTTGAATGGGGCCGAACCATCAGTATGTACGTGGAGGGGTGTTCACACGTACTGTTCCACCATGTTAGTGAAATGTTGCCTCCTGCTAACACGCTGCGTATCAGGTGGTGGTGCAGTTAGCTGTGGCGTGTTGACAAAACTTTTCCACATCTCTGCCATGCTAACCCTGCCCTCAGAGAAGCTGGCCGTGACACAGCTGCCTTGGCGACCTCTTGCTCCTTCTCTGCCTTGGCCTTGGGCTTCCACTTGTTCCCCTGTGACATTTGGGAATGCTCTCAGTAGCGCGTCTACCAACGTGCGCTTGTACTCGCGCATCTTCCTATCACGCTCCAGTGCAAGAAGTAAGGTGGGCACATTGTCTTTGTACCGTGGATCCAGCAGGATGGCAACCCAGTAGTCCGCACACGTTAAAATGTGGGCAACTCTGCTGTCGTTGCGCAGGCACTGCAGCATGTAGTCGCTCATGTGTGCCAGGCTGCCCAGAGGTAAGGACAAGCTGTCCTCTGTGGGAGGCGTATCGTCATCGTCCTGCGTTTCTCCCCAGCCACGCACCAGTGATGGGCCCGAACTGCATTGGGTGCCACCCCGCTGTGACCATGCTTCATCCTCAACCTCCTCCACCTCCTCCTCATCCTCGTCCTCCTCGTCCTCCAGTAGTGGGCCCTGGCTGGCCACATTTGTACCTGGCCTCTGCTGTTGCAAAAAACCTCCCTCTGAGTCACTTTGAAGAGACTGGCCTGAAAGTGCTAAAAATGACCCCTCTTCCTCCTCCTTCTCCTCCTCCTCCTGGGCCATCTCCTCTTCCATCATCGCCCTAAGTGTTTTCTCAAGGAGACATAGAAGTGGTATTGTAACGCTGATAACGGCGTCATCGCCACTGGCCATGTTGGTGGAGTACTCGAAACAGCGCAACAGGGCACACAGGTCTCGTATGGAGGCCCAGTCATTGGTGGTGAAGTGGTGCTTTTCCGCAGTGCGACTGACCCGTGCGTGCTGCAGCTGAAACTCCACTATGGCCTGGTGCTGCTCGCACAGTCTGTCCAGCATGTGCAAGGTGGAGTTCCACCTGGTGGGCACGTCGCATATGAGGCGGTGATCGGGAAGGCCGAAGTTACGCTGTAGCGCAGACAGGCGAGCAGCGGCAGGATGTGAACGCCGGAAGCGCGAACAGACGGCCCGCACTTTATGCAGCAGCTCTGACATGTCGGGGTAGTTGTGAATGAACTTCTGCACCACCAAATTCAGCACATGCGCCAGGCAAGGGATGTGCGTCAAGTCCCAGAGCTGCAACGAGATTTCGCCCGCCCATTATCGCACACCACCAGGCCGGGCTTGAGGCTCACCGGCAGCAACCACTCGTCGGTCTGTTGTTCTATACCCCGCCACAACTCCTGTGCGGTGTGGGGTCTGTCCCCGAAAACATATGAGTTTCAGAATGGCCTGCTGACGTTTACCCCGGGCTGTGCTGAAGTTGGTGGTGAAGGTGTGTGGCTGACTGGATGAGCAGGTGGAAGAAGAGGAGGAGGAGGCATCAGGAGGCAAAGAATGTTGCCCTGCGATCCTTGGCGGCGGAAGGACGTGCGCCAAACAGCTCTCCGCCTGGGGCCCAGCCGCCACTACATTCACCCAGTGTGCAGTTAGGGAGATATAGCGTCCCTGGCCGTGCTTACTGGTCCACGTATCTGTGGTTAGGTGGACCTTGCCACAGATGGCATTGCGCAGTGCACACTTGATGGTTGTGCAGGGAAGGCACGGCTCTCTTGGAGAAGTAGTTCCGGCTGGGAACAACATACTGTGGGACAGCAAGCGACATGAGCTGTTTGAAGCTGTCTGTGTCCACCAGCCTAAATGACAGCATTTCATAGGCCAGTAGTTTAGAAATGCTGGCATTCAGGGCCAGGGATCGAGGGTGGCTAGGTGGGAATTTACGCTTTCTCTCAAATGTTTGTGAGATGGAGAGCTGAACGCTGCCGTGTGACATGGTTGAGATGCTTGGTGACGGAGGTGGTGGTGGTGTTGGTGGTACATCCTCTGTTTGCTGGGCGGCAGGTGCCAACGTTCCTCCAGAGGCGGAGGAGGAGGCCGAGGCGGCAGCAGCAGAAGAGGCCGAGGCGGCAGCAACAGAAGAGGTAGCAGGGGGAGCCTGAGTGACTTCCTTGTTTTTAAGGTGTTTACTCCACTGCAGTTTATGCTTTGCATGCAGGTGCCTGGTCATGCAGGTTCTGCTAAGGTTTAGAGCGTTAATGCCTCGCTACAGGCTCTGATGGCACAGCGTGCAAACCACTCTGGTCTTGTCATCAGCACATTGTTTGAAGAAGTGCCATTCCAAAGAACTCCTTGAAGCTGCCTTTGGGGTGCTCGGTCCCAGATGGCGGCGGTCAGTAGCAGGCGGAGTCTCTTGGCGGCGGGTGATCTGCTTTTGCCCACTGCTCCCTCTTTTGCTATGCTGTTGGCTCGGTCTCACCACTGCCTCTTCCTCGGAACTGTGAAAGTCAGTGGCACGACCTTCATTCCATGTGGGGTCTAGGACCTCATCGTCCCCTGCATCGTGTTCCACCCAGTCTTGATCCCTGACCTCCTGTTCAGTCTGCACACTGCAGAAAGACGCAGCAGTTGGCACCTGTGTTTCATCATCATCAGAGACGTGCTGAGGTGGTATTCCCATGTCCTCATCATCAGGAAACATAAGTGGTTGTGCGTCAGTGCATTCTATGTCTTCCACCGCTGGGGAAGGGCTAGGTGGATGCCCCTGGGAAACCCTGCCAGCGGAGTCTTCAAACAACATAAGAGACTGCTGCATAACTTGAGTCTCAGACAGTTTCCCTGGTATGCATGGGGGTGATGTGACAGACTGATGGGGTTGGTTTTCAGGCGCCATCTGTGCGCTTTCTGCAGAAGACTGGGTGGGAGATAATGTGAACATGATGGATCCACTGTCGGCCACCCAATTGACTAATGCCTGTACCTGCTCAGGCCTTACCATCCTTAGAACGGCATCGGGCACCACCAAATATCGCTGTAAATTCTGGCGGCTACTGGGACTTGAGGTAGTTGGTACACTAGGACGTGTGGCTGTGGCAGAACGGCCACGTCCTCTCCCAGCACCAGAGGGTCCACTAACACCACCACGACCATGTCCGCGTCCGCGTCCCTTACTAGATGTTTTCCTCATTGTTACCGTTCACCACAATAAGAAAAATATTATTTGGCCCAATGTATTGAATTCAAATTCAGGCCTTTTTTTACAGACACCTAACACTATCTGGCTAACTATTTAGGTACCGTATTACACTAATAAAGGCACAGCAGTAACGACAGATTTAGCTGAATATAAATTTGAGGCCTAGTATTTAGGCGCTGGATGACAGGTATACGTTTACGGACAGAATTAGACTTGGAAATGCACGGTAGCGTGTGAAGTTATAGTGGATGACCCTATCAGCACCTTGAATCTAATATACCCCTTTAAGAATAGATTTAAAGTAGGTCTGATACAGCAGAAACCACTAATTTAGGAAATTACTAAGTTGGGAATTGTATTTCAACCCAGAACAAAAACTGTGCTTTGACGGACACTAAATAACTTGACCAGCTACAGCAATAACCACAGATTTAGCTGAATATAATTTTGAGGCCTATTATTTAGGCGATGGGTGACAGGTATACGTTTACAGACAGAATTAGACTTGGAATTGCACAGTAGCGTGTGTGTGAAGTTATTGAGAATGACCCTATCTGCACCTTGAATCTAATATACCCTTTTAGGGATAGATTTAAAGTAGGCCTAATACAGCAGAAACCACTAATTTAGAGAATTGCTAAGTTGGGAATTGTATTTCAACCCAGAACAAAAACTGTGCTTTGACGGACACAAAATAACTTGACCAGCTACAGCAATAACCACAGATTTAGATGAATATAAATTTGAGGCCTATTATTTAGGCGCTGGGTGACAGGTATACGTTTACAGACAGAATTAGACTTGGAATTGCACAGTAGCGTGTGTGTGAAGTTATTGAGAATGACCCTATCAGCACCTTGAATCTAATATACCCTTTTAATGAATAGATTTAAAGTAGCCCTGATACATCAGAAACCACTAATTTAGGAAATTGCTAAGTTGGGAATTGTATTTCAACCCTGAACAAAAATATATCCTTTGCCAGACAGCAGACAGTATTACAATTGGCTGGCCACAGCTGAAACACCAGATTTAGGGTACTGCTATTTTGGCAATTGTATTTTACCCCTCAATAAAATAGCAAGCACAGCCAAGCCACTGATGTAGGATATAGCCCAAAAATAACCACACTATTGATGGTTAAATGCACTTGGTGACAGCTTGACCCTGATGTAGGATATAGCCAAAAAATAACCACACTATTGATGGTTAAATGCACTTGGTGACAGCTTGACCCTGATGTAGGATATAGCCAAAAAATATAAAAACACAAAACACAAAATGCAATCGCACACTGCAACCAGCACTCTGCCCTGCCTTTATGCTGGATGTTGAATAAGGCATTGGTGTACATTTTGGCCAAAGCGTAATAAGCCACTCACCACGTCAAGGTCGCCTTCATGAGTGGTCCCTAACACTAGTTCCTACCTTTTATGGGCCATGACAGCCACATAAAGTCCAGGGAGCGCAGGCACAGCATGCACGCCAAGCACACTCTGCTTTTAACCCCGTCCGGTGCCATTACAGCTTTCAACGGATCCAGGGATGCAAGTACTCACATGCATGCTGAGCCCACTATATACTTCTCCTGGAGCCTAATGGCTACTGGTAGGTGCTGTATAAGCAGACTCAGTTTTATATTGACTTTAAAACCAGCCTCCAGGGGGCAGATTAACTGGACAGGTGTGCTTGACTGCTTGGAGATCGCCACGCCTCCAATACGTACTACAAAGAGAAAAATATGGAAAATTCAGCCCGCACAACCCCTAGCAGGTGCAGATTGCTATGGCGAAATAAAGATATAAATGTAAAAACACAAAATGCAATTGTCATGGTCTTACCTTCTTGCTGTTCTCCTTCGTTTGACATGTGCTGGCGGCCATCTTGGTTTCTGGGTTTCTTGTAGCCTTTCACCCTGCGGCTTCTCCTTCCCACTGGGAGGAGCTGGATGCCTAGCTCATATATATAGGAGGTCTGTGGCTTCAGTTCCTTGCTTGGTCCTCCTGTGTTCACATGCTTCTAAGACTGCTGCTGCTTCTGGTTCCTGATCCTGGCTTCGTCTGACTACCCTGCTGGTTCCTGATCCAGGCTTCGTCTGACTACCCTGCTGGTTCCTGATCCAGGCTTCGTCTGACTACCCTTCTGGTTCCTGACCTCTGGCTTCGCAAGACCCTGCTTCGGTTTAGCCATCCGTTTGGACTTTTGCCTTACAGCTTGATTTTCAATAAAGCCTTCTTATTTCCACTTATCTCTTGTTGTACGTCTGGTTCATGGTTCCATGACATTAGGACCAAGCCATGAATTCTGACGGTACAGGGCCATCCTCGCTACCTACGCTGGTTGCCAGACTTGATCAGCAGGATCACCTGTTGGGTCGGTTCGCTGTGGCGTTGCAAACCCTGCTTGAACGCACGGCTCATTTAGCTTCCGTTGCCGATGGGTCGGTTGTCGCTCCTGGGCCCGCTCCTACTGCCGCTCCGGTTGTTGCGCCAGAGTCTACCCCGACACCTGTTGCTGCGCCTGCGGTGTTTCGGGGTATGACCGGTTCTGCCCCCCTTCCACAGCGCTTTGGGGGAGAGCCAACTCAGTGCCGAGGTTTCCTTAACCAGGTGGGCATTTATTTTGAGTTGCTGCCACATGCCTTTCCTACTGAGAGATCAAAGGTGGGCTTCTTGATCTCGCTGCTCTCGGACAAGGCCTTGGCCTGGGCCAGCACTTTATGGGAGAACAACAATCCGGTGGTTGCCGAGTTTTCCGGTTTTGTTGCTTCTCTTCGGAAGGTATTCGATGTGCCGGCTCGTGCTGCCTCTGCTGCGAAGCTCCTTATGTCCATCAGACAGGGTTCACGATCCGTAGCTGAATACGCCATTGAGTTTCGTACCCTGGCAGCAGAGGTGGGCTGGAATAATGAGGCTCTGGTCGCTGCTTTCTCTCATGGTCTCTCGGATGCCTTGAAGGATGAGGTTGCAGCTAAGGCCCTACCAGTGGAGCTCGAGTCTCTTATTTCTTTCCTGATTTTGATTGACACCAGACTCAGGGAGAGACCTTCCTTTAAGGAGAGCCTGCGGAGGTCTTCTAACAGATTGGCGCCTACGTTTGCTGTCCCACCCGTGCCTCCCTCTCCTCCCACGCCTCCTGGGGATGACTTGTCTGGGGGTGAACCCATGCAGCTGGGGTTTGCTCGCCTGTCCGAGGGGGAGAGGGTACTCCGGAGACGCGAGGGCCGATGCTTGTACTGTGGTCTCGCTGGGCATTTTCGGTTGGCATGCCCGAACCGTCCGGGAAACGCTCGCACCTGAGATCCTGTCGGGGGCAGATCTTGGGTGGAGTCTCCTC
This sequence comes from Bufo gargarizans, assembly GCF_014858855.1. Classification (NCBI taxonomy): domain Eukaryota; kingdom Metazoa; phylum Chordata; class Amphibia; order Anura; family Bufonidae; genus Bufo; species Bufo gargarizans. The sequence continues at coordinate 584,019,131 of NC_058082.1, forward strand.
GTCCCCGGTTTCCCGTGTTGACAAACCACTGATTACTGTTGTCCTCTCCTGGGTCGGAGGCTCGGTGACGACCCAGGCGTTGGTGGACTCTGGTGCTGGTGGTTTGTTCATTGATAGTGTGTTCGCTGCCGCCAATTGCATTCCTCTGCAGCCTCGAGGTTCCCCACTGGCTCTTGATGGCAATAGACGGCAGACCCCTTCTGCCGCCACACGTGACTCATGAGACCCTTCCAGTGGGGATGGCCATTGGTGCCGTTCACAGAGAGTCGGTCTGTCTCCAGGTTATTTCGTCTCCACACTACTCGGTGGTCTTGGGGTACCCCTGGCTCCAGAAGCATAATCCGACTTTCGATTGGAGATCGGCCGAGATCCTCTCGTGGTCACCGCAGTGTGGGGCTAGTTGCATCCATGGGTCTGTCAAGTTGCTGTGTACTTCCTCGGACTCTCTGTTGCCTCCTGAATACGAGGAGTACCGGGATGTATTCGATAAGGTGCGTGCGGTTGCCCTACCTCCGCACCGCCCATACGATTGTGCCATAGAGTTACAATCTGGTGCCGTTCCTCCTCGTGGCAAAGTCTATCCACTGTCGGTAGCGGAGAATGAGGCCATGGAGGAGTACGTGAGGGAGGCGCTTTCACGCGGACACATTCGCAAATCCTCGTCCCCGGCAGGGGCTGGATTTTTCTTTGTGAAAAAGAAGGGCGGTGAGTTGAGGCCTTGCATCGATTACAGGGGTCTCAATCGCATCACGATCAAGAACGCTTACCCGATACCCTTGATTTCCGAGCTGTTCGATCGCCTCAAAGGGGCCACGGTCTTTACCAAACTCGACCTGAGGGCGGCATATAACCTGGTAAGGATCAAGGCGGGCGATGAGTGGAAGACCGCGTTTAACACCAGGACCGGTCATTATGAATCCTTGGTTATGCCCTTTGGGTTGTGCAATGCGCCCGCAGTCTTCCAGGAATTCATCAACGATGTTTTCCGTGACCTGTTGCAGCAGTGTGTGGTGGTCTATTTGGATGACATCTTGGTATATTCTGAATCCATGGAGGCCCACATTCTGGATGTCAGACGAGTGTTGCAACGGTTACTGAGAGAACAAGCTGTTCGGTAAGCTTGAGAAATGCGAATTTCACCGATCCCAGGTAACCTTCTTAGGTTACATCATTTCCGCTGAGGGGTTCTCCATGGATCCTGAGAAGGTTTCGGCTGTCTTACAGTGGCCCCAGCCCAGTGGTCTTCGTGCCCTGCAGCGCTTTTTGGGCTTCGCCAATTATTATCGGAAGTTCATCAGGGACTTTTCCATGCTAGCCAAGCCTCTCACGGATCTGACCAGGAAGGGCAGTAATCCCCAGGTCTGGCCGCTCGAGGCCATCCGAGCTTTTGAGGCTCTAAAGTCCGCCTTTGTGTCGGCTCCGATTCTGTCGCATCCCAACCCTGGGTTGCCTTTTGTCCTCGAGGTGGACGCGTCTGAGACGGGAGTAGGCGCCCTTCTGTCTCAGCGTAGAACACCAGAGGGTCCTCTGCTTCCTTGTGGGTTTTACTCCCGGAAACTGTCTTCCGCGGAGTGCAACTATCAGATTGGTGACAGGGAGTTATTGGCCATCGTGCAGGCCCTTAAAGAATGGAGGCACTTGCTCGAGGGCTCGGTGGTTCCGGTTCTCATCCTGACGGACCACAAGAATCTGACCTACCTCTCTGAGGCCAAGAGATTGACACCACGTCAGGCCAGATGGGCTCTGTTCTTGTCACGTTTTAATTACGTGGTCTCCTACCTACCCGGTTCCAAGAACATCAGAGCGGATGCCTTATCACGGCAGTACTCCGAGCTGTCCGGGGAGGAGTCGATTCCGACTTCGGTCATACCTCCGAATCAGATCCTGGCCGCCATTCGCACCAGCCTGACCTCTCCCCTGGGTGAGCAGATTTTGGCGGCTCAATCTGGTGCTCCCTCTGGGAGACCCAACGGCAGATGTTTTGTGCCTGAGGAGTTGCGCACTCGGTTGTTGCGAACCTACCATAACTCCAAGGCCGCGGGGCATCCTGGAAAGAATCAGCTGTCCTGGGCTGTTTCACGTCTGTTCTGGTGGCCTTCTCTACGTTCCGACATCGCCGCATATGTAGCGGCATGCTCCGTTTGTGCCCAGAGTAGCCCGTCCGTTGGGCCTTTTGCAACCCAAAGCCACCGGGGAGCGTCCATGGTCACACCTGGGGATGCATTTCATTGTGGACCTCCCTGCATCCCGAGGCCATACGGTCATTCTCATGATTGTGGATCGGTTTTCCAAAATGTGCCACTGTGTTCCTCTCAAGAAGTTACCCTCTGCACAAGAGTTGGCCACGATTTTTGCCAGGGAGGTCTTCCGGTTGCACGGTTTGCCCAAGGAGATTGTGTCGGATCGGGGGAGTCAGTTTGTGTCCAGGTTCTGGCGCTCCTTTTGCTCCCAGTTGGGGATTCATCTCTCTTTCTCCTCGGCCTACCACCCTCAGTCCAATGGGGCCGCAGAACGATCCAATCAGGCCTTGGAGCAATTCCTTCGTTGCTATGTCTCCGATCACCAAGACAATTGGGTTGACCTCCTGCCTTGGGATGAGTTTGCCAGGAACACGGCGGTGAACTCTTCCTCTGGGACGTCTCCCTTCATGGCCAATTATGGGTTCCAACCTGCCGTGTTACCGGAGGTATTCTCTCCCCAGGATATTCCGGCTGTGGAGGATCACCTTTCCGTCCTACGTGCTTCTTGGGTACAGATCCAGAGGTCCCTTGAGGTCTCTGCGCAGCGCCAGAGACTCCAGGCTGATCGCAGACGAGCTCCCGCTCCTTCCTACCAGGTCGGAGACCGCGTATGGTTGTCCACCCGCAACCTCAACCTTCGAGTGCCCACTCCCAAGCTGGCGCCTCGCTTTGTTGGTCCCTTCCGAGTGCTTCGCAGGGTAAACCCGGTAGCCTATGCCCTTGCGCTTCCTCCTGGCATGCGGATCTCCAACGTGTTTCATGTCTCCCTGTTGAAGCCACTGGTGTGTAATCGTTTCACTTCCTCGGTTCCTCGGCCTCGTCCGGTCCAAGTGGGCAATCGTGAGGAGTATGAGGTGAGCAATATCCTGGACTCACGCCTGGTCCGCGGTCGGGTGCAGTTTTTGGTCCATTGGCGTGGTTATGGTCCAGAGGAGCGTTCCTGGGTTCCCTCCGCAGATGTCCATGCTCCTGCCTTGCTCCGAGCCTTCCACGCACGCTTCCCTCAGAAACCGTTCTTTACTCCGCGGAGGAGGGGCCCTTGAGGGGGAGGTACTGTCATGGTCTTACCTTCTTGCTGCTCTCCTTCGTTTGACATGTGCTGGCGGCCATCTTGGTTTCTGGGTTTCTTGTAGCCTTCCACCCTGCGGCTTCTCCTTCCCACTGGGAGGAGCTGGATGCCTAGCTCATATATATAGGAGGTCTGTGGCTTCAGTTCCTTGCTTGGTCCTCCTGTGTGCACATGCTTCTAAGACTGCTGCTGCTTCTGGTTCCTGATCCTGGCTTCGTCTGACTACCCTGCTGGTTCCTGATCCAGGCTTCGTCTGACTACCCTGCTGGTTCCTGATCCAGGCTTCGTCTGACTACCCTTCTGGTTCCTGACCTCTGGCTTCGCAAGACCCTGCTTCGGTTTAGCCATCCGTTTGGACTTTTGCCTTACAGCTTGATTTTCAATAAAGCCTTCTTATTTCCACTTATCTCTTGTTGTACGTCTGGTTCATGGTTCCATGACAGCAATCGCACACTGCAACCAGCACTCTGCCCTGCCTTTATGCTGGATGTTGAATAAGGCATTGGTGTACATTTTGGCCAAAGCGTAATAAGCCACTCACCACATCAAGGTTGCCTTCATGAGTGGTCACTAACACTAGTTCCTACCTTTTATGGGCCATGACAGCCACATAAAGTTCAGGGAGCGCAGGCACAGCATGCACGCCAAGCACACTCTGCTTTTAACCCCGTCCGGTGCCATTACAGCTTTCAACGGATCCAGGGATGCAAGTACTCACATGCATGCTGAGCCCACTATATACTTCTCCTGGAGCCTATATACTTCTCCTGGCTGTCATGGCCCATAAAAGGTAGGAACTAGTGTTAGGGACCACTCATGAAGGCGACCTTGACGTGGTGAGTGGCTTATTACGCTTTGGCCAAAATGTACACCAATGTCTTATTCAACATCCAGCATAAAGGCAGGGCAGAGTGCTGGTTGCAGTGTGCGATTGCATTTTGTGTTTTTACATTTATATCTTTATTTCGCCATAGCAATCTGCACCTTCTAGGGGTTGTGCGGGCTGAATTTTCCATATTTTTCTCTTTGTAGTACGTATTGGAGGCGTGGCGATCTCCAAGCAGTCAAGCACACCTGTCCAGTTAATCTGCCCCCTGGAGGCTGGTTTTAAAGTCAATATAAAACTGAGTCTGCTTATACAGCACCTACCAGTAGCCATTAGGCTCCAGGAGAAGTATATAGTGGGCTCAGCATGCATGTGAGTACTTGCATCCCTGGATCCGTTGAAAGCTGTAATGGCACCGGACGGGGTTAAAAGCAGAGTGTGCTTGGCGTGCATGCTGTGCCTGCGCTCCCTGGACTTTATGTGGCTGTCATGGCCCATAAAAGGTAGGAACTAATGTTAGGGACCACTCATGAAGGCGACCTTGACATGGTGAGTGGCTTATTACGCTTTGGCCAAAATGTACACCAATGCCTTATTCAACATCCAGCATAAAGGCAGGGCAGAGTGCTGGTTGCAGAGTGCGATTTCATTTTGTGTTTTTACATTTATATCTTTATTTCGCCATAGCAATCTGCACCTGCTAGGGGTTGTGCGGGCTGAATTTTCCATATTTTTCTCTTTATAGCCAAAAAATAACCACACTATTGATGGTTAAATGCACTTGGTATCAGCTTGCCCCATATGTAGGATATAGCCAAAAAATAACCACACTATTGATGGTTAAATGCACTTGGTGACATCTTGACCCTGATGTAGGATATAGCCAAAAAAAAAAACTACACTATTGATGGTTAAATGCACTTGGTGACAGCTTGCCTCTGATGTAGGATATAGCCCAAAAATAACCACACTATTGATGGTTAAATGCACTTGGTGACAGCTTGACCCTGATGTAGGATATAGCCAAAAAATAACCACACTATTGATGGTTAAATGCACTTGGTGACAGCTTGACCCTGATGTAGGATATAGCCAAAAAATATAAAAACACAAAACACAAAATGCAATTGCACACTGCAACCAGCACTCTGCCCTGCCTTTATGCTGGATGTTGAATAAGGCATTGGTGTACATTTTGGCCAAAGCGTAATAAGCCACTCACCACGTCAAGGTCGCCTTCATGAGTGGTCCCTAACACTAGTTCCTACCTTTTATGGGCCATGACAGCCACATAAAGTCCAGGGAGCGCAGGCACAGCATGCACGCCAAGCACACTCTGCTTTTAACCCCGTCCGGTGCCATTACAGCTTTCAACGGATCCAGGGATGCAAGTACTCACATGCATGCTGAGCCCACTATATACTTCTCCTGGAGCCTAATGGCTACTGGTAGGTGCTGTATAAGCAGACTCAGTTTTATATTGACTTTAAAACCAGCCTCCAGGGGGCAGATTAACTGGACAGGTGTGCTTGACTGCTTGGAGATCGCCACGCCTCCAATACGTACTACAAAGAGAAAAATATGGAAAATTCAGCCCGCACAACCCCTAGCAGGTGCAGATTGCTATGGCGAAATAAAGATATAAATGTAAAAACACAAAATGCAATTGTCATGGTCTTACCTTCTTGCTGTTCTCCTTCGTTTGACATGTGCTGGCGGCCATCTTGGTTTCTGGGTTTCTTGTAGCCTTCCACCCTGCGGCTTCTCCTTCCCACTGGGAGGAGCTGGATGCCTAGCTCATATATATAGGAGGTCTGTGGCTTCAGTTCCTTGCTTGGTCCTCCTGTGTTCACATGCTTCTAAGACTGCTGCTGCTTCTGGTTCCTGATCCTGGCTTCGTCTGACTACCCTGCTGGTTCCTGATCCAGGCTTCGTCTGACTACCCTGCTGGTTCCTGATCCAGGCTTCGTCTGACTACCCTTCTGGTTCCTGACCTCTGGCTTCGCAAGACCCTGCTTCGGTTTAGCCATCCGTTTGGACTTTTGCCTTACAGCTTGATTTTCAATAAAGCCTTCTTATTTCCACTTATCTCTTGTTGTACGTCTGGTTCATGGTTCCATGACATTAGGACCAAGCCATGAATTCTGACGGTACAGGGCCATCCTCGCTACCTACGCTGGTTGCCAGACTTGATCAGCAGGATCACCTGTTGGGTCGGTTCGCTGTGGCGTTGCAAACCCTGCTTGAACGCACGGCTCATTTAGCTTCCGTTGCCGATGGGTCGGTTGTCGCTCCTGGGCCCGCTCCTACTGCCGCTCCGGTTGTTGCGCCAGAGTCTACCCCGACACCTGTTGCTGCGCCTGCGGTGTTTCGGGGTATGACCGGTTCTGCCCCCCTTCCACAGCGCTTTGGGGGAGAGCCAACTCAGTGCCGAGGTTTCCTTAACCAGGTGGGCATTTATTTTGAGTTGCTGCCACATGCCTTTCCTACTGAGAGATCAAAGGTGGGCTTCTTGATCTCGCTGCTCTCGGACAAGGCCTTGGCCTGGGCCAGCCCTTTATGGGAGAACAACAATCCGGTGGTTGCCGAGTTTTCCGGTTTTGTTGCTTCTCTTCGGAAGGTATTCGATGTGCCGGCTCGTGCTGCCTCTGCTGCGAAGCTCCTTATGTCCATCAGACAGGGTTCACGATCCGTAGCTGAATACGCCATTGAGTTTCGTACCCTGGCAGCAGAGGTGGGCTGGAATAATGAGGCTCTGGTCGCTGCTTTCTCTCATGGTCTCTCGGATGCCTTGAAGGATGAGGTTGCAGCTAAGGACCTACCAGTGGAGCTCGAGTCTCTTATTTCTTTCCTGATTTTGATTGACACCAGACTCAGGGAGAGACCTTCCTTTAAGGAGAGCCTGCGGAGGTCTTCTAACAGATTGGCGCCTACGTTTGCTGTCCCACCCGTGCCTCCCTCTCCTCCCACGCCTCCTGGGGATGACTTGTCTGGGGGTGAACCCATGCAGCTGGGGTTTGCTCGCCTGTCCGAGGGGGAGAGGGTACTCCGGAGACGCGAGGGCCGATGCTTGTACTGTGGTCTCGCTGGGCATTTTCGGTTGGCATGCCCGAACCGTCCGGGAAACGCTCGCACCTGAGATCCTGTCGGGGGCAGATCTTGGGTGGAGTCTCCTCGTCCCCGGTTTCCCGTGTTGACAAACCACTGATTACTGTTGTCCTCTCCTGGGTCGGGGGCTCGGTGACGACCCAGGCGTTGGTGGACTCTGGTGCTGGTGGTTTGTTCATTGATAGTGTGTTCGCTGCCGCCAATTGCATTCCTCTGCAGCCTCGAGGTTCCCCACTGGCTCTTGAGGCAATAGACGGCAGACCCCTTCTGCCGCCACACGTGACTCATGAGACCCTTCCAGTGGGGATGGCCATTGGTGCCGTTCACAGAGAGTCGGTCTGTCTCCAGGTTATTTCGTCTCCACACTACTCGGTGGTCTTGGGGTACCCCTGGCTCCAGAAGCATAATCCGACTTTCGATTGGAGATCGGCCGAGATCCTCTCGTGGTCACCGCAGTGTGGGGCTAGTTGCATCCATGGGTCTGTCAAGTTGCTGTGTACTTCCTCGGACTCTCTGTTGCCTCCTGAATACGAGGAGTACCGGGATGTATTCGATAAGGTGCGTGCGGTTGCCCTACCTCCGCACCGCCCATACGATTGTGCCATAGAGTTACAATCTGGTGCCGTTCCTCCTCGTGGCAAAGTCTATCCACTGTCGGTAGCGGAGAATGAGGCCATGGAGGAGTACGTGAGGGAGGCGCTTTCACGCGGACACATTCGCAAATCCTCGTCCCCGGCAGGGGCTGGATTTTTCTTTGTGAAAAAGAAGGGCGGTGAGTTGAGGCCTTGCATCGATTACAGGGGTCTCAATCGCATCACGATCAAGAACGCTTACCCGATACCCTTGATTTCCGAGCTGTTCGATCGCCTCAAAGGGGCCACGGTCTTTACCAAACTCGACCTGAGGGCGGCATATAACCTGGTAAGGATCAAGGCGGGCGATGAGTGGAAGACCGCGTTTAACACCAGGACCGGTCATTATGAATCCTTGGTTATGCCCTTTGGGTTGTGCAATGCGCCCGCAGTCTTCCAGGAATTCATCAACGATGTTTTCTGTGACCTGTTGCAGCAGTGTGTGGTGGTCTATTTGGATGACATCTTGGTATATTCTGAATCCATGGAGGCCCACATTCTGGATGTCAGACGAGTGTTGCAACGGTTATGAGAGAACAAGCTGTTCGGTAAGCTTGAGAAATGCGAATTTCACCGATCCCAGGTAACCTTCTTAGGTTACATCATTTCCGCTGAGGGGTTCTCCATGGATCCTGAGAAGGTTTCGGCTGTCTTACAGTGGCCCCAGCCCAGTGGTCTTCGTGCCCTGCAGCGCTTTTTGGGCTTCGCCAATTATTATCGGAAGTTCATCAGGGACTTTTCCATGCTAGCCAAGCCTCTCACGGATCTGACCAGGAAGGGCAGTAATCCCCAGGTCTGGCCGCTCGAGGCCATCCGAGCTTTTGAGGCTCTAAAGTCCGCCTTTGTGTCGGCTCCGATTCTGTCGCATCCCAACCCTGGGTTGCCTTTTGTCCTCGAGGTGGACGCGTCTGAGACGGGAGTAGGCGCCCTTCTGTCTCAGCGTAGAACACCAGAGGGTCCTCTGCTTCCTTGTGGGTTTTACTCCCGGAAATTGTCTTCCGCGGAGTGCAACTATCAGATTGGTGACAGGGAGTTATTGGCCATCGTGCAGGCCCTTAAAGAATGGAGGCACTTGCTCGAGGGCTCGGTGGTTCCGGTTCTCATCCTGACGGACCACAAGAATCTGACCTACCTCTCTGAGGCCAAGAGATTGACACCACGTCAGGCCAGATGGGCTCTGTTCTTGTCACGTTTTAATTACGTGGTCTCCTACCTACCCGGTTCCAAGAACATCAGAGCGGATGCCTTATCACGGCAGTACTCCGAGCTGTCCGGGGAGGAGTCGATTCCGACTTCGGTCATACCTCCGAATCAGATCCTGGCCGCCATTCGCACCAGCCTGACCTCTCCCCTGGGTGAGCAGATTTTGGCGGCTCAATCTGGTGCTCCCTCTGGGAGACCCAACGGCAGATGTTTTGTGCCTGAGGAGTTGCGCACTCGGTTGTTGCGAACCTACCATAACTCCAAGGCCGCGGGGCATCCTGGAAAGAATCAGCTGTCCTGGGCTGTTTCACGTCTGTTCTGGTGGCCTTCTCTACGTTCCGACATCGCCGCATATGTAGCGGCATGCTCCGTTTGTGCCCAGAGTACCGTCCGTTGGGCCTTTTGCAACCCAAAGCCACCGGGGAGCGTCCATGGTCACACCTGGGGATGCATTTCATTGTGGACCTCCCTGCATCCCGAGGCCATACGGTCATTCTCATGATTGTGGATCGGTTTTCCAAAATGTGCCACTGTGTTCCTCTCAAGAAGTTACCCTCTGCACAAGAGTTGGCCACGATTTTTGCCAGGGAGGTCTTCCGGTTGCACGGTTTGCCCAAGGAGATTGTGTCGGATCGGGGGAGTCAGTTTGTGTCCAGGTTCTGGCGCTCCTTTTGCTCCCAGTTGGGGATTCATCTCTCTTTCTCCTCGGCCTACCACCCTCAGTCCAATGGGGCCGCAGAACGATCCAATCAGGCCTTGGAGCAATTCCTTCGTTGCTATGTCTCCGATCACCAAGACAATTGGGTTGACCTCCTGCCTTGGGATGAGTTTGCCAGGAACACGGCGGTGAACTCTTCCTCTGGGACGTCTCCCTTCATGGCCAATTATGGGTTCCAACCTGCCGTGTTACCGGAGGTATTCTCTCCCCAGGATATTCCGGCTGTGGAGGATCACCTTTCCGTCCTACGTGCTTCTTGGGTACAGATCCAGAGGTCCCTTGAGGTCTCTGCGCAGCGCCAGAGACTCCAGGCTGATCGCAGACGAGCGCCCGCTCCTTCCTACCAGGTCGGAGACCGCGTATGGTTGTCCACCCGCAACCTCAACCTTCGAGTGCCCACTCCCAAGCTGGCGCCTCGCTTTGTTGGTCCCTTCCGAGTGCTTCGCAGGGTAAACCCGGTAGCCTATGCCCTTGCGCTTCCTCCTGGCATGCGGATCTCCAACGTGTTTCATGTCTCCCTGTTGAAGCCACTGGTGTGTAATCGTTTCACTTCCTCGGTTCCTCGGCCTCGTCCGGTCCAAGTGGGCAATCGTGAGGAGTATGAGGTGAGCAATATCCTGGAATCACGCCTGGTCCGCGGTCGGGTGCAGTTTTTGGTCCATTGGCGTGGTTATGGTCCAGAGGAGCGTTCCTGGGTTCCCTCCGCAGATGTCCATGCTCCTGCCTTGCTCCGAGCCTTCCACGCACGCTTCCCTCAGAAACCGTTCTTTACTCCGCGGAGGAGGGGCCCTTGAGGGGGAGGTACTGTCATGGTCTTACCTTCTTGCTGCTCTCCTTCGTTTGACATGTGCTGGCGGCCATCTTGGTTTCTGAGTTTCTTGTAGCCTTCCACCCTGCGGCTTCTCCTTCCCACTGGGAGGAGCTGGATGCCTAGCTCATATATATAGGAGGTCTGTGGCTTCAGTTCCTTGCTTGGTCCTCCTGTGTGCACATGCTTCTAAGACTGCTGCTGCTTCTGGTTCCTGATCCTGGCTTCGTCTGACTACCCTGCTGGTTCCTGATCCAGGCTTCGTCTGACTACCCTGCTGGTTCCTGATCCAGGCTTCGTCTGACTACCCTTCTGGTTCCTGACCTCTGGCTTCGCAAGACCCTGCTTCGGTTTAGCCATCCGTTTGGACTTTTGCCTTACAGCTTGATTTTCAATAAAGCCTTCTTATTTCCACTTATCTCTTGTTGTACGTCTGGTTCATGGTTCCATGACAGCAATCGCACACTGCAACCAGCACTCTGCCCTGCCTTTATGCTGGATGTTGAATAAGGCATTGGTGTACATTTTGGCCAAAGCGTAATAAGCCACTCACCACATCAAGGTTGCCTTCATGAGTGGTCACTAACACTAGTTCCTACCTTTTATGGGCCATGACAGCCACATAAAGTTCAGGGAGCGCAGGCACAGCATGCACGCCAAGCACACTCTGCTTTTAACCCCGTCCGGTGCCATTACAGCTTTCAACGGATCCAGGGATGCAAGTACTCACATGCATGCTGAGCCCACTATATACTTCTCCTGGAGCCTATATACTTCTCCTGGCTGTCATGGCCCATAAAAGGTAGGAACTAGTGTTAGGGACCACTCATGAAGGCGACCTTGACGTGGTGAGTGGCTTATTACGCTTTGGCCAAAATGTACACCAATGCCTTATTCAACATCCAGCATAAAGGCAGGGCAGAGTGCTGGTTGCAGTGTGCGATTGCATTTTGTGTTTTTACATTTATATCTTTATTTCGCCATAGCAATCTGCACCTGCTAGGGGTTGTGCGGGCTGAATTTTCCATATTTTTCTCTTTGTAGTACGTATTGGAGGCGTGGCGATCTCCAAGCAGTCAAGCACACCTGTCCAGTTAATCTGCCCCCTGGAGGCTGGTTTTAAAGTCAATATAAAACTGAGTCTGCTTATACAGCACCTACCAGTAGCCATTAGGCTCCAGGAGAAGTATATAGTGGGCTCAGCATGCATGTGAGTACTTGCATCCCTGGATCCGTTGAAAGCTGTAATGGCACCGGACGGGGTTAAAAGCAGAGTGTGCTTGGCGTGCATGGTGAGTGGCTTATTACGCTTTGGCCAAAATGTACACCAATGCCTTATTCAACATCCAGCATAAAGGCAGGGCAGAGTGCTGGTTGCAGAGTGCGATTTCATTTTGTGTTTTTACATTTATATCTTTATTTCGCCATAGCAATCTGCACCTGCTAGGGGTTGTGCGGGCTGAATTTTCCATATTTTTCTCTTTATAGCCAAAAAATAACCACACTATTGATGGTTAAATGCACTTGGTATCAGCTTGCCCCATATGTAGGATATAGCCAAAAAATAACCACACTATTGATGGTTAAATGCACTTGGTGACATCTTGACCCTGATGTAGGATATAGCCAAAAAATAACCACACTATTGATGGTTAAATGCACTTGGTGACAGCTTGACCCTGATGTAGGATATAGCCAAAAAAAAAACTACACTATTGATGGTTAAATGCACTTGGTGACAGCTAGCCCCATATGTAGGATATAGCCAAAAAATAACCACACTATTGATGGTTAAATGCACTTGGTGACAGCTTGACCCTGATGTAGGATATAGCCAAAAAATAACCACACTATTGATGGTTAAATGCACTTGGTGACAGCTTGCCCCATATGTAGGATATAGCCAAAAAATAACCACACTATTGATGGTTGAATGCACTTGGTGACAGCTTGACCCTGATGTAGGATATAGCCAAAAAATAACCACACTATTGATGGTTAAATGCACTTGTTGACAGCTTGACCCTGATGTAGGATATAGCCAAAAAATAACCACACTATTGATGGTTAAATGCACTTGGTGACAGCTTGCCCCTGATGTAGGATATAGCCAAAAATAACCACACTATTGATGGTTAAATGTACTTGGTGGCAGCTTGTGCTGGCGCACCACAAAACACAACATGGCCGCCGATCACCCCAGAAAAAAGTGAATGAAAAACGCTCTGGGCAGCCTAAAAACAGTGAGTAATTGAATAGCAGCAGTTCAATGATCCACAGCTGTAGATAAATCACTGACTTAAGTCTTTTGGAGGAGTTAATCACTGCCTAATCTCGCCCTAACAGTCGCAGCTGCAACCTCTCCCTACACTGATCAGAGCAGAGTGACGTGCGGCGCTACGTGACTCCAGCTTAAATAGAGGCTGGGTCGCATGCTGCACTGGCCAGTCACAGCCATGCCAATAGTAGGCATGGCTGTGATGGCCTCTTGGGGCAAGTAGTATGACGCTTGTTGATTGGCTGCTTTGCAGCCTTTCAAAAAGCGCCAAGAAAACGACGAACACCGAACCCGGACTTTTACTAAAATGTTCGGGTTCGGGTCCGTGTCACGGACACCCCAGAATTCAGTACGAACCCGAACTATACAGTTTGGGTTCGCTCATCCCTAGTTACCACGAAGCTAGAGGAACTTCACATTCATTCATCATCAAATTTTTCCTGAAATTCGGAACGGATTCCACTTCGTCAGCTTTGATTCGCTCATCTCTAATGATGAGCAGGAGGAACCGTGTTCACAGCAGGATGGCACCCAAAGCAGCTCATGGCCAATTGGCCTACACTGGAGTGTTGCTGGGGGATACAGAGGACACAGACTATACACCTCCCACAGAGGTTATCTTGTCATTGCCTCTGGGCAGCCTGGCACACATGAGCGACTACATGCTGGAGTGCATGCACAATGACCGCCGAGTTGCCCACATTCTAACCAGTGCTGATTACTGGGTGGCCACCCTGCTGGAACCCTGCTACTAGGACAACGTGCTGTCCTTAATTCCGTCACTGGAGCATGATCGGAAGATGTGCGAGTACAAGCACCTGCTGGTAGATGCGTTGCTGATGGCATTCCCACCTGACAGTGGTGGCTCAGTGGTAGCACAAGACGAAGGCTGAGGAGATAGAAGAAGTCGCGAACGCAGCTGTGTCAACACAGCGCCTCAGAAGGGAGGGTTAGCATGGCAGAAATGTGGAAAAGCTTTGTCAGCACGCCTCAACAACCAGCACCAACAGCTAATACTGAACGTCATAGCAGGAGGCAGCATTTCAGCAACATGGTGAAACAGTACGTGTGCACACGACCCAACTTCTGAGTCTCCAAATTGGGCACATGGCCTGAGCTTGCCATTTATGCCTTGGAGATGCTGGCCTGCCCTGCGGCCAGTGTATTGTCCGAACGTGTGTTTAGCACGGCAGGGGGGTGATTACAGACAAGAGCAGCCGCCTGTCCACAGCCAACTTAGATAAGCTCACATTCATTAAAATGAACCAGGCATGGATCCCACAGGACTCTTAACTCAAATTTCTTAACTCATCGCGTTATCTTGAGACAAAAGCCATTGAAAAGCAATTGAAGGTATTTGCTTAGATTAGATAACACAACTCAGAAATCTCAGAAAACAGGAGTGTTAACTCTACTCCATCCGTATATCAGCCACACCCAGCTATTGTTAGTCTCCAGCGCACTTTCTCTTTGCATTCTCTTTTCTAGTTCCCAATGTTTTGGGGTCTTCCCAAATTTATACCTACACCACCCCTCCTCAAACTCCTACTCCGCCTCATAGATTATTATTTAATTTTTTTTTAATATTCTATGTTATTTAAAATCATTTCCCTATCCACATTTGTTTGCAGGGAAATTGTTCTGCTCTTACCCCCTTTTTGCTTCCTTTTTCAGCCCTGTAGCACTCACTATGACTATTTTACAGCCATTTTAGTGCACCAAAGTTCGGGTCCCCATTGACTTCAATGGGGTTCGAGTTAGAGTTCGGGTCAAGTTCGGAGTAGTCTTTATACCTTTATCTATCTATCTATCTATCTATCTATCTATCATCTATCTGTCTGTCTATTTATCTATCTATGTCTGTCAATCTATCTATACACAGATGTTTACAGTTCTTTAGAATTGTCTATCACCAAGCCCCCTTACCAATCAATTATTGGAAGTAGCTCCGACAATCTCACATTAAACTGAATGGGAGCAGTACTGCAGTAACCTGCTGTGCCCACTACATAATGTGTATTTCCAGAGCAAGAGCTACTCCGAATAGCTGATCAGCAATGGTGAGGGGTGTCAGACACCGCTGATCTAATATTGATGTCTCATCAATCTAAAAATACTGAAAAACCCCTTAAAATGGCTTTTTCACCTACATAACCATTTAAAGGGGTTTTCCAGGTATGATTTAAAATGGCCACCAGCAACGTATCCTAGAATGTGAGTAGTACTGGTTGCCACCACTTGCTAAGCTGCCTAGAGGAGTGAGGGGCAGAGTCTCACTATACACTATGATCTGGCACTTTGCTTATGCTACGAATCAAAGTATCTGAAGTGGACCACGAAGCCGAATTTCCTCATGCTTCATGGTAAAGCGTCAATTTTCCCTGAAATGGCGTTAAAAAAATACATACCTCATCCATTTGAGCGCAAAGAGGCCACCTTGATTGAAGATCCTGTGACATCATCACGTACCGCGCAAGATTTCACGCAGGATCTTCAATCAAAAAGGTTATAGCCTCCAATTGGTGTAAAATAATAACATAAGCAATACAACTCTAATCCTCTGCCTCTCTCGATACGATACTTTCTTTCTAGTCTCTGCTTCCTGGTACCCCTCTACACACAGGAAATCGTCAGCCTGGCTGAGATGGGTCATCACAGTGGTCATTAATTGGCTGAACCTATCAGTTTCTTTGTGTTAAGAGGAGCCAGCAAGGGGACCCAGGAAACATCTGAATGTGAATTGTTGAGGTATGAATTATTTTATTTATAATCCATGCAGAACCTTTTTAATCAAATTTAAATGGCTAGGACACAATTTAGGATGGCAGCAAGAGAACTATTTGTTATAGGACTGCACTAAACTTTGTGTAAAATGCCTGGATGAAGAACTGGTTGTATTACAGAAGAGAAAATGTGTTCTGAAATTAATATTTGATATGTACTCTGTAATTGAATTCAAGTGACAAATTTCACTTCAAGCTTTGACCATTAACAATGATTTCTGGCAAAAGCTTCTTATTTTCTGACAACATAATGAACATATAAATAATTCCATTTACCATTCCAAAAAATCAATGCTATCTAGAAAGAGATGCCAAGGCTGCTGGACTCAGATACCTTCAAGAAGAGATATCTTTATCTATCCCTGGCCGTTACTCGAGCTGGCGCAATGCCACAGCTTGGATTGTCTGGATGTCTGGCCAATACTGCAGAGGATATACATATATATATATATATATATATATATATATAAAATGACATATATATTTAATATACTTTATTCAACTCTGTACATTGTGTAAGAAGGTACAAAGAATCATATTGGATAATAGGCATGTGTCACCGAGGTTCCTAGCCTCGATGAAGTAAGAGCAAGTTTTCATGTGTCAGCAGCAGTTGCTGTGTGACACCTTGCTATCTAGTATGGCTGTAAATAGCTGATCCTGGACGGGTATTACTGGGAGTAGTCAAAGTGCTGGGTGGGTGACTACTCCCCACTGTCCAGGCCGGGTTTTGACAGGCCTATAAAAAAACAACCAGCAGTGTCAGGTGTGTGGATTACTTCTCTCTGACACTGGAGCTGTGTGAAACTCTGTTGAGATCTGAGGCCTGTCTGTGGGCTGAAAGCTGAAGGCAGTGTGTCATGCTAGCAGGCCGCCTAAAGCCTGCTGGTGGACTTTCTGAGGCTGAGCATTCAGCCGGGGGTGGATTAAGCACCCAGAATCAAAGGTGAATGTTTTTCTGTATGAACTGTTTTGGTTGTGAACTAACATCAATACTGAAAACGTACTGTCATACTGAGAACCTGCAACTAGTGTGAATAAACACTGCAGTTTTTGCGTTACAAACGTGTCTTTGCCTCTATACTGCACCCGCTTGTCCTGTCTACCAAAGCAAATCCCCACAATTGTTTTAAACTAATATATGAGATTTCAACTTTTTGTCTTTCAACATCTTGAAAAGTATAAATACTGGCATACATGCCATGTACCACATTTTTCTGTAATCTCTCTTTTAAGTAGAGATTAGTGTTGTTTGAGCACCGTAGTGCTCGGGGGCTTGGGCTAAACACATCGGGATAGCACCTGAGTATAATGGAAGTCAATGGGAGAACCCGAGCATTAAACCAGGCACCCTCTGCTCTGAAGGGGGGGGGGGGCTGGTTCATAGGAAAATTTCAGAAATTTGGGAGGATGTCTGCATGCATCTTGGATTCTCAGGTCGCTGCTGGGAACGATGTTATCCGAGTAGTATGCCACTTTTACAGACTGACAATAATACGCACAAAACCAAAGAAAAAAATCGATTTTAGAGGAAAAATTGATAGGGAACATTCTTTTCTGTATATTTACTTGTATATAAAGTGCAAGTGAAGCCAAAAATTACAAGGAAGAGGCACTCCGATACAACCTGTAGATCACATAAAGGAGGGCCTCATTCACATTGTGGTACAATTGTTTATGTAGTGGGGCGCCTACACTCATAAAGCCTATGCAGCCTATAATTGAAAGGGCTGCCAAACATTTAAAAGTAACCGGCACTGCTACACCCTTGGTTACACATAAAGGAGGACATCATACACACCCTTGAAAAATTATGATTGCTGGACTTCTGGTGACACTCAAAAACATTTGCATCAAGATCATGCTGATCTGACAGTCTAACACATTATGGGTGAGGGCCTGCTGCCGCTTTGGTTATTCTAGTTGACCTGGGGCCAATCGCACGTCCTCATGGCGGCGACGATACATTCGGATGTCTGGCCTATCAACTTTCGATGTTAACAGCGAAAACAATTGTAACTACGGTTAACAGGGAATCAGTATTTGATTCAGGAGAGGGAGCCTAAAAACCAGCTATGGATACCACATCCAAGCAAGGCAGCATGCGCACAAATTACCTATTAGGTATAATTAGGTGAGGGCCTGCAGGTGAGCTGACACTGTAATAGATTTTAGGTGCAGGCCTGCTGGTGAGCTGATCCTGTAAAAAATTATATGCAAGCCCCTGCTGGTGAGCTGAACCTGTAAAACATTATATGCCAGGGCCTGCAGGTGAGCTGGCCCTCTAAAAAAATTACAAACTGGATTCCAAAAAAGTTGGGACACTAAATAAATTGTGAATAAAAACTGAATGCAATGATGTGGAGATGGCAAATGTCAATATTTTATTTGTAATAGAACGTAGATGACAGATCAAACGTTTAATCCAAGTAAATATATCATTTTAAAGGAAAAATACGTTGATTCCAATTTTCACGGTGACAACAAATCCCCCAAAAGTTGGGACAAGTAGCAATAAGAGGCTGGAAAAAGTTAATTTGAGCATAACGAAGAGCTGGAAGACCAATTAACACTAATTAGGTCAATTGGCAACATGATTGGAATGGCAGTGTCTCTCAGAAGCCAAGATGGGTAGAGGATCACCAATTCCCACAATGTTGTGCAGAAAGATAGTGGAGCAATATCAGAAAGGTGTTACCCAGCGAAAAATTGCAAAGACTTTGCATCTATCATCATCAACTGTGCATAACATCATCCGAAGATTCAGAGAATCTGGAACAATCTCTGTGCGTAAGGGTCAAGGCCGTAAAGCCATACTGGATGCCCGTGATCTCCGGGCCCTTAACCCCTTAAGGACACAGCCTTTTTACACCTTAGGACCAGGCCATTTTTTGCAAATCTGACCAGAGTCACTTTAAGTGCTGATAACTTTAAAACGCTTTGACTTATCCAGGCTGTTCTGAGATTGTTTTTTCGTCACATATTGTACTTCATGACACTGGTAAAATAAAGTTAAAAAAAATATTTTTTTTGCACCAAAAAATACCAAATTTAACAAAAATTTGGAAAAATTAGCAAATTTCAAAGTTTCAGTTTCTCTACTTCTGTAATACATAGTAATACCCCTAAAAATTGTGATGCCTTTACATTCCCCATATGTCTACTTCATGTTTGAATTATTTTGGGAATGATATTTTATTTTTTGGGGATGTTACAAGGCTTAGAAGTTTAGAAGCAAATCTTGAAATTTTTCAGAAATTTACAAAAACCAAATTTTTAGGGACCACTACAGCTCTGAAGTCACTTTGCGAGGCTTACATAAAAGAAACCACCCAAAAATGACCCCATTCTATAAACTACACCCCTCAAGGTATTCAAAACTGATTTTACAAACTTCGTTAACCCTTTAGGTGTTGCACAAGAGTTATTGGCAAATGGGGATGAAATTTGAGAATTTCATTTTTTTGGCTAATTTTCCATTTTAACCCATTTTTTCCACTAACAAAGCAAGGGTTAACCGCCAAACAAGACGGTATCTTTATTGCCCTGACTCTGCCGTTTACAGAAACACCCCATATGTGGCCGTAAACTACTGTACGGCCACACAGCGGGGCGTAGAGTGAAAGGTGCGCCATATGGTTTTTGGAAGGCAGGTTTTGCTGGACAGTTTTTTTGACACCATGTCCCATTTGAAGCCCCCTGATGCACCCCTAGAGTAGAAACTCCATAAAAGTGACCCTATCTAAGAAACTACACCCCTCAAGGTATTCAAAACTGATTTTACTAACTTCATTAACCCTTTAGGTGTTGCACAAGAGTTATTGGCAAATGGGGATGAAATTTGAGA
The DNA here is from genome assembly GCF_014858855.1 of Bufo gargarizans. Taxonomy (NCBI): domain Eukaryota; kingdom Metazoa; phylum Chordata; class Amphibia; order Anura; family Bufonidae; genus Bufo; species Bufo gargarizans. Next base: position 584,038,643 of record NC_058082.1, read on the forward strand.
ATTTCATTTTTTTGCCTAATTTTCCATTTTAACCCATTTTTTCCACTAACAAAGCAAGGGTTAACAGCCAAACAAGACTGTATCTTTATTGCCCTGACTCTGCCGTTTACAGAAACACCCCATATGTGGCCGTAAACTACTGTACGGCCACACAGCGGGGCGTAGAGTGAAAGGTGCGCCATATGGTTTTTGGAAGGCAGGTTTTGCTGGACAGTTTTTTTGACACCATGTCCCATTTGAAGCCCCCCTGATGCAACCCTAGAGTAGAAACTCCATAAAAGTGACCCCATCTACGAAACTACACCCCTCAAGGTATTCAAAACTGATTTTACAAAGTTTGTTAACCCTTTAGGTGTTGCACAAGATTTAATGGAAAATAGAGATACAATATCAAAATTTCACTTTTTGGGCAGATTTTCCATTTTAATATATTTTTTCCAGTTACAAAGCAAGGGTTAACAGCCAAACAAAACTCATTATTTATGGCCCTGATTCTGTAGTTTACCGAAACACCCCATATGTGGTTGTAAACTGCTGTACGGGCACACGACAGGGCGCAGAAGGAAAGGAAAGCCATACGGTTTTTGGAAGGCAGATTTTGCTGGACTGTTTTTATTGACACCATGTCCCATTTGAAGCCCCCCTGATGCACCCCTAGAGTAGAAACTCCAAAAATGTGACCCCATTTTAGAAACTACGGGATAAGGTGGCAGTTTTCTTGGTACTAGTTTAGGGTACATATGATTTTTGGTTGCTCTATATTACACTTTTTGTGCGGCAAGGTAACAAGAAATAGCTTTTTTGGCACCGTTTTTTTTTGTTATTTACAACATTCATCTGACAGGTTAGATCATGTGGTAATTTTATAGAGCAGGTTGTCACGGACGCGGCGATACCTAATATGTATACAATTTTTTTTATTTATGTAAGTTTTACACAATGAATAAATTTTTAAAACAAAAAAAAGTTTGTGTCTCCATAGTCTAAGAGCCATAGTTTTTTCAGTTTTTGGGCGATTATCTCAAGTAGGGTCTCATTTTTTGCGGGATGAGATTACGGTTTTATTGGCACTATTTTGGGGTGCATATGACTTTTTGATCGCTTGCTGTTACACTTTTTGTGAAGTAAGATGACAAAAAATTGCTTTTTTTACACCGTTTCTTTTTTTTTTTTTTTTACGGTAGTCACCTGAGGGGTTAGGTCATGTGATATTTTTATAGAGCCGGTCGATACGGACGCGGCGATACCTAATATGTATACTTTTTTTATTTATGTAAGTTTTACACAATGATTTCATTTTTGAAACAAAAAAAATAATGTTTTAGTGTTTCCATAGTCTAAGAGCCATAGTTTTTTCAGTTTTGGGGCAATTATCTTGGGTAGGGTATGATTTTTGCGGGATGAGATGACGGTTTGATTGTTACAATTTTGGAGTACATACAACTTTTTTGATCACTTTTATTAACTTTTTTGGGAAGTAAGGTGGGCAAAATTTCAATTTCATCATAGTTTTAAATTTTTTATTTTTATGGCGTTCACCGTTTGGGTAAAGTAACATGACCGTTTTATAGATCAGGTCGTTACGGACGCGGCGATACCAAACATGTGTAGGGAATTTCATTTTTTTTATTTTTAATCAGTGATAAATGTGTTTTTTGATTTTTACTTTATTTTCACTTTTTTTCACTTTCTTTTTGACCCAGACCCACTTGGTTCTTGAAGATCCAGTGGGTCTGATGTCTGTATAATACAGTACAGTACAATATATATTGCACTGTACTATATTTTACTTACACTGAACAGATCTATGCTTTCAGCACAGATCTGTTCAGCACCATGGACAGCAGGACGCCTGAGAGGCGTCCTGTTGCCATGGGAACCTTCCCCGTCTGCTCAGTTATGGTCAGAACTGCGCAGACGGGGAAGGGTAAGAGGGTAAGGACGGGGCTTGGGGGGCTGCCTGGGAGCTCTCTCCCTCTCCATTCGGGGGGGCTGCAAAGGCACAGCAGCCCCCCGATGGGAGAGGGAGGGAGCTCCCTGCGCTGTTAACCTTTTCCATACAGCGGTCCGTACGGACCGCGGTATGGAAAGGGTTAAACGGCTGACATCGCAGCACAGATGTCAGCCGTTTATACCAGGGTGCCAGCAATGTGCTGGCACCCTGGTATACCCACTAGATGCCAACGATTACGCAATGGGAGGCGGGCGGGGGATCGCGATCCCGCCTGCCGCACCGCCCGCCTCCCGCACCGCCCGCACCGCCCGCAACCCTCCCCCTGCACCTCCCACCAGGCAAAAATCACTAAGGGGTGCAGGGGGGGGGGGATACAGATGCATTTCAGGAATACTAAAGTTTCTTATCCCCGCGGTCAGGGACCGTGGGGATCAGAAACTGCAGAAATCGCAGCAAACCGCAGGTCTGAATTGACCTGCGGTTTGCCGCGATCGCCGACATGGGGGGGGTCACGGGACCCCCCCGCGCATTTAGCCTAGGTGCCTGCTCAATGATTTGAGCAGGCACCGGGTTCCGATCACTGCCAGCCGCACGGCAGTGATCGAAAATGCACAGGGCGTACATGTACGCCCTGTGTCCTTAAGTACCAGGGCACAAGGGCGTACCTGTACGCCCTATGTCCTTAAGAGGTTAAACGACACTGCACCACAAACAGGAATGCTACTGTAAAGGAAATCACAGAATGGGCTCAGGAATACTTCCAGAAACCATTGTCAGTGAACACAATCCACCGCGCCATCCGCCGTTGCCAGCTAAAACTCTACAGTGCAAAGAAGAAGCCATTTCTAAGTTTTCACTGGGCCAGGGATCATTTAAAATGGAGTGTGGCAAAATGGAAGACTGTTCTGTGGTCAGACGAGTCACGATTCAAAGTTCTTTTTGGAAATCTGGGACGTCATGTCATCCGGACCAAAGAGGACAAGGACAACCCAAGTTGTTATCAACGCTCAGTTCAGAAGCCTGCATCTCTGATGGTATGGGGTTGCATGAGTACATGTGGCATGGGCAGCTTGCATGTCTGGAAAGGCACCATCAATGCAGAAAAATATATTCAGGTTCTAGAACAACATATGCTCCCATCCAGACGTCATCTCTTTCAGGGAAGACCCTGCATTTTTCAACAAGATAATGCCAGACCACATTCTGCATTAATCACAACATCATGGCTGCGTAGGAGAAGGATCCGGGTACTGAAATGGCCAGTCTGCAGTCCAGATCTTTCACCTATAGAGAACATTTGGCGCATCATAAACAAAGAAGGCCCAAGATGATTGAACAGTTAGAGAACTGTATTAGACAAGAATGGGAGAGCATTCCTATTTCTAAACTTGAGAAATTGGTCTCCTCGGTCCCCAGACGTTTGTTGAGTGTTGTAAGAAGAAGAGGAGATGCCACACAGTGGTGGAAATGGCCTTGTCCCAACTTTTTGGGTATTTGATGACACCATGAAATTCTGATTCAACATATTTTTCCCTTAAAATGGTACATTTTCTCAGTTTAAACTTTTGTTCCGTGATTTATGTTCTATTCTGAATAAAATATTAGAAGTTGGCACCTCCACATCATTGAATTCAGTTTTTATTCACGATTTGTATAGTGTCCCAACTTTTTTGAATCCGGTTTGTATATGCAAGGGACTTCAGGGGAGCTGACCCTGTAAAAGATTTGAGGTGCGGGCCTGCTGGTGAGCTGACCATGTAAAAGATTGTAGGTGAAGGCCTGTTGGTGAGCTGACCCTCTAAAAAATTATATGTGAGGGCCTGCAGCTCAGCTGAACCTCTAACAAATTATATGTGAGGGCCTGCAGCTGAGCTGACCCTCAAAAAAATTATATGTGAGGGCCTGCAGCTCAGCTGAACCTCTAACAAATTATATGTGAGGGCCTGCAGCTGAGCTGAACCTCTAACAAATTATATGTGAGGGCCTGCAGCTGAGCTGACCCTCTAAAAAAATTATATGCGATGGCCTGCAGGTGAGCTGATCCTGTAAAACATTATATTTGAAGGGCATATATGCAAGGGAATTATTTATGACGAATAAACATGTTGATATGATGGAAGAGGAGGAGGAGAAAAAGAAGATTCAACCATATACCCTTGTTTATGGTGGAAGGGGTGCATGGGAATACAGTATATTCAGTACATTATAAGCAACACATGTAAAGTGCCTTTATGTTTAGCCGCTTTCCTCTGGTGTAATCGAGAAATCATGGTCAATCAACCTGTCAGCATTTTCCGTTGACAGGCGAATACGCTTATCTGTTATAATGCCACCAGCAGCACTAAATACCCGCTCAGACAAAATGCTGGCATCAGGACAGACCAGCACACCTCCAAAGCGTAGAGCGAGAGCTCATGCCACGTGTCCAGCTTGGACACCCAGTAGTTGTAAGGCACTGAGGGATCATTGAGGACACTGACACGTTCTGCTATGTACTCCACCATCTTCCTGCACATCAGGGTGAGGATGCTGGCGGGGTGTCATGAAACTGTCCCAGGCTTTGGAGAGTGTTGCCCTGCCTCTGTTGGAACTGCTGTGTGCTCCTCTTGTCTCCCGTCCTCGGTTGGCCAAGGAACTACGGACTCTGCAGCCAGCGTTGTCAAATGGAAATTTCTGGAGCAATTTTTCAAAAAGGATCTTCTGGTATTGCACCGTTTTGCTCGTCCCCTCCATCAGAGGAATGAGTTCTATTTGTAGCGGGGATCGAGAAGAATGAAAAATCAGTAATCCGTGTTGTCTAAAATGCGTATAACGCGCGGGTCGCGGGAAAGGCAGACTAAGATGAAGTCAGCCATGTGTGCCAGAGTATTAACAGGCAAGACTTTGCTGTCGTCATCAGGAGGATGACTCTCTATCTCCTCATCCTCTTCCTCCTCTTCTGCCCACCCACGCTGAGCAGATGGAATTAAACTTCCATGGGTACTACGCTCTGTAGCGGAGGCAACCATATTTTGCTCCTCCTCCTCTTCATCATCCAATTTGTGCTGAGAAGACGAACTTAGGGTGGTCTGGCTATCACCCAGTGTAATGTTTTCCCCAAAACTGCACTGGATGTCACTGATATTTTAGGGATGCGCAAACTTGAAACAGGAGATGTTGCGCAGATAATTTAACAGTCTGCAGCAGACACCATCTAGGGAGAAAGTGTACTGGATGTCACGGATATTTTAGGGATGCGCACACTTTAGACAGGAAATGTGGCGTGGATAATTTAACTGTATGCAGGGGACACTGTCTACGGAAAAACTGCACTGGATGTCACTGATATTTTAGGGATGCTCTCAATTGAAACAGGAGATGTGGCGTGGATAATTTAACAGTTCGCAGTATACACTGTCTACAGAAAAAATGCACTGGATGTCACTGATTTTTTTAGGGATGCGCACACTTTTATTATTATTTTTATTATAATTTTTTCCTTCATACAAAAAAGGTTGTAACAATCATTAGAATACATAACATTGTATTTCCCACCCCTCCCTCCTCCCTTATTCATTATCTACTTCCGAAAAATAAAATAAAATAGTCTTATCTCTTGCTTCTCTCCCCCGCCCACCCCCCTCGGCCCATCTTGCACCACCGTCATCTCCCAGAGGGGAACTATATTAGCCATTTCTGCCATGTTCTAACAAATCTGTGTTTTTTCTTGATATTTGCCAGATGAAATTCCTCACTAACAAGTGAGATTCTAGTAGCCTTCTCCCATCCCCTAACTTTGGGTACCACACTACCTCCCCAATGGCCAATAATACAGGGATGCGCGCACTTTAAACGGGAGATGTAGCGTGGATAATTTACCTGTCCACAGGGGACACTGTCTTTGGAAAAACTGCACTGGATGTCACTGATATTTTAGGGATACGCACACTTTAATCAAGAGATGTGGCGCGGATAATTTAGCAGTTTGCAGCGGACACCGTCTTCGGAAAAAGTGCACTTGATGTAAAAGATATTTTAGGGATGCCCACACTTCAGACAGGAGATGTGGCACAGATAATTTAACTGTCCATAGGGGACACGTTCTACAGAAAAACTGCACTGGATGTCACTGATATTTTAGGGATGGGCACGCTTAAAACAGGAGATGTGAAACGGATAATTTAACAGTCTGCAGCGGACACCATCTACGGGAAAACTGCACTGGATGTCACTGATATTTTAGGGTTGCGCACAATTTAAAGATGTAGTACGGATAATTTATCAGTCTGCAGCGGACACCGTCTACGTGAAAACTGTACTGGATGTCACTGATATTTTAGGGATGCGAACACACTTGAAACAGGAGTTGTAGCGTAGATAATTTAACAGTCCGCAGCGGACACCGTCTACGGAAAAACTGCACTGAATATCACTGATATTTTACGGATGCGCACACTTTAGACAGAAGATGTGGTGCAGATAATTTAACAGTCCGCAGCGACACCATCTACGGAAAAACTGCACTGGATGACACTGATATTTTTTAGGGATGCCACACTTTAAAAAAAAAATATTTATCTTTATTATTATTTTTTCCTTCATAGAAAAAAGGTTGTAACAATCATTAGATTACATAACATTGTATTTCCCACCCCTCCCTCCTCCCTTATTCATTATCTACTTCCTAAAATAAAAAAATAAAAATAAAAAACTCCTCTTATCTCTCGCCCCTCTCCCCGCCCACTCCCCTCGGCCCATCTGGCACCACCGTTATCTCCCGGAAGGGAACTATATTAGCTATTTCTGCCATGTTCTAACAAATCTGTGTTTTTTCTTGATATTGGCCAGATGAAATTCCTCTCTAACAAGTGAGATTTTAGTTGCCTTCTCCCATTCCCTAACCGTGGGTACCACACTACCTCCCCAAAACTGCACTGGATGTCACTGATATTTTAGGGATACGCACACTTTAAACAGGAGATTTGGAGCGGATAATTTAGCAGTTCGCAGCGGACACCGTCTACGGAAAAACTGCACTTGATGTCACTGATATTTTAGGGATGTGCACACTTTAGACAGGAGATGTGGCGCAGATAATTTAATTGTCCGCAGGGGACACCTTCTACAGAAAAACTGCACTGGATGTCACTGATATTTTAGGGATGTGCACACTTGAAACGGGAGATTTGGCACGGATAATTACAGCGGACACCGTGTACGGAAAAAGTGTACTGGATGTCACTGATATTTTAGGGATGCGCACACTTTAAACTGGGGATGTGGAGCGGATAATTTAACTGTCCGCAGCGGACAACGTCTACAGAAAAACTGCACTGGATGTCACTGATATTTTTTTAGAGATGCGCACACTTTAAACAGGAGATGTGGTGTAAGCCGTGTACTGGGGTGGGCTCCCCAGGATACAGCGAAGTCTCAGACAAGAAAAGCGACACTGACACCAGCTTTATATGCAAGAACAATAACTTTACTTTAACATTAGTAATAACACAACAATATAAATATACACAGACTAAATTAATCCCCAGGCTCCCAGTCACTGTCCCTGTCCAAGGGACAGGCCTAGCTCGGTGGCGCACACAGCAGAGCCTGGCATTCATACTGCGCCACTAAAGAGGACACACTTAGCCGGTGGCAGACGCAGCAGAGCCTGCAAGTCAAATACTGCACCGCAGAACAGTTCTGTACGGCCTAGCAAAACATATAACCCTAACTAACTACTTTCAGGCCTAGGCTTAGTCTCTGTTACTTCAGGCAACACTCAGTATAAGACAATGAGTAACCAGGTATACTGACCCGCGTCTGCTCTGGTCCCGGGGATGCCGCTTACTCGGGATGGCCACGAAACTCTCAGCAACCGTGCGGCCTTGCTTGGTTATCAGACTTCTGCCTACACGCTGTAAACGATCTTCCTGGAACAATCTCTCTTTCAAAGAGCCGGATCCAAGTAAGGGACAACAACTAATCTCCTTTCTCTGTGTGCCCATTCACTCCTGGCCACTCGGATACCAAGATGGAATCGGATTCAGTCTCTCACAGAACATTCCTTCCACCATGTAAGATCAGCTCACACTTCCTGGTTCTCTTCAGAAGCAGCTTGCATGAGTCATCATCTGCTTTACATATTCAAATCCCAGAGTGTGCTGGTTGTAGCTGCAAAGCAGTGGCCTCTAGTGCCCGAAATGCCAAATGACAGTTTCAATACAATTAGGCACAAACATTATACAGGAAGACCTGTTCCACAATCTCAAAGGGGTGTGGATAATTTAACAGTCCACGGCGGACACCGGCTATGGGAAAACTGCACTGGATATCATAGATATTTTAGGGATTCGCACACTTTAGACAAGAGATGTGACGCGGATAATTTAACTGTCCGCAGGGGACACCTTCTACGGAAAAACTGCACTGGATGTCACTGATATTTTAGGGATGCACACACTTGAAACAGAAGATGTGGCGCAGATAATTTAACAGTCCGCAGCGGACACTGTCTACAGAAAAATTAGACTGGATGTCACTGATATTTTTGGGATGCGCACACTTTAGACAGGAGATGTGGCGCAGGTAATTTAACTGTCCGCAGGGGACACAATCTACAGAAAAAAGTGTACTGGATGTCACTGATATTTTAGGGTTGCGCACACTTTAAACAGGAGATGTGGCGCGGATAATTTAGCAGTCCGCAGGGGAGACCATCTACGGAAAAACTGCACTGGATGTCACTGATATTTTAGGGATTTACACGCTTGAAACAGGAGATGTGGCGCGGATAATTTAACAGTCCGCAGCGGACACCGTCTATGGAAAACTGCACTGGATGTCATTGATATTTTAGGGATGCGCACACTTGAAAAAGGAGATGTGGTGCGGAAAATTTACCAGTCCGCAGCGGACACCGTCTATTGAAAAACTGCACTGGATGTCACTGATATTTTAGGGATGCACACACGTTAAACAGGAGATGTGGTGCGGATAATTTTACTTTCCACAGGGGGCACCGTCTATTGAAAAACTGCACTGGATGTCACTGATATTTTAGGGATGCACACACTTTAAAAAGGAGATGTGGCGCGGATAATTTAGCAGTCCGCAGGGGAGACCATCTACGGAAAAACTGCACTGGATGTCACTGATATTTTAGGGATTTACACACTTGAAACAGGAGATGTGGCGCGGATAATTTAACAGTCCGCAGCGGACACCGTCTATGGAAAACTGCACTGGATGTCATTGATATTTTAGGGATGCGCACACTTGAAAAAGGAGATGTGGCGAGGAAAATTTACCAGTCCGCAGCGGACACCGTCTATTGAAAAACTGCACTGGATGTCACTGATATTTTAGGGATGCGCACACTTTAAACAGGAGATGTGACGCGGATAATTTATCAGGCCGCAGCTGACACCGTCTATGGAAAAACTGCACTGGATGTCACTAATATTTTAGGGCTAGGCACGCTTTAAACAGGAGATGTGGCACGGATAATTTTACTGTCTGCAGCGGACACCGTCTACGGAAAAACTGCAATGGATGTCAGTGATATTTTACGGATGCGCACACATTTAACAGGAGATGTGTCGCGGATAATTTAACTGTCCACAGCAGACACCGTCTATGGAAAAAGTGCACTGGATGTCGCTGATATTTTAGGAATGAGCACACTTTAAACAGGAGATGTGGCGTGAATAATTTAACAGTCTGCAGGGGAGACCGTGTACGGAAAAACTGCACTGGATGTCACTGTTATTTTAGGGATGCGCACACTTGAAACAGGAGATGTGGCGTGGATAATTTAACAGTTCGCAATGGACACCTTCTATAGAAAACTGCACTGGATGTCACTGATATTTTAGGGATGCGCACACTTTAGACAGGAGATGTGGAGCGCATAATTTAACTGTCCGCATCAACCTATTACACAGTATTTATTGCAGGATGTGCTAAAAATATATATTGCTGCTGTCACACACAATAGTCCTTAAAATGACTTTTGGGTCTCTGAAACTTTGTTTTATAAAAATCTTCTTATTAGGCCATATGCACACGGCCATTGTTTGGGTCCGCATCCGATCCTTCAATGGGGGCCGCAAAAGATGCAAACAGCACTCTGTGTGCATTTCGTATCCGTTGCTCCGTTTCGTGGCCCCGCAAAAAAAATAGAACATGTCCTATTCTTGCCCGTTTTGCAGACAAGAATAGGCATCCCTACAATGGGCTGCCCGTTCCGTTCCACAAATTGCGGAAGGCACGCGGCAAATTCAGTTTTTTGCAGATTCACGGTTTACGGACCGCAAAAAATGGAACAGTAATGTGCATGAAGCCTTACACTCCTTATATTGTCTGTCCCTTCCTATGCACAGCTCTCCCTAACACTGAGCAATTTAGCGCAGGTTGAGCTACAAAAATATATTGCTGCTGTATCACACAATAGTACTTAGAAGGACTTTTGGTTCTCTGAAATATTTTTGTACACTTATAATATTTGATTACACTCCCTACACTATCTGTCCCTTCCTATCCTCAGCTCTCCCTGACTTAGAATGTGCCGAACACGCTTCATCGGGTGCTATATAGCACCCGATGACGTGTTCCGGCCAGCCAATCACTGTAATGCCAGTAACCAACATGGCTACTGGCATTACAGAGAGGGCAGTGCTTACCTGCACGTTTATTGACTGCTTACCAGCCACGAAACGTGCGGAGAGGAGACTTGAGCATTGAGCTCGAGCACATGTGGTATTCGGCCGAGCATGCTCGCTCAACACTAATAGAGATGAGTAAATTTCAAAAAAATTCGATTTGGCCTGTTCACAGAATTTTCCCCAAAAAAGTTGTGCAGAGAGCCTTTATAGTGGTGTAGAACACTGTGCCTTGCAGTAACACGCATAGGGAGTCTGCTCTGGTAGTGAAATAATACTGTGAGTCCGTATGACATGCAGATGACAGGCGTCGCTCCTAGAATCACTGCACACTTAACTTATTTGGGCAGTTACAGGGCCAAAACTGACCAAATAACTCAAGTGTGAACTCAACATTACAGGTCAATGTTATCGCCAGGTGTAAAGAACCGTGCAGAGGCCCAAGATCCTACTATAGCGTAAAAGAGTGCACTCCTTTTACACCAATTCCCTGATTCCACATAGATGTCTACAGAACCTGTTCTATTAAACACTTATACAAGTAGAGCCCCCCAACAGAGTGAAGAGAGTGTCAGCAGTAAGTTTGTGTTGACGTCACTGATTATTTTGCCCTTCCTCTGATCTGTCAGAATAATAACCCCCAAAAAATGGATCCTGTCTGTGGAGCATCAGCCTTCACTCGGTCAGCATTTGGTCAGTAATCCATCAGTATTGCTATCCCAAAAAATAAATAAACTGGGGTGGATCCAAAACTGAGATGACACGTGAATGGAATATTTGCATGTCTTCTGTGTTTTGTACGCACTCCTGCTTTTGGCTAGCAAATCATAAGCCAATTCTGATGCAAAATAGGGACCATATTATGAAGGACTTACAGCTGTTACATAGACACGATCCATTGTGCGACTCATTTTTCCTTCCTTCTGACAGATCAGAACAAGTGTCAAATAAATGATGTCAGCCAGGCCAAAAGGCAAAATAGTGGCCCAGTCATAAAGTGGGGAAGGGTAGGAACAGCATGACAAGTCCACAGAGTCGCCCTATAACATAGTGTGGAGGTGGAAGCAGCATGAGGAGCGCACATAGTGGCCCAATGATAGAGTCTGGAGGTGGCAGCAGCATAAGGAGGAGGCCACAGAGTGGCACAATGACAGTGTGGAGGTGGCAGCAAAATCAGGAGTCCACAGAGTGGCACAATGACAGAGTGTGGAGGTGGCGGCAGCAGCATCAGGATGAGGCCACAGGGTGGCACAATGACAGTGTGGAGGTGGCAGCCGCATCAGGAGGCCACAGAGTAGCACAATGACAGAGTATGGAGGTGGTGGCAGAAGCAGCATCAGAAGAAGGCCACAGGGTGACACAGTGTGGAGGTGGCAGCAGCAGCATTAGGAGGCCACAGAGCGGCAAAATGAAAGAGTGTGGAGGTGGCAGCAGCAGCATCAGGAGGAGGCCACAGGGTGGCACAATGAAAAAGTGGAGGTGGCAGCAGCAGCATCAGGAGGCCACAGAGAAGCAAAATGACAGAGTGTGGAGGTGGCAGCAGCAGCATCAGGAGGAGGCCACAGAGTGGCACAATAACAGTGTGGAGGTGGCAGCAGCAGCATCAGGAGGCCACAGAGAAGCAAAATGACAGAGTGTGGAGGTGGCAGCAGCATCAGGAGGAGGCCACAGGGTGGCACAATGACAGTGTGGAGGTATCAGATGTAGCATCAGGAGCAGATTTAGAAATTTGCTAATTACACTATTCTCTATTAAACGATGGGGTGGATGATGTCATCCTTATGTTGGATTGGATATATCTTATATAAAGTTGGTTTGTGTCATTGCTATGTATCTATTGATAAAGGCTGTGTGCCGAAACACGTTATATTAATATTGATTAATTGATATGGAATAAAGAAGAAATTTACTTTCAAGCATATTAGCAGTTGCTGGGATTTTTTACCTGTTCCTCGTGGAGCTACGCTCCTTCCCCCTGCAACGTTAGGAAACAGCAAGTGCCCGCTGGATTTGTTTCAAACATACTAACATCAAGGCTGTATTACAGTGGACACCTACAGTATATCCACAAGTGCCTGCAAGCACCGCTAAATTGCCATGTCAGCGCTTGTGACAATGATAAACTACTGACTGCTCTAGTTAGGGACTGAGGAGAGCAATACAAACATACCTTTTATGGACCTTTTATCTTAAGGAGTAGCGAAAATCTGAAGATTTATTCAACCAGATTCAGTTGTCTAGCGTCAGGAAACTGAGCTTCAGTGTGAAATGCTCTCTATGATGAGTTGCTTTACATCCCCATCCGCCTCTGCTCTGATTGACAGCTGTTTTATTCAACCAGAAGACCACTATGAATGTTGTTTAGAGCATAGAGTAATGCTCCGCCTCTAGGACACTTTTGAGAGAATTTGGCAGAAAAGCTCCACAAAAGATATTTGTTCTGCTTTCCCCAGCCTTTCCCCAGCCTCTGCCTTAAAAATTAAAAAACAACCTGTCACCGCTCCGGACAACCTTTTTTAACAACTTGCATTCCATATGCAATAACTAGTGTTGAGTCAATCGAAGTCCACAGAGTGGACTTTAATCCAAATTTCAGGGACAATGTAATTCACGCAAAGCCGAATTTCCTTGTGCTTCGTGGTTGCGAATCGATTTTCCCTGAATGGCGGTAAAATATTTTTAAAAATTATACTTACCTGATCCATTTGATTGCAATGAGTTAGCCGCCTCTATCTTGATTGAAGATCTCGCACGAAGTCCCATGTGTCGTGACGTATCATGACATGATGAAGTCATCACGGGCCGTGTGAGATTTCGTTCTAGATCTTCAGTCAAGATGGTAGCTGGTTCGTCATGATCAAAGATGCTATAAGGGGCACAATGACGCATTGCATGCACAAAAACAAATTTTTTTGTTAAATTCTGCGAAGCAGCTGAATGGAATTTTGAAATACTTTGCTCATCTCTAGTAATAACAATTCTGGATCATCTATTCTTATGACTGTATGTTGTGCCATTCCTTTAATATTTCTGCTAGAAGTTATGAATGATGTTGGGTGTGTGTCCCTGCACAGTCAGTGCTGCTAGTGTCAGACTGTGCAGGGACACACACCCAACTGAAAACACCCAGCTGGACCTTCATTATATTCCATTCAAGATTAAGTTCATTATATTCTATTCATTATAAACTGCTAACAATTCATACCTAAGTTATAGCAGAAATAATAAAGTGGCTCATCACAGAGTCATAAAAATATATGGTGTATATGGTTAGCTATACATTCTCCTTAGGCCTCATGCACACAAATGTATTTCCATTCCGTGTCCGTTCCGTTTTTTTGCCGACCATATACGGAACCATTCATTTCAATGGATCCGCAAAAAAAACGGAATATATTCTGTGTGCATTCCATTTCCTTATTTACGTTCCACAAAAAAATGGAACATGTCCTATTATTGTCCGCATTACGGGCAAGGATAGCACTGTTTTATGAGGGGCCAGCTGTTCCGTTCCAGAAAATATGGAATGCACATGGATGTCATCCGTAATTTTTGCGGATGCGTTTTTTTTGTGGACCACAAAATACATACGGTCGTGTGCATGAGGCCTAAGTATGAGAATGTCTTGGTTAGACTGGTCTTTCTCACGCTTCAGCTACACATACAATTCACTTGCAAAAACCAACTAAATATGAGTTACCATCGCACATCTCAAACTAGGTAAACCTATTTTCTCACTCCATGATATGCCTTATACATAGTATTTTTAAATGCAAATATTTACACTTTATCTCTTTTATTGATGTAAAATATTTTTAGTGTAATTATATCAATCTAAAGCTTTTTCTATGTAGAGAACAAATAGTAAACCTGAAAAAAATAAATCATAATATAAAAAACCTTCTGTTTTGATGCAAAAAGGAGGTGCCAAAGTGCAAAGTTATTGTAGTGACCCAGTGGATAACTGAAAAAGAGTTAAAAATATAGTGTTAGGGGAAATTATGTGAAAGCATTGTTATTTCCTGCCTTTGTGATATTTCAAGCTGGTATTCTACAGTTTCCACCTGTAGACTATGCATACAGAATTAATGGAAAAGTGGTGGCTCTAAACTCTTGGGCTTGGTCTGTTCCTGATGTTCATGCCAGAGTGTAGTGGGGTGAGCTAGCTGAAGCAAGCCGCTGAACTGCAGGGAACAGACAGCTAATGAAAACTGAACCCGGACATACCTATAATTTCACCCAGGCAGCCTGCCTGTTAGTATCAGAGCATTTCATGCTCTGATGCGCTTCCTTACCCTGCGTTGGATTGCGCAGGGTAATGGCTCTTTTATTTACAATAACACACTGCCAGGTGGAGGCTTCCGCCCAGCAGTGTGTTCAGTGATTTTACCGGATCTGATGGGCGGGCTTTAGCACTGCCATCGCCATGTTACAGGCTAGGGCAGCGCTAAAGTCCGCCAATCGGTGCTGGTGACGTCACTGGGCTCACAGCTGGGCAGAAGACTCTGCCTGGCAGCCCCATAGAGAGCCCAGTTCATCACCGGATCTCCAGAAAATGCCTTTGCCCTGCGTGATTCAGCACAGGGCAAAGGAGAGCATCGGAGTATGAACTGATCCGATGCTCAAGTCAGGGGGGCTGCCTGGGTGAAAATGGGCATATGTCCAGGTTCACCTCTGAACCCAGACAACCCCTTTAATAGGGTTGTGTCACTTCAGCAAGTAACATTTATCAAGTAGAGAAAGTTAATACAAGGCACTTACTAATGTATTGTTATTATCCACATTGCTTCCTATGCTGGCTGTATTCATTTTTTCATCCCATTATACACTGCTCGTTTCCATAATTACGACTATCCTATAATCTAGTTGAATAGATGTTTATTAGCACTGCCCAAAAATATTTTTTTCACACCTGAGTTTTAGTGAAGGGATGGTGGTATTGCATCAGGGTGTCAAGTTCAAACACATTTCACTGCAAAAATTGTATTACCATTGTAAATTCTCAATACCAGTGTGCAGTGTGTTTTTGATAGGGGAGGGAATAGGGACATTAAATTGTAACTCTTTCATTAAATTACTGAAAAAACACTTGCAAATTTGCTAGTACTGTTCAATAATCTGTGTATGCCAAACTCATGAATTTTCATATATAGGAAAGTCATGACTTTTTATTTATAGGCCTCATAATAAAATCTCCGGAAAGCGGAAGAGTGCAAAGCAAAAGATCCAGGCCTCCTCATCCCAGATACAAAATGTAGCAGCATCAGCTATCCAGATAATACAGGTCCTTCTAAAAAAATTTGCATATTGTGATAAAGTTCATTATTTTCTGTAATGTACTGATAAACATTAAACTTTCATATATGTTAGATTCATTACACACAACTGAAGTAGTTCAAGCCTTTTATTGTTTTAATATTGATGATTTTGGCATACAGCTCATGAAAACCCAAAATTCCTATCTAAAAAAATTAGCATATCATGAAAAGGTTCTCTAAACGAGCTATTAACCTAATCATCTGAATCAACTAATTAACTCTAAACACCTGCAAAAGATTCCTGAGGCTTTTAAAAACTCCCAGCCTGGTTCATTACTCAAAACCGCAATCATGGGTAAGACTGCCGACCTGACTGCTGTCCAGAAGGCCATCATTGACACCTTCAAGCAAGAGGGTAAGACACAGAAAGAAATTTCTGAACGAATAGGCTGTTCCCAGAGTGCTGTATCAAGGCACCTCAGTGGGAAGTCTGTGGGAAGGAAAAAGTGTGGCAGAAAACGCTGCACAACGAGAAGAGGTGACCGGACCCTGAGGAAGATTGTGGAGAAGGACCGATTCCAGACCTTGGGGGACCTGCAGAAGCAGTAGACTGAGTCTGGAGTAGAAACATCCAGAGCCACCGTGTACAGGCGTGTGCAGGAAATGGGCTACAGGTGCCGCATTCCCCAGGTCAAGCCACTTTTGAACCAGAGACAGTGGCAGAAGCGCCTGACCTGGGCTACCGAGAAGCAGCACTGGACTGTTGCTCAGTGGTCCAAAGTACTTTTTTCAGATGAAAGCAAATTTTGCATGTCATTCGGAAATCAAGGTACCAGAGTCTGGAGGAAGACTGGGGAGAGGGAAATGCCAAAATGCATGAAGTCCAGTGTCAAGTACCCACAGTCAGTGATGGTCTGGGGTGCCATGTCAGCTGCTAGTGTTGGTCCACTGTGTTTTATCAAGGGCAGGGTCAATGCAGCTAGCTATCAGGAGATTTTGGAGCACTTCATGCTTCCATCTACTGAAAAGCTTTATGGAGATGAAGATTTCATTTTTCAGCATGACCTGGCACCTGCTCACAGTGCCAAAACCACTGGTAAATGGTTTACTGACCATGGTATTACTGTGCTCAATTGGCCTGCCAACTCTCCTGACCTGGACCCCATAGAGAATCTGTGGGATATTGGGAAGAGAAAGTTGAGAGACGCAAGACCCAACACTCTGGATGAGCTTAAGGCCGCTATCGAAGCATCCTGGGCCTCCATAACACCTCAGCAGTGCCACAGGCTGATTGCCTCCATGCCACGCCGCATTGAAGCCGTCATTTCTGCAAAAGGATTCCCGACCAAGTATTGAGAGCATAACTGAACATAATTATTTGAAGGTTGACTTTTTTTGTATAAAAAACACTTTTCTTCTATTGGTTCGATGAAATATGCTAATTTTTTTAGATAGGAATTTTGGGTTTTCATGAGCTGTATGCCAAAATCATCAATATTAAAACAATAAAAGGCTTGAACTACTTCAGTTGTGTGTAATGAATCTAAAATATATGAAAGTCTAATGTTTATCAGTACATTACAGAAAATAATGAACTTTATCACAATATGCTAATTTTTTTAGAAGGACCTGTAGTAGTAGTAGTGGCACATTTAGCTAAAGTGTTGGCGATAGGGGCAGTGGTAGTGACAGTGGCAGTCAAGGCCAATACAGAACAGGAGCTCACAATGACATATCATAGTCTGATAAAAATGGTGCGGAGGGTGAGTGCTATGACAATGATTGTGTATTGGACAGGACCTGGGAGCCGGATCAGGGTGCTGAGAAGGAGGTAACATCAGAAGAGGACTGCAGTAGCTGTGATGGCAATAAAGAACAGAGGCAATGTACAGCGAAAACCTTCCAAAAAAACTACCAGGGCCAGGTCTGCTTCTACTGTGGTCAGCTCAGGAACTGGCGATGCTGCTGATACTGTGGGCGCAGGCTCAAAACCTGTCAGACCTAGACCAGGCTCGACTACCTCAAGCTCTGTGCAAGCAACTTTCTTATGACAGTTTTTCTCCACAAGTCTGGCACACAAACCCACAGCCATGTGCAAGATCTGCAGGATCAAAACATAAATATCTCAACATAAATATCAGTTCTCCATTGTAGCACATGAGGCGGTATCAGTGGATCCTGTGGGAGAATAGAACTGCCAGCATTCCCAATTAGTGATGAGCGGCATAGGCAATATTCAAATTCACAATATTTAGCAAATTCTTGGCCGAATATTCACCATAAATTCTCAAATTCGTGATCTCCAGTCATTATTTTCTTGATTGTGAAAATCGGCAATGTAATATATTCGTAATAAAAATTGGCGATTAGAATATTCCTGATCAACACTAAGGGGTAGGCAACGTTCCTATTGGTTGCTAGGAATGTTGCTAAGTGCCGATTTCAAAATAAATTTTCGATAAATTCTCAATAAATTTGCGATAAAATCACGATTTGAATATTCGCGATTAACACTTTTCGTGAATATGAATATATAGCACTATATTCTAAATATTCTCGAATTCTCAAAGTGGCGATATTCGCGATTAAAATTCACAATTCGAATATTCACGCTCAAAACTATTCCCAATCAGAACAAATCTGTCTTCCTTCTCTTGGTCTTCTTTATGGTAGCCAGCACCCATCCCCAAGCAGTATAGTTTCCTTGTCATAATCAGCTGCTTCTTCTCCTGCTCAAACTCCTCTTCCTTGAGTTCTGCTACATCATAAAACTTCCATAATGGAATGTGTGGCCATGAGAAAAATTTTCTTGACCAGCAATTAGCTTATGTGCAAGCTGAACTCTCACCTGGCCAAATTATTGGTGGTTTGGTTGCTGCCATAGTTGTGGTAAATGTGGTACACTTCTACTTCTTCACCTAAATTTCATTTTTCTGGGCTCTGGTACAGGCGATGTTCTTGGGCCCCTTGGTATGTGTTTGTCATAGCATTCTCCTATGCTGTAGCGCTGGCCAATGGCAGCGCTCAGCTCATAGCCTGGCTGGTTCCCCTGGGTGGAGACTAACTATGAACATACCGGAGGCTATAACCGGAGAACGGAGCGGCGCCCTTGGATAACAATAAGTGCAGGGGGATCCCTGGGCGCCGCTCTACACGTCTGTATAGTCAGTTTAGATACTTTTTCCTGGTGAAAGGTCCTCTTTAATGGGTCCGCATCCAAGCAGCAAAACTGCATCTCGGATGCGGACCAAAACAACGGTCGTGTGCATGAGGCCTAACAGTGGCAGTCCTGCTCCCTGGTCCGTGCACAGAAGAGAATGGAAGATGGCATGCCCCAGGGTCGTTGCTAGGTCAAAACATTTGTGACCTGGGCCCCTGATAGTACTGTCTGCTAGACATATAACATGTACAATTGAATCACTGGGCTGCAGTGCTAGCACACTGAATCAATTGCCCAGGGCCCCCTGCTCACCTGAGCAACAGATACTGAAAAAACAAGGGTGACTACTGACCACAACGCACTGCAGGAACTGAAGGACCTGTGATGACATCACAGTCAGGTGGTCTGTACTAGAGGCTGAGCTCAGTGCTGGAGAAGGACCTGCGATGATGTCACCGTCATGTGATCACTGCAAGAGAGGACGGAGCTGAGCAGTGAAGAGGAGAACTAGTGGAGAAGAACCTGTGGTGACGTCTGTAACATGAGGAGAGGTAAGTGAAGGGAAGGATTTGGTGTGAGAGCCAGAGTAATGCGGGGTGTTGTAGTTCTCTCTTATACCACCTCCCTGCTTGTTTGATTTACATGGTATGCTGGAGGTAGCTGGGGGAGAGAGTGATGTTATTTACATGGGCCTATATGTTGGAGGGGGTGAAGAGAGGGTAGCAATGTTATTTAGGCTACATGCACACAAACGTTAAAAAATGGCTGTGTGACGGCTGTTTATGTAACGTTCATCACGCGGCCATTTTTACAAGCAATTGCAGTCTATGAGGCTATTCATAGACTCCATACAGCCTTAAAATGTATGTGCTGTGCAGAGGCAAAATTGGTTAAAAGTGTCATGAGACTATGGTGAAAAACTTCTAGCTTCGATCCTACAACTTTAAAAGCTTTTTGAAACAGCAATCTGCTGTCCGCTTACATTGCTCCGTTCTATGGTCCGCAAAAAATATATAACCTTTCCTATTTTGCGGACTGCAAAATACACAACGGTCGTGTGCATGAGGCCTTAGTAGAACCACCATTCTCTCATGGCCAGCACTCCCATCGTCTCTCCTCCCGTTGGCCTCACTGTAGTATAATATATAATTATAGTATATACAGTATTATATAACTATAGTATTATATATAATAATTCACTTTGACAGTAAAAGTATTTTATTTCCATTATTTTAGTACATTGTTTTTCTTTCAATTTGTCATAATGCTAAAAATTTCCACTGCAATATAGTATCATGTTATAAAAATAAAAACCACATGGCAACTGGATGAGCGCATTCCATTCACATTCAGTGCTTTCTTATCAGCTGTGTTTTGGAGACTTGTGCTGTTTCTTAGCAGAATTCATTTTCCCTCTTGCATAAAAACCTTTACGTCTTCGGTATCCATCCAAAAGTGCAGCTGGTGAGATACAGAATGTACAGTTGTAGACAGTTCTCAGTGATTTAGTGCTGCCCGTCCACAAACTTGGATTGAAATGTTGCAACAGAATTGCAGTAAACAATAAACACATATGGTTTACTGTGCAAATTTTCTCCATACAGTATTGTACTGGCTTGAGATTATGCTACTGTACATGTATATAAATGTAAGAATATAAAAGCTAAAAGGTAACTTTTACAAGGGTCCCACAAGGGCATTCTGGGTTAGTTTTCTTGAGACACAATGGATAGATTGTTTTTTTGAGACACAAACCAGTTAGTTGGCACAGTGGGTCCAAGTCCACTGTCCATAACAAAAAAAATAAAAATATAAAAATTTGGCTAAAAAATGTTGTATGCCAAAATGAGGGGACAGTCTCCTGGACATAGCTAGAACCCTCTGCAAGCCACTGTACTTTTTAAAAAAGTGTTGCACAATTGTTCACGTGTACATTACAGGGAGTATGTGTTATTTCCCCCAAATTCCCCCAATGAGTGGCCAAAAGGTTCCTGCCATTATCTCTGATCACCTTGCCCAGTTGGAGTTGGTAGGGAGATAAGGCGATCGCCTCAGGCAGCATCAGGTAGAGGCAAGAGAGGGGAAGTGGAATGGCCATAGGAAATGAGTGCTTTCATTGTGGCAAAGGGGTTAGGTTTAGGGATGAATAGACCCATTGATGTTCGGGTTCGCCGGGTACAGCCAAACTTCGGGACCCAAACTTGACCCGAACTCGAACCCGAACCCCATTGAAGTCAATGGGGACCCGACCTTTGGTGCACTAAAATGGCTGTAAAATAGTCATAGTAAAGGCTACAGGGCTGCAAAAGGAAGCAAAATGGGGGTGAGAGCAGGACAATTGCCCTATAAATAAATGTGGAGAATGAAATGACTTAAAATAACATACAGTATAAAAGAAATAAAAAATTATAATCTTAAACTAGGAGGCGGAGGTCAAAGTGGAGTAGGTGATTAAGGAGACGGTGGACATGGCGGGGTAGGTCGAAGCGGCAGTGGAGAAGGAGGAGATAGCCAAGACTGTTTTTGTTCGGCTCTTTTCCTTTATTTATTTATTTTTCCTTTAATTAATTTATTTATTTATTTATAAATTTGGGAAGGCCCCAAAACAGTGGGAAATGGAAAAGAGAACTCAAAGTGTGCTTTAGTATAACAATGGATGGGTGCGGCCGGTATACTTGTCAAGTCCTGTGGGATTCATGCCTGGTTCATTTTAATGAATGTGAGCTTGTCCACGTTGGCTGTGGACAGGCGGCTATGCTTGTCTGCTAAACACACGTTCAGACAATACACTGGCTGCAGGGCAGGCCAGCACCTCCAAGGTGTAAAGGGCAAGCTCAGGCCATGTGCCCAATCTGGAGACCCAGAAGTTGAATAGGGCAGACCCATCCGTCAGTACATGTAGGCGTGTGCACACATACTGTTCCACCATGTTGCTGAAATGCTTCCTCCTACTTTCCGTATCAGCTGGTTGTGCTGGTTGTTGTGGCTTGCTGACAAAGCTTTTCCACATTTTGGCCATGCTAACCCTCCCTTCTGAAGTGCTGGAAGTACCCCAGCTGCGTTGGCAGCCCAGAGCTGCTACGAGATTTCACCCATTATCGCACAGCACCAGGCTGGGCTTGAGGCTCAGTGGCACACACCACTCATCGGTCTATTGTTACATGCCATCCATAACTCCTGTGCGGTGTGGGTTTTTCCCCCCAAATAGATGAGTTTCAAAACAGCCTGCTATCATTTCCCCTTGGCTGTGCTGAAGTTGGTGGTGCAGGTGTTACGCTGACTGGGTGAGGAGGCGGTAGAGGATGAAGCAGAGGAAGAGGCAACAAGAGGCAACGAGAAACGTCCTGCAATCCTCGGTGGCGGAAGGACATGCGCCAAACTGCTATCCGTCTCAGGCCCAGTCGCCACTGCATTTACCTAGTGTGCAGTTAGGGAGATATAACGTCCCTGCTCATGTTTACTGGTCCACGCATCGGTGGTTATATGGACCTTGCCACTGATGGCATTGCGCAGTGCACACCTGATTTTGTCCACCACTTGGTTGTGCAGGGTAGGGATGGCTCACCTGGAAAAGTAGTGGCGGCTAGAAATCACATACGGTGGGACAGCCACCACCATAAAGTTTTTAAAGTCTCTGTCTCCGCCTGTCGAAATGACAGCGTTTTAACCACCTCCGGACCGCCTAACGCAGATCTGCGGTCCGGAGGTGGCAGCCCTGCGCAGAGTCACGCATATATGCGTCATCTCGCGAGGGCCGGGATTTCCTGTGAACGCGCGCTCACAGGAACGGAAGGTAAGCGAGTGGATCTCCAGCCTGCCAGCAGCGATCGCTCGCTGGCAGGCTGGAGATCTGATTTTTTTAACCCCTAACAGGTATATTAGACGCTGTTTTGATAACAGCGTCTAATATACCTGCTACCTGGTCCTCTGGTGGTCCCTTTTGTTAGGATCGACCACCAGAGGACACAGGCAGATCAGTACAGTCGCACCAAACACCACACTACACTACACCCCCCCCGTCACTTATTAACCCTTTATGAACCACTGATCACCCCATATAGACTCCCTAATCACCCCCCTGTCATTGTTCACCCCCCTGTCATTGATCACCCCCCTGTAAGGATCCATTCAGACGTCCGTATGATTTTTACAGATCCACGGATACATGGATCGGATCCGCAAAACGCATACGGACGTCTGAATGGAGCCTTACAGGGGGGTGATCAATGACAAGTGGGTGATCACGTATATAGACTTCCTGATCACTTCCCTGTCATTGATCACCCCTCTGTCATTGATCACCCCCGTGTAAGGCTCCATTCAGACGTCCGCATGATTTTTACGGATCCACTGATACATGGATCGGATCCGCAAAACACATGCGGACCTCTGAATGGAGCCTTACAGGGGGGTGATCAATGACAGGGGGTTGATCACCCCATATAGACTCCCTGATCACCCCCCTGTCATTGATCACCCCCCTGTAAGGCTCCATTCAGAAGTCCGCATGTGTTTTGCGGATCCGATCCATGTACCCGTAGATCCGTAAAAAATCATACGGACGTCTGAATGGAGCCTTACAGGGGGGTGATCAGGGAGTCTATATGGGTGATCACCCCTCTGTCATTGATCACCCCCCCTGTAAGGCTCCATTCAGACGTCCGCATGTGTTTTGCGGATCCGATCCATGTATCCCTGGATCCGTAAAAATCATACGGACGTCTGAATGGAGCCTTACGGGGGGGTGATCAGTGACAGGGGGGTGATCACCCTGATCACCCCCTGTCATTGATCACCCCCCTGTAAGGCTCCATTCAGACGTCCGCATGTGTTTTGCGGATCCGATCCATGTATCCATGGATCCGTAAAAATCATACGGACGTCTGAATGGAGCCTTACAGGGGGGGTGATCAGTGACAGGGGGGTGATCACCCTGATCACCCCCTGTCATTGATAACCCCCCTGTAAGGCTCCATTCAGACGTCCGCATGTGTTTTGCGGATCCGATCCATGGATCCGTAAAAATCATACGGACGTCTGAATGGAGCCTTACAGGGGGGGTGATCAGTGACAGGGGGGTGATCACCCTGATCACCCCCTGTCATTGATCACCCCCCTGTAAGGCTCCTTTCAGACTTCCGCATGTGTTTTGCGGATCCGATCCATGTATCCATGGATCCGTAAAAATCATACGGACGTCTGAATGGAGCCTTACAGGGGGGGTGATCAATGACAGGGGGGGTGATCACCCATATACACTCCCTGATCACCCCCTGTCATTGATCACCCCCCTGTAAGGCTCCATTCAGACGGCTGCATGTGTTTTGCGGATCCGATCAATGGATCCGTAAAAATCATACGGACGTCTGAATGGAGCCTTACCAGGGGGGTGATCAATGACAGGGGGTGATCAGGGAGTGTATATGGGTGATCACCCCCCTGTCATTGATCACCCCCCCCCCCCCCCCCCCTGTAAGGCTCCAGTCAGACATTTTTTTGGCCCAAGTTAGCGGAAATTTTTTGTTTGTTTTTGTTTTTTCTTACAAAGTCTCATATTCCACTAACTTGTGTCAAAAAATAAAATCTCCCATGAACTCACCATACCGCTCACGGAATCCAAATGCGTAAACATTTTTAGACATTTATATTCCAGACTACTTCTCACGCTTTAGGGCCCCTAAAAAGCCAGGGCAGTATAAATACCCCACATGTGACCCCATTTCGGAAAGAAGACACCCCAACGTATTCCGTGAGGGGAATATTGAGTCCATGAAAGATTGAAATTTTTGTCCTAAGTTAGCGGAAAGTGAGACTTTGTGAGAAAAAAACTAAAAAAATCAATTTCCGCTAACTTATGCAAAAAAAAAAAATTTTCCATGAACTCGCCATGCCCCTCATTGGATACCTTGGGGTGTCTTCTTTCCAAAATTGGGTCACATGTGGGGTATTTATACTGCCCTGGCTTTTTAGGGGCCCGAAAGTGTGAGAAGAAGTCTGGGATCCAAATGTCTAAAAATGCCCTCCTAAAAGGAATTTGGGCACCTTTGCGCATCTAGGCTGCAAAAAAGTGTCACACATGTGGTATCGCCGTACTCAGGAGAAGTTGGGCAATGTGTTTTGGGGTGTCATTTTACATATACCCATGCTGGGTGAGAAAAATATCTTGGTCAAATGCCAACTTTGTATAAAAAAAATGGGAAAAGTTATCTTTTGCCAAGATATTTCTCTCACCCAGCATGGGTATATGTAAAATGACACCCCAAAACACATTCCAACTTCTCCTGAGTACGGCAATACCAGATGTGTGACACTTTTTTGCAGCCAAGGTGGGCAAAGGGGCACATATTCCAAAGAGCACCTTTCGGATTTCACAGGCCATTTTTTACAGATTTTGATTGCAAGGTACTTCTTACACATTTGGGCCCCTAAATTGCCAGGGCAGTATAACTACCCCACAAGTGACCCCATTTTGGAAAGAAGACACCCCAAGGTATTCCGTGAGGGGCATGGCGAGTTCCTAGAATTTTTTATTTTTTGTCACAAGTTAGCGGAAAATGATGATTTTTCTTTTTTTTTCTTTTTTCCTTACAAAGTCTCATATTCCACTAACTTGCGACAAAAAAATAAAAAATTCTAGGAACTCGCCATGCCCCTCACGGAATACCTTGGGGTGTCTTCTTTCCAAAATGGGGTCACTTGTGGGGTAGTTATACTGCCCTGGCAATTTAGGGGCCCAAATGTGTAAGAAGTACTTTGCAATCAAAATGTGTAAAAAATGGCCTGCGAAATCCGAAAGGTGCACTTTGGAATATGTGCCCCTTTGCCCACCTTGGCTGCAAAAAAGTGTGACACATATGGTATCGCCGTACTCAGGAGAAGTTGGGGAATGTGTTTTGGGGTGTCATTTTACATAACCCATGCTGGGTGAGAAAAATATCTTGGTCAAATGCCAACTTTGTATAAAAAAATTGGAAAAGTTGTCTTTTACCAAGATATTTCTCTCACCCAGCATGGGTATATGTAAAATGACACCCTAAAACACATTCCCCAACTTCTCCTGAGTACGGCGATACCAGATGTGTCACACTTTTTTGCAGCCTAGGTGGGCAAAGGGGCACATATTCCAAAGTGCATCTTTCGGATTTCACAGGCCATTTTTTACAGATTTTGATTGCAAAGTACTTCTCACACATTTGGGCCCCTAAATTGCCAGGGCAGTATAACTACGCCACAAGTGACCCCATTTTGGAAAGAAGACACCCCAAGGTATTCTGTGAGGGGCATGGCAAGTTCCTAGAATTTTTTAATTTTTGTCGCAAGTTAGTGGAATATGAGACTTTGTAAGAAAAAAATAAAAATAAAAAATCATCATCATTTTCCGCTAACTTGTGACAAAAAATAAAAAGTTCTATGAACTCACTATGCCCATCAGCGAATACATTAGGGTGTCTACTTTCCGAAATTGGGTCATTTGTGGGGTTTTTCTACAGTTTGGGGGCATTGTACAACCTCAGGAAACATGACAGGTGCTCAGAAAGTCAGAGCTGCTTCAAAAAGCGGAAATTCACATTTTTGTACCGTAGTTTGTAAACGCTATAACTTTTACCCAAACCATTTTTTTTTGCCCAAACATTTTTTTTTTATCAAAGACATGTAGAACAATAAATTTAGCGAAAAATGTATATATGGATGTCATTTTTTTTGCAAAATTTTACAGCTGAAAGTGAAAAATGTCATTTTTTTGCAAAAAAATCGTTACATTTCGATTAATAACAAAAAAAGTAAAAATGTCAGCAGCAATGAAATACCACCAAATGAAAGCTCTATTAGTGAGAAGAAAAGGAGGTAAAATTCATTTGGGTGGTAAGTTGCATGACCGAGCGATAAACGGTGAAAGTAGTGTAGTGCCGAAATGTAAAAAGTGCTCTGGTCATGAAGGGGGTTTCAGCTAGCGGGGCTGAAGTGGTTAAAGGCCAGGAATTTTGAAATGCTGGCATTCAGAGCCAGGGATTGCTGGTGAGTAAAGGGGTACTTCCTCTTTCTCTCCAGTGTTTGGAGGATGGACCGCTGAACGCTTCCATGGGACAATGTGAAGATGCTTGGTGATGGTGATGGTGGTGGAGGTGGTGGTGTTGCTGCCACATCCTCTGTTTGCAGGGAGGCAGGTATCACTGTCACACCAGAGAGAGAGGAAGAGGCCGAGACTGCAGCAGAAGAGGGAGCAGGGGAAGCCTTAGATCTTTTGTGATTTTTGAGGTGTGTACTCCACTGCAGCTCGTGCTTTGCACTTAAATGCCTGGTCATGCAGGTTGTGCTCAGGTTTTGAACATTTATGCCTTGCTTCAAGCTTCGATTGCACAGCCTGAAAACCACTTGCCTCTTGTCGTCAGCACATTTTCTGAAGAACTGCCATGCCAGAGAACTCCTTGGAGCTGGCTTTGATGTGCTCAGTCCCTGGGTGCAGTGGGCAGTAGCAGGTGTACTGGCTAGGGGACGGCCACTCTGCTTTTGTACCCTGCTCCCTCTTTTGCTGCGTGGCTGCCGCTGTGTGACCACCACCTCTTCCTCCAAACTGCACACGTCACTCGCATGACCTTGATTCCATGTGGGGTCTAGGACCTCATCATCCTCCACATTATCTTCTACGCACTTTCACCCCTGCCCTTCCTGACGGTTTGCACACTGCAGAAATCCGCAGCAGTTGGCACCTGTGTTTCGTCATTATCAGAGAGGTGCTGTGGTAGTCCTCCCATGTCCACATCCTGAAACATAAG
This sequence comes from Bufo gargarizans, assembly GCF_014858855.1. Taxonomy (NCBI): domain Eukaryota; kingdom Metazoa; phylum Chordata; class Amphibia; order Anura; family Bufonidae; genus Bufo; species Bufo gargarizans. Next base: position 584,066,428 of record NC_058082.1, read on the forward strand.
TGGTTGGGCATCAGTGCACTCAATCTCTTCCACTCCTGGGGCAGGGCTAGGTGGATGGCGCACGGAAACCCTACCAGCAGAGTCATCAAAAATCATAAGAGACTGCTGCATGACTTGGGGCTGAGACTACTTGCCTGATTTGCAAGGTGGTGGGGTGTCAACTCTGCACTTTCAGCAGGTTACCGGGTGGGAGACAATGTGAAGGAACTGGAGGCACTGTCAGCCACCCAATCTACTACCGCCTCTACTTGTTCTGGCTACACCATTCGTACACCGGTATTCGAGCCTACAAAATAACGCTCAATGTTCTGTCACCTGTATGCACCTAAAGGAAGGTGTTTCATTTGGGCGTGTAGCTGGCACAGATCGACCACGTCCTCTCCCTGCAACAGGAGCTCCACCAACACCAGCAGCACCACGACCAGAGCAACGTCCCTTATTTGATGCTCTTCTCATTCTTTGAGGACACCCACTGAACTAACAGACAGATTAACTATATTAATTTCCCTTTCACGTATGCAGTGCAGGTGTACCTCACACCAAAAATGGGTATATGTCACCCACCGATCTAACAGACATATTAACTATACTAATTTCCCTGTCACGGATGCAGTGCAGGTGTACCTCACACCAAAAATGGGTATATGTCATCCACCGAACTAACAGCCAGATTAATTATTATATTTCTGTGTTAGGTGCACAAAGATGGTGCATTGCACCCACAAAAGATTGCTATAGGTCACCCACAGAATAAATAGCCAGATGAGATTCCTAACACTCTCCCTCACTTCAGCTGCCTGCTTCCTGTCCCTGCAATACTCAGAGCTGATGGTCGGTGCTACATTTGATCCAGCTTGTATAGAGGCTGGGTCACATGATGCACCGGCCAGTCACAGCAATGCCATTACTAGGCATGGCTGTGATGGTTTCTAAGTGCCCACAGCTTAAAAGCTTATTGTTTATTGTTTGGCTGCCCTGCTTTATTAAATGCCCAAACACAGAACTCGAACCCAAACTTTGCTGCAAAGTTCGGGTTCGGGTCCGGGTACCCGAACTCACAACTCGATGTTTGCTGCTTGATGCACTTTAGCAAGTGATCAGCTCTGTGGTTACTCTGGCCCAGACCAATCAGCTAAAATATTCCATGGCAACACTTCACTTTACACATATCATAGAAGGCAGGGGAGTGTTGTTCTTCCCTGCTTCTTTTGGAGATGGGAGTATGTCCATTGAGGAGGATGTAGAGGAGGCAAATAAGCACCTAGTGTGGGAAGTAGACCACCACAAATATGGAGGTGTCAATAGGACTTGAACTTCTTGCTAAAGTACTGCCTTGACTTTGCTGTGGACAACATGACCCATTGGCCATGGAAGACATGTACAGTCAGCTGCTCCAGGTGTCCATTATGACGTGCAATTTGCCGTACACTGAGAATTGAGAGCAGTGGCTTTCTTCCACATGAGAGTACAGGGCAGGGATGGCTTTTTTTTGAGAAATAATGCTGACTAGGTATGTTCCAGGAAGACTGAGGGCATACCATTAGCTCCCTAAAGACAGAGGAATACACTGCCAGCAAGTTTGCCACATGAGAGTTAAGCTTCCATACCATGGGATTGCTGGGTGTGTAGAGTTTCTTCTTGACTACATATTCTGTTATCAATGGCTGACATCAGAACAGGGGAGGAGGAGGAGTCTGAGTGAGAAAAGCAGTAACTGATGATGACAAGGACACTGTACTGCATGTGGATGGGGCCTGGATACCACAAAAAAAAAAATGGGAGAAGGGGGACACTTTTATTGTGCTAGCTGGCTGCCACTTCTACTTTCCCACAGTAACTGATGATGACTAGAGATGAGCAAAATTTGGGAAAATTCAATTCGGCTGCTGCATTTTACCCAAAAAAATTGCTTCATTACGAATTAATTCATCACAAAGCACATTTATTGAAAATAGTGGGTTCAATGACAGGGAGCTGAGCTAGTATGGGATTTCGACCAAGATCTTCAATCAAGATGGCGGCATGCGACCCGTCGCGAGCAAATGTAGGAGGTGCAGTAAGTATGATTTTTTAATTTTTTTTTACAATATTTTAGGTTAAATCGATTCGCTATCATAAAGCACGAGGAAATTTGGCTTTGGCAAATCAAATTTATCCTGAAATTCGGATCAAATTCCACTTTACTGGATTCGAATTGCTCATTTTTAGTGATGACACATGCATGTGGTGCAATATTGCTGTTGTGCCTACATTTGTGTTTCAACGCTCACAGCATATTATATTCCTGCAGATCTTGCACACAGCAATGCTTTTGTCTTCTGGCACTTTGGAGAAAAATTGTCACACGGGAAATACTCGCAAACTGTGCACATAGCTAGCAGCAGCCGAGCTTGGCTTAGGTCTTGCATGTTTTGAGCCTGTGCTCACAGTTTTTAGCCACATTATCTGTTGTCGAGCTGAGTTACTGGCCGCATGTTGCCTCTGCTCCCTGCCATCACTGTCCTCCTCCTCCAAATTACCACCTTGTTAGCACCCCAGTCTAGCTCCAAGGTCCTGTCCAACACATAATCATTGTTATCATCATCCTCACGCATCACACCACTTTTATCAGACTGTGATATGTTATTGTGGGCTCCTTGGCCCCCTTCCTGATTCCTTCTTCTGTATTTGCCTAGAATGCAACTGTCGCTACCACTGCTTCTACCACCACTATCTTGGCTATGAGTGCCACTAGTACCATCACCAGCAACAACAAAGATATGTGTGGTGTCCCTAACCTCCAACTGAACCTACTCCTCATGGCAGAACAATGCTGACTGTTCTCAACAGAGAATCTATCTGAGCACACGAGTAGAACACTTGAGGTTTTGTTGCCTCTTCTTAGGAAAAAAAGGCACTTCACTAGGAGGGGGCAGTGAAGACAGAAAGGATGCAACTGAAAGGCAGGAGCAGAAGGAATGCTGTGACCACTGACTCCAAGGTATGTGTCAGACACAGAGGTGACATATATCAGCACATATACAGGTCCTTCTAAAAAAATTAGCATATTGTGATAAAGTTCATTATTTTCTGTAATGTACTGATAAACATTAGACTTTCATATATTTTAGATTCATTACACACCAACTGAAGTAGTTCAAGCCTTTTATTGTTTTAATATTGATGATTTTGGCATACAGCTCATGAAAACCCAAAATTGGGAAATGCCAAAATGCCTGAAGTCCAGTGTCAAGTACCCACAGTCAGTGATGGTCTGGGGTGCCATGTCAGCTGCTGGTGTTGGTCCACTGTGTTTTATCAAGGGCAGGGTCAATGCAGCTAGCTATCAGGAGATTTTGGAGCACTTCATGCTTCCATCTGCTGAAAAGCTTTATGGAGATGAAGATTTCATTTTTCAGCACGACCTGGCACCTGCTCACAGTGCCAAAACCACTGGTAAATGGTTTACTGACCATGGTATTACTGTGCTCAATTGGCCTGCCAACTCTCCTGACCTGAACCCCATAGAGAATCTGTGGGATATTGGGAAGAGAAAGTTGAGAGACGCAAGACCCAACACTCTGGATGAGCTTAAGGTCGCTATCGAAGCATCCTGGGCCTCCATAACACCTCAGCAGTGCCACAGGCTGATTGCCTCCATGCCACGCCGCATTGAAGCAGTCATTTCTGCAAAAGGATTCCCGACCAAGTATTGAGTGCATATACTTGTATTAAAAACACTTTTCTTTTATTGGTCGGATGAAATATGCTAATTTTTTTAGATTTGGGTTTTCATGAGCTGTATGCCAAAATCATCAATATTAAAACAATAAAAGGCTTGAACTACTTCAGTTGTGTGTAATGAATCTAAAATATATGAAAGTCTAATGTTTATCAGTACATTACAGAAAATAATGAACTTTATCACAATATGCTAATTTTTTTGAGAAGGACCTGTATAACAATGCAATGTTTTCAGTAAAATGTCTGAACTATGCTTCAATGTCACAGGTATAACAATGCAATTTTTGTAAAGTGTCTTTGAAAGACATGGTCTGATGCTTTAATGCATTCTCTAACACGGATATAACAATGTAATATTTGTGGTAAAATGTCTTTGAACTATGCATTTAATAGTAAGGGTATAAAATGGCGACATTGCCTTATAAAATGCTGTTGCTATTAGAGCTGAGCTAAAAGATTCTACAGAATAATTTAGTCCAATCGGCAGTGCTTCTTCATTTGCATAAGCATGCTGATTGAACATAATGATTCTGTAGAATCGTTTAGCTCATCTCTACTTGCTATAATGCAACGTGTTATGAATAGAGTTGAGCGAACACCTGGATGTTCGGGTTCGAGAAGTTCGGCCGAACATCCCGGAAATGTTCGGGTTCGGGATCCGAACCCGATCCGAACTTCGTCCCGAACCCGAACCCCATTGAAGTCAATGGGGACCCGAACTTTTCGGCACTAAAACGGCTGTAAAACAGCCCAGGAAAGGGCTAGAGGGCTGCAAAAGGCAGCAACATGTAGGTAAATCCCCTGCAAACAAATGTGGATAGGGAAATTAATTAAAATAAAAATTAAATAAATAAAAATTAACCAAAATCAATTGGAGAGAGGTTCCATAGCAGAGAATCTGGCTTCCCGTCACCCACCACTGGAACAGTCCATTCTCAGATATTTAGGCCCCGGCACCCAGGCAGAGGAGAGAGGTCCCGTAACAGAGAATCTGTCTTCATGTCAGCAGAGAATTAGTCTGCATGTCATAGCAGAGAATGAGGCTTCACGTCAGCCACCACTGCAACAGTCCATTGGCATATATTTAGGCCTAGCACACAGGCAGAGAAGAGAGGTCCCGTAACAGAGAATCTGGCTTCATGTCAGCAGAGAATCAGTCTGCATGTCATAGCAGAGAATGAGGCTTCACGTCAGCCACCACTGCAACAGTCCATTGGCATATATTTAGGCCCAGCACACACACAGGCAGAGGAGAGAGGTCCCGTAACAGAGAATCTGGCTTCATGTCAGCAGAGAATCAGTCTGCATGTCATAGCAGAGAATGAGGCTTCACGTCAGCCACCACTGCAACAGTCCATTGGCATATATTTAGGCCCAGCACACACACAGGCAGAGGAGAGAGGTCCCGTAACAGAGAATCTGGCTTCATGTCAGCAGAGAATCAGTCTGCATGTCATAGCAGAGAATGAGGCTTCACGTCAGCCACCACTGCAACAGTCCATTGGCATATATTTAGGCCCAGCACACACACAGGCAGAGGAGAGAGGTCCCGTAACAGAGAATCTGGCTTCATGTCAGCAGAGAATCAGTCTGCATGTCATAGCAGAGAATGAGGCTTCACGTCAGCCACCACTGCAACAGTCCATTGGCATATATTTAGGCCCAGCACACACACAGGCAGAGGAGAGAGGTCCCGTAACAGACAATCTGGCTTCATGACAGCAGAGAATCAGTCTGCATGTCATAGCAGAGAATGAGGCTTCACGTCACCCACCACTGCAACAGTCCATTGGCATATATTTAGGCCTAGCACACAGGCAGAGCAGAGAGGTCCCGTAACAGACAATCTGGCTTCATGACAGCAGAGAATCAGTCTGCATGTCATAGCAGAGAATGAGGCTTCACGTCACCCACCACTGCAACAGTCCATTGGCATATATTTAGGCCTAGCACACAGGCAGAGCAGAGAGGTCCCGTAACAGACAATCTGGCTTCATGACAGCAGAGAATCAGTCTGCATGTCATAGCAGAGAATGAGGCTTCACGTCACCCACCACTGCAACAGTCCATTGGCATATATTTAGGCCTAGCACACAGGCAGAGCAGAGAGGTCCCGTAACAGACAATCTGGCTTCATGTCAGCAGAGAATCAGTCTGCATGTCATAGCAGAGAATGAGGCTTCACGTCACCCACCACTGCAACAGTCCATTGGCATATATTTAGGCCTAGCACACAGGCAGAGCAGAGAGGTCCCGTAACAGACAATCTGGCTTCATGACAGCAGAGAATCAGTCTGCATGTCATAGCAGAGAATGAGGCTTCACGTCACCCACCACTGCAACAGTCCATTGGCATATATTTAGGCCTAGCACACAGGCAGAGCAGAGAGGTCCCGTAACAGACAATCTGGCTTCATGTCAGCAGAGAATCAGTCTGCATGTCATAGCAGAGAATGAGGCTTCACGTCACCCACCACTGCAACAGTCCATTGGCATATATTTAGGCCTAGCACACAGGCAGAGCAGAGAGGTCCCGTAACAGACGATCTGGCTTCATGTCAGCAGAGAATCAGTCTGCATGTCATAGCAGAGAATCAGGCTTCACGTCAGCCACCACTGCAACAGTCCATTGTCATAAATTTAGGCCCAGCACCCAGGCAGAGGAGAGAGGTCCCGTAACAGACAATCTGGCTTCATGTCAGCAGAGAATTAGTCTGCATGTCATAGCAGAGAATCAGGCTTCATGTCAGCCACCACTGCAACAGTCCATTGGCATATATTTAGGCCTAGCACACAGGCAGAGGAGAGGTTCATTCAACTTTGGGTAGCATCGCAATATAATGGTAAAATGAAAATAAAAATAGGATTGAATGAGGAAGTGCCCTGGAGTCCAATAATATATGGTTATGGGGAGGTAGTTAATGTCTAATCTGGACAAGGGACGGACAGGTCCTGTGGGATCCATGCCTGGTTCATTTTTATGAACGTCAGCTTGTCCACATTGGCTGTAGACAGGCGGCTGCGTTTGTCTGTAATGACGCCCCCTGCCGTGCTGAATACACGTTCAGACAAAACGCTGGCTGCCGGGCAGGCCAGCACCTCCAAGGCATAAAAGGCTAGCTCTGGCCACGTGGACAATTTAGAGACCCAGAAGTTGAATGGGGCCGAACCATCAGTCAGTACGTGGAGGGGTGTGCACACGTACTGTTCCACCATGTTAGTGAAATGTTGCCTCCTGCTAACACGTTGCGTATCAGGTGGTGGTGCAGTTAGCTGTGGCGTGTTGACAAAAGTTTTCCACATCTCTGCCATGCTAACCCTGCCCTCAGAGGAGCTGGCCGTGACACAGCTGCCTTGGCGACCTCTTGCTCCTCCTCTGCCTTGGCCTTGGGCTTCCACTTGTTCCCCTGTGACATTTGGGAATGCTCTCAGTAGCGCGTCTACCAACGTGCGCTTGTACTCGCGCATCTTCCTATCACGCTCCAGTGCAGGAAGTAAGGTGGGCACATTGTCTTTGTAGCGTGGATCCAGCAGGGTGGCAACCCAGTAGTCCGCACAGGTTAAAATGTGGGCAACTCTGCTGTCGTTGCGCAGGCACTGCAGCATGTAGTCGCTCATGTGTGCCAGGCTGCCCAGGGGTAAGGACAAGCTGTCCTCTGTGGGAGGCGTATCGTCATCGTCCTGCCTTTCCCCCCAGCCACGCACCAGTGATGGACCCGAGCTGCGTTGGGTGCCACCCCGCTGTGACCATGCTTCATCCTCATCCTCCTCCACCTCCTCCTCATCCTCGTCCTCCTCGTCCTCCAGTAGTGGGCCCTGGCTGGCCACATTTGTACCTGGCCTCTGCTGTTGCAAAAAACCTCCCTCTGAGTCACTTCGAAGAGACTGGCCTGAAAGTGCTAAAAATGACCCCTCTTCCTCATCCTCCTCCTCCTCCTCCTGGGCCACCTCCTGTTCCATCATCGCCCTAAGTGTTTTCTCAAGGAGACATAGAAGTGGTATTGTAACGCTGATAACGGTGTCATCGCCACTGGCCATGTTGGTGGAGTACTCGAAACAGCGCAACAGGGCACACAGGTCTCGCATGGAGGCCCAGTCATTGGTGGTGAAGTGGTGCTGTTCTGTAGTGCGACTGACCCGTGCGTGCTGCAGCTGAAACTCCACTATGGCCTGCTGCTGCTCGCACAGTCTGTCCAGCATGTGCAAGGTGGAGTTCCACCTGGTGGGCACGTCGCATATGAGGCGGTGAGCGGGAAGGCCGAAGTTACGCTGTAGCGCAGACAGGCGAGCAGCGGCAGGATGTGAACGCCGGAAGCGCGAACAGACGGCCCGCACTTTATGCAGCAGCTCTGACATGTCGGGGTAGTTGTGAATGAACTTCTGCACCACCAAATTCAGCACATGCGCCAAGCAAGGGATGTGCGTCAAATTGGCTAGTCCCAGAGCTGCAACGAGATTTCGCCCATTATCACACACCACCAGGCCGGGCTTGAGGCTCACCGGCAGCAACCACTCGTCGGTCTGTTGTTCAATACCCCGCCACAACTCCTGTGCGGTGTGGGGCCTGTCCCCCAAACATATGAGTTTCAGAATGGCCTGCTGACGTTTACCCCGGGCTGTGCTGAAGTTGGTGGTGAAGGTGTGTGGCTGACTGGATGAGCAGGTGGAAGAAGAGGAGGAGGAAGCCGAGAAGGAGGAGGTGGCAACAGGAGGCAAAGAATGTTGCCCTGCGATCCTTGGCGGCGGCAGGACGTGCGCCAAACAGCTCTCCGCCTGGGGCCCAGCTGCCACTACATTTACCCAGTGTGCAGTTAGGGAGATATAGCGTCCCTGGCCGTGCTTACTGGTCCACGTATCTGTGGTTAGGTGGACCTTGCTACAGATGGCGTTGCGCAGTGCACACTTGATTTTATCGGATACTTGGTTGTGCAGGGAAGGCACGGCTCTCTTGGAGAAGTAGTGCCGGCTGGGAACAACATACTGTGGGACAGCAAGCGACATGAGCTGTTTGAAGCTGTCTGTGTCCACCAGCCTAAATGACAGCATTTCATAGGCCAGTAGTTTAGAAATGCTGGCATTCAGGGCCAGGGATCGAGGGTGGCTAGGTGGGAATTTACGCTTTCTATCAAATGTTTGTGAGATGGAGAGCTGAACGCTGGCGTGTGACATGGTTGAGACGCTTGGTGACGGAGGTGGTGGTGGTGGTGTTGGTGGTACATCCCCTGTTTGCTGGGCGGCAGGTGCCAACGTTCCTCCAGAGGCGGAGGAAGAGGCCGAGGCGGCAGCAGCAGAATAGGCCGAGGCGGCAGCAGCAGAAGAGGTAGCAGGGGGAGCCTGAGTGACTTCCTTGGTTTTAAGGTGTTTACTCCACTGCAGTTCATGCTTTGCATGCAGGTGCCTGGTCATGCAGGTTGTGCTCAGGTTCAGAACGTTAATGCCTCGCTTCAGGCTCTGATGGCACAGCGTGCAAACCACTCGGGTCTTGTCGTCAGCACATTGTTTGAAGAAGTGCCATGCCAGGGAACTCCTTGAAGCTGCCTTTGGGGTGCTCGGTCCCAGATGGCGGCGGTCAGTAGCAGGCGGAGTCTCTTGGCGGCGGGTGTTCTGCTTTTGCCCACTGCTCCCTCTTTTGCTACGCTGTTGGCTCGGTCTCACCACTGCCTCTTCCTCCGAACTGTGAAAGTCAGTGGCACGACCTTCATTCCATGTGGGGTCTAGGACCTCATCGTCCCCTGCATCGTCTTCCACCCAGTCTTGATCCCTGACCTCCTGTTCAGTCTGCACACTGCAGAAAGACGCAGCAGTTGGCACCTGTGTTTCGTCATCATCAGAGACATGCTGAGGTGGTATTCCCATGTCCTCATCATCAGGAAACATAAGTGGTTGTGCGTCAGTGCATTCTATGTCTTTCACCGCTGGGGAAGGGCTAGGTGGATGCCCTTGGGAAACCCTGCCAGCGGAGTCTTCAAACAGCATAAGAGACTGCTGCATAACTTGAGGCTGAGACAGTTTCCCTGGTATGCATGGGGGTGATGTGACAGACTGATGGGGTTGGTTTTCAGGCGCCATCTGTGCGCTTTCTGCAGAAGACTGGGTGGGAGATAATGTGAACGTGCTGGATCCACTGTCGGCCACCCAATTGACTAATGCCTGTACCTGCTCAGGCCTTACCATCCTTAGAACGGCATTGGGCCCCACCATATATCGCTGTAAATTCTGGCGGCTACTGGGACCTGAGGTAGTTGGTACACTAGGACGTGTGGATGTGGCAGAACGGCCACGTCCTCTCCCAGCACCAGAGGGTCCACTAACACCACCACGACCATGTCCACGTCCGCGTCCCTTACTAGATGTTTTTCTCATTGTTATGGTTCACCACAACAACAAATATATTATTTGGCCCAATGTATTGTATTCAAATTCAGCGGGATATAAATTTGAGGCCTAGTATTTAGGCGCTGGGTGACCGGTATGGATTTAGTGACAGAATTAGACTTGGAAATGCACAGAAGCGTGTGTGTGAAGTTATTCTGAATGACCCAATGTGCACCTTGAATATTATATACCCTTTTTGGGATAGATTTCAAATAGCTCTGATATAGCAGGAACCACTAAATTATGAAATTGCTAAATTGGGAATTGTACTTCAACCCAGAACAAAAAATGTGCTTTGACGGGCACTAAATAACTTTCCCAGCTACAACAGTACAGCGGTAACGAGAGATTTAGAGGGATTTAAATTTGAGGCCTAGTATTTAGGCGCTGGGTGACAGGTATGGGTTTAGTGACAGAATTAGACTTGGAAATACACAGTAGCGGGTGTGTGTGAAGTTATTCTGAATGACCCAATGTGCACCTTCAATATTATATACCCTTTTTGGGATAGATTTCAAATAGCTCTGATATAGCAGGAACCACTAAATTATGAAATTGCTAAATTGGGAATTGTACTTCAACCCAGAACAAAAAATGTGCTTTGACGGACACTAAATATCTTGCCCAGCAACAACAGTACAGCGGTGGGTAACGAGAGATTTAGAGGGATTTAAATTTGAGGCCTAGTATTTAGGCGCTGGGTCACCGGTATGGATTTAGTGACAGAATTAGACTTGGAAATGCACAGAAGCGTGTGTGTGAAGTTATTCTGAATGACCCTATGTGCACCTTCAATATTATATACCCTTTTAGGGATAGATTTCAAATAGCTCTGATATAGCAGAAACCACTAAATTATGAAATTGCTAAATTGGGAATTGTACTTCAACCCAGAACAAAAAATGTGCTTTGACGGACACTAAATATCTTGCCCAGCAACAACAGTACAGCGGTGGGTAACGAGAGATTTAGAGGGATTTAAATTTGAGGCCTAGTATTTAGGCGCTGGGTGACAGGTATGGGTTTAGTGACAGAATTAGACTTGGAAATACACAGTAGCGGGTGTGTGTGAAGTTATTCTGAATGACCCAATGTGCACCTTCAATATTATATACCCTTTTTGGGATAGATTTCAAATAGCTCTGATATAGCAGGAACCACTAAATTATGAAATTGCTAAATTGGGAATTGTACTTCAACCCAGAACAAAAAATGTGCTTTGACGGACACTAAATATCTTGCCCAGCAACAACAGTACAGCGGTGGGTAACGAGAGATTTAGAGGGATTTAAATTTGAGGCCTAGTATTTAGGCGCTGGGTCACCGGTATGGATTTAGTGACAGAATTAGACTTGGAAATGCACAGAAGCGTGTGTGTGAAGTTATTCTGAATGACCCTATGTGCACCTTCAATATTATATACCCTTTTAGGGATAGATTTCAAATAGCTCTGATATAGCAGAAACCACTAAATTATGAAATTGCTAAATTGGGAATTGTACTTCAACCCAGAACAAAAAATGTGCTTTGACGGACACTAAATATCTTGCCCAGCAACAACAGTACAGCGGTGGGTAACGAGAGATTTAGAGGGATTTAAATTTGAGGCCTAGTATTTAGGCGCTGGGTCACCGGTATGGATTTAGTGACAGAATTAGACTTGGAAATGCACAGAAGCGTGTGTGTGAAGTTATTCTGAATGACCCTATGTGCACCTTCAATATTATATACCCTTTTAGGGATAGATTTCAAATAGCTCTGATATAGCAGAAACCACTAAATTATGAAATTGCTAAATTGGGAATTGTACTTCAACCCAGAACAAAAAATGTGCTTTGACGGACACTAAATATCTTGCCCAGCAACAACAGTACAGCGGTGGGTAACGAGAGATTTAGAGGGATTTAAATTTGAGGCCTAGTATTTAGGCGCTGGGTGACAGGTATGGGTTTAGTGACAGAATTAGACTTGGAAATACACAGTAGCGGGTGTGTGTGAAGTTATTCTGAATGACCCAATGTGCACCTTCAATATTATATACCCTTTTTGGGATAGATTTCAAATAGCTCTGATATAGCAGGAACCACTAAATTATGAAATTGCTAAATTGGGAATTGTACTTCAACCCAGAACAAAAAATGTGCTTTGACGGACACTAAATATCTTGCCCAGCAACAACAGTACAGCGGTGGGTAACGAGAGATTTAGAGGGATTTAAATTTGAGGCCTAGTATTTAGGCGCTGGGTCACCGGTATGGATTTAGTGACAGAATTAGACTTGGAAATGCACAGAAGCGTGTGTGTGAAGTTATTCTGAATGACCCTATGTGCACCTTCAATATTATATACCCTTTTAGGGATAGATTTCAAATAGCTCTGATATAGCAGAAACCACTAAATTATGAAATTGCTAAATTGGGAATTGTACTTCAACCCAGAACAAAAAATGTGCTTTGACGGACACTAAATATCTTGCCCAGCAACAACAGTACAGCGGTGGGTAACGAGAGATTTAGAGGGATTTAAATTTGAGGCCTAGTATTTAGGCGCTGGGTCACCGGTATGGATTTAGTGACAGAATTAGACTTGGAAATGCACAGAAGCGGGTGTGTGTGAAGTTATTCTGAATGACCCTATGTGCACCTTCAATATTATATACCCTTTTAGGGATAGATTTCAAATAGCTCTGATATAGCAGAAACCACTAAATTATGAAATTGCTAAATTGGGAATTGTACTTCAACCCAGAACAAAAAATGTGCTTTGACGGACACTAAATATCTTGCCCAGCAACAACAGTACAGTGGTGGGTAACGAGAGATTTAGAGGGATTTAAATTTGAGGCCTAGTATTTAGGCGCTGGGTCACCGGTATGGATTTAGTGACAGAATTAGACTTGGAAATGCACAGAAGCGTGTGTGTGAAGTTATTCTGAATGACCCTATGTGCACCTTCAATATTATATACCCTTTTAGGGATAGATTTCAAATAGCTCTGATATAGCAGAAACCACTAAATTATGAAATTGCTAAATTGGGAATTGTACTTCAACCCAGAACAAAAAATGTGCTTTGACGGACACTAAATATCTTGCCCAGCAACAACAGTACAGCGGTGGGTAACGAGAGATTTAGAGGGATTTAAATTTGAGGCCTAGTATTTAGGCGCTGGGTGACAGGTATGGGTTTAGTGACAGAATTAGACTTGGAAATACACAGTAGCGGGTGTGTGTGAAGTTATTCTGAATGACCCAATGTGCACCTTCAATATTATATACCCTTTTTGGGATAGATTTCAAATAGCTCTGATATAGCAGGAACCACTAAATTATGAAATTGCTAAATTGGGAATTGTATTTCAACCCAGAACAAGAAATGTGCTTGAACGGACACTAAATAACTCGCCCAGCTACAGCACTAGGGACAGATTTAGCTGGATATAAATTTGAGGCCTAGTATTTAGGCGCTGGGTGACCGGTATGGATTTAGTGACAGAATTAGACTGGGATATGGCCAAAAAATGAACAGACTATTGCTGGTTAAATGCACTTGGTGTGACAGCTTCACCCTGATGTAGGCTTTAGCCAAAAAACAACCACACCATTGAGGGTTAAATGCACTTGGTGACAGGCGCAGCTTGCCCCTGATTTTGTATATGGCCAAAAAATGAACAGACTATTGCTGGTTAAATGCACTTGGTGTGACAGCTTCACCCTGATGTAGGCTTTAGCCAAAAAACAACCACACCATTGAGGGTTAAATGCACTTGGTGACAGGCGCAGCTTGCCCCTGATTTTGTATATGGCCAAAAAATGAACAGACTATTGCTGGTTAAATGCACTTGGTGTGACAGCTTCACCCTGATGTAGGCTTTAGCCAAAAAACAACCACACCATTGAGGGTTAAATGCACTTGGTGACAGGCGCAGCTTGCCCCTGATTTTGTATATGGCCAAAAAATGAACAGACTATTGCTGGTTAAATGCACTTGGTGTGACAGCTTCACCCTGATGTAGGCTTTAGCCAAAAAACAACCACACCATTGAGGGTTAAATGCACTTGGTCGCAGCTTGTGCTGGCGCACCACAAGACACAAAATGGCCGCCGATCACCCCAGAAAAATGAGACTGACAAACGGTCTGTGCAGCCTAAAAACAGTGAGCAATTGAGGATCAGCAGCTCAATGATCCACAGCTGCAGATCGATCAGTTAATCAAGTCCTTTGGAGGAGTTAATCTGCCTAATCTCGCCCTACTGTCGCAGCCGCAACCTCTCCCTACGCTAATCAGAGCAGAGTGACGGGCGGCGCTATGTGACTCCAGCTTAAATAGAGGCTGGGTCACATGGTGCTCTGGCCAATCACAGCCATGCCAATAGTAGGCATGGCTGTGATGGCCTCTTGGGGCAAGTAGTATGACGCTTGTTGATTGGCTGCTTTGCAGCCTTTCAAAAAGCGCCAAGAAAGCGTCACAAAAGCGCGAAGAAAGCGACGAACACCGAACCCGAACCCGGACTTTTACGAAAATGTCCGGGTTCGGGTCCGTGTCACGGACACCCCAAAATTCGGTACGAACCCGAACTATACAGTTCGAGTTCGCTCATCCCTAGTTATGAATATAATGCAATGAAATGGTTTTTAGAAGAAAAAATATGCAACTAAAATTTTTCATCAAATAAATTCAATACAACACCACAACTTGTTAGCAAAATCCTCCGGTTATAGACACGCCACACTGTCTGGGTTTGGAGCATTTTCACCTGTTTAGGCCACTTTTTTCAGTGAGTTTTTGACCTTATGTGTATGGAATGTGCCACTTTATATTGTTGTTAACATTCTTTTGCACCTGGCAGCTTCTGTGTCACATGGTCTGTTGTGGGTGCGGCTTCTGTGTCACATGGTCTGTTGTGGGTGCGGCTCACAGCTTTATCCTACCTCACGGTGCATTGGTGATACCACTATGGAGGCATGTGAGAGCCTGGCTGTGAGTTAATTGCACTGTTCAGACCCTGTTCACACACCACAGGCAGTTTAGTGGTAGGACTCCATGCGTGCTGAGAAACCGTGACGTGGTGCATGCGGGACTCCGATATGTTCCTGACTGGAAGATATTGGCAAAGTTCTCAGCTTTTAACATTGGCCTGGGGAATTAGCTGGTACTGTTGGTTGCGTATCATTTTGGTGCATTTTTTTCAGTGAATTGTGTATGTATATTTTTTTCATCTGCACAATGTATCATTTTGTGTAAGATGTTCTTGTGGTGCATGCGGTCCACACCGGCATCCTCCATTATACGCATTTTTTGGCTGGGGATTGACGTTGTCTGCGGACCGCATGCGGAGGTATTGCTCCCCCGGTTATAGACACGCTACAGTGTCTGGGTTTGGAGCATTTTCACCCGTTTAGGCCACTTTTTTCAGTGAGTTTATGTAGAAACAAGAGAAGAGAAAAGGTAAGGAAGTCACATCTTTACAGCATCTAAGTCATTGATGATATTATATTTTGTCATTTAAATGCATGCAAAATACTATACTTAAGTCAGAAGTATACTGTTTTCGAAAACTTCTAAAATGTCAAATAAATGCCGAGACCATTAGCATTTTTTAATTGAAGCCAAAGAATTACAAACACCCAATAAGTCTATAATATATTTCATTTTGGAACCATAGGCGTTATTAATTGAACTCTGGTGAAAATTAGTCCCACTAGCGCTAAGGTATTTTGAATACAGACAAAGAAAGTATATTTCCATAAAGATTCAATTAGTTTGCAATACAAATTATGTCATTAAGAATTCCCTGGGTAAGCCAAACATGATTCTCCTACATTTCATCCATTCAATTTGTTTGGCTAATTAGACACATACGAGGCTCAACTATAATATCTCATAGTTAGGTACTGGAGCATCTAATTCAATTAAAGCCCCTGAGATGGCAGTTAGTATGTTTTGTACAATCTCTAAAAGCTCAATGGAAAATGTGTCCTTTATCATGAGAAATATAAAAAGAAGCAGTGTGGTTTTCATAAGAAAACTGGAAGATGCGAGGATACTATTTTTCGTCGGATAAGTATTTTCTTCTGCAAAAACCATCTCACCCAAAACTGACCTAAAAACAATCTACTAATTTAAGATTAGCATTCTCACCAATCCATCATAGTTGGTCCTCAGATGCATCGACCTCAACAATAAATGGCTTTTCTTAATCCAGCTGAATCAGCACCGGGGCGTTACCGAAACACCTCTTGAGGGTTTCAAAGGCTTCTATGGCCTCAGATGACCAATTAACAAGGTCCGCCCCCTGGTTAAGTCAGTTAGAGGTTTAGCGATTACCAAAAAGTTTTTAATACATTTTCGATAATAATTAGCAAACCCCAGAAAGCGTTGCAGCGCCTTAAAGGAAGAAGGTCTCACCCAATCTTGAATGGCTTGTACTTTTCCCAGATCCATCTTAAAAGATTGAGGGGTAAATATATAACCTAAAAACAATCTCTTTTACCCCAAAAATACACTTTTCTTTCTTGGCAAATAATTGATTTTCAGTACTTGCCTGGTATGGGTGACATGAGATTCCCAACTAGGTGAAAAGATCAGGATGTCATCCAAGTAAACTGTCATAAATTTGCCAATAAAGTTCCTGAAAATGTCAATAATTAAGTTTTAAAATACCGCTGGCGCATTGCAGAGACCAAACGGCATGACCAAATATCCAAACTGACCCTCAGGAGTGTTAAAAGCTGTCTTCAACTCGTCCCCCTCCCTAATCGGAATCAAATTGTAGGCTCCTTTTAAATCAAGCTTAGAAAAGCAACAGGCCTCAAGCACCTGATTGAACAGGTCTGGAATCAATAGTTGGGAATACTGATTATTAATAGTGATTTTGTTTAATTTCCTATAATCAATACAGGGTCTCAAACCTTCATCCTTTTTCTCCACAAAAAAGAACCCAGCCCCATGCGTGAAACAGAGGGTTTGATATGACCTTTTAATCATCCCAGGACCGCCAAACGCAGGATTGGCGACGGCCATATTATTCCTCGTGGACGCGCAGGTGCGCCCATTCACAGGAACCGGAGGTAAACAAGCTGATCTACAGCCTGCCAGTGGCGATCGTTCGCTGGCAGGCTGTAGATGCGATTTTGTTTTAACCCCAAAAAGGTATATTAGATGCTGTTTTGATAACAGCGTCTAAAATACCTCCTACCTGGTCCTCTGGTGGTCCCTTTTGCTTGGATCGACCACCAGAGGACACAGGCAGCTCTGTAAGTAGCACCAAACACCACTACACCCCCCGTCACTTATTAACCCCTGATCACCCCATATGGACTCCCTGATCACCCCCCTGTCATTGATCACCCCCCTGTAAGGCTCCACTCAGACGTCCGTATGTGTTTTGCGGATCCGTGGATCCGCGGATCCGTAAAACGCATATGGACGTCTGAATGGAGCCTTACAGGGGGGTGATCAATGACAGGGGGGTGATCACCCCATATAGACTCCCTGATCACCCCCCTGTCATTGTTCACCCCCCTGTAAGGCTCCATTCAGATGTCTGTATGTGTTTTGCGGATCCGCAAAACACATACGAACGTCTGAATGGAGCCTTACAGGGGGGTGATCACCCCATATAGACTCCCTGATCACCCCCCTTTTAATTCATCACCCCCCTGTAAGGCTCCATTCAGACGTCCATATGTGTTTTGCGGATCCGGAAACATGGACACCGGCAATGTGCTTTCAGCATTTTGCGGATCCGCACATTGCCAGAACTATATAGAAAATGCCTTTTCTTGTCCGCAATTGCGGACAATAGGACATGTTCTATAGGCTCTACAAAAAAACGCAGTGTTCGCACGATCAGGACTGATCTTGTGCGCACACTTGCGTTCAGTCCGCCCCACCGCAGTGACAGAATTTTTTTTTTCTGATCACTGCAAAAACACCGTAAAATCGCTGCAGCGCTATAAAAAGATCACTTTTGAGGGGCATGGCGAGTTCAGAGAATTTTTTTTTTTTTGCACAAGTTAGCGGAAATTGTTTTTTTGTTTGTTTTTTCTTACAAAGTCTCATATTCCACTAACTTGTGACAAAAAATAAAATCTCACATGAACTCACCATACCCCTCACGGAATCCAAATGCGTAAATTTTTTTAGACATTTATATTCCAGACTTCTTCTCACGCTTTAGGGCCCCTAAATGGCCCCTAAAATGCCAGGGCAGTATAAATACCCCACAAATGACCCCATTTCGGAAAGTAGACACCCCAAGGTATTCGCTGAGGGTGTGAACTCGCCATGCCCCTCATGGAATACCTTGGGATGTCTTCTTTCCAAAATGGGGTCACATGTGGGGTATTTATACTGCCCTGGCATTTTAGGGGCCCTAAGCCGTGAGAAGAAGTCTGGAATATAAATGTCTAAAAATGCCCTCCTGAAAAGAAATTGGGCCCCTTTGCGCACCTAAGCTGCAAAAAAGTGTCAAACGTGGTATCGCCGTACTCAGAAGTAGGGCAATGTGTTTTGGGGTGTATTTTTACATATACCCATGCTGGGTGAGAGAAATATCTCTCTAAAATGACAACTTTGTATAAAAAAATTGGAAAAGTTGACTTTTAGAGAGATATTTCTCTCACCCAGCATGGGTATATGTAAAAATACACCCTAAAACACATTGCCCTACTTCTTCTGAGTACGGCCATACCACATGTTAGGGATTAAAAAAATCGCATCTACAGCATTTTTACACATTTTGATTTCAAACTACTTCTCACGCATTAGGGCCCCTAAAAAGCCAGGGCAGTATAACTACCCCACAAGTGACCCCCATACCCCAAGGTATTCCGTGAGGGGCATGGCGAGTTCCTAGAATTTTTTATTTTTTGTCACAAGTTAGCGGAAAATGATGATTTTTTTTTTCTTACAAAGTCTCATATTTGTTGAAATATGGGAAATAGCTCACCCCCTTATAGCCACAGAAAGGTGTTCTAGTCTAAAATGATTCACCCTTCACGAATGCAAAAATAATGTATAATATTAGAAGACTGGCACACTTAACACATGGGACCATATGGATGATGCAAATCACACAATTTATTGTACTTATACATAAAACAATAAAAGAATAAAAGATAAATTTATAAACAATTGGATATAAATGGTATCACTACATAGCTGTTAAAAGGTTTCACACAAAATTGTAGTTAATGTGACATGTGATCATATATTGCAACACCCTGTATCGTACATTGATCTTTATATTGATCTAATAGTTGCTGCAAATAGAATGCAACTATTTGCAGATGATTCCTGTAAGGAAAAGAAGGAAATAAGGAAAATGGGAAGGAAATTCTCCTTGGTCGTGTCCTTAGTAAAAGGAAACAAGGCACGTTAATGTCTGCTGGGGTAAAGTCAATGTTCCAGATGTAGTTGTTTTCAATTCTTTTGTACACAAAGATATCTTGGAAATTGGCAGTTTCGATATGCCTAATAGTTACCCACTTTTGTGGGCTTACCTTCCCTCGGTGCCGTCGGTCACTTAGGTTGTTCGGGGTTCGCTAGTTGCCGGCGTCCCGGCTGTTTCTCAGTCAGCGTCCCACGTGTATTCGGAGGGAGGTTAGTCGCTCCGGAAATGACGTATCGGCATGCAGGGTAAGGTTTGTCGATTTTTTTTCGGCCTCGAACTTTCGTTTTAGCAGCTGATATCTCCAGAAGGAGGAAGTCTTGTTTCGAATTTACAGTGCAGTTTTCACGCATCATAGAGAAGCTTCTTCTTACAAACAGATCATATTATGATCTTGTGTTAGATCTCTTGAAACCATGGTTTCAAGAGATCTAACACAAGATCATAATATGACCCGTGGTAAAAGATCATGTGACGTACCATGTGATGACCGGAGTGACGTCATCAAAGGTCCTTTACCTGCATTTAATGCTCACCACAGGTCCTATTCAACAAAGGAGACAGAAGGAGATGCCGGCTTCGCGATCAAGTGGACTAAGGTGAGGTAAATTATTATTATTTTTTTAACCCCCTCCAGCGCTGTTTTACTATGCATTCTGTATTCAGAATGCTATTATTTCCCCTTATAACTATGTTATAAGGGAAAATAATACAATCTACAGAACACTGATCCCAAACCCGAACTTCTGTGAAGAAGTTCGGGTTTGGTTACCAAACATGCGCGATTTTTTTCACGCGAGTGCAAAACGCAATACAATGTTTTGCACTCGCGCAGAAAAATCGCGGGTGTTCCCGCAAAGCACCCGCCTCTTATCCGGGCCAAAAATATGACGCCCGTGTGAAAGAGGCCTAAAACATGATTTTTTTTGTTTCAAAAATTATATTAGTGTATAAAACTTAAATAAATAAAAAAAGTATACATATTAGGTATCTCCGCATCTGTAACAACCTTCTGTATAAAAATATCACATGATTTAAACCCTCAGGTGAACACCGTAAAAAAAAAAAAAAAAAAAAAACTGTATCAAAAAGCAAATTTGTCACCTTACATCACAAATAGTGTAATAGCAAGCGATCAAAAAGTCATATGCAACCCAAAATTGTACCAATCAAACCGTCATCTCATACTGAAAAAAATGAGCTCCTACATAAGACAGTTGCCCCCCCCAAAAAAAAAAAATATGGATTTTTTTTCAAAAATGCTTTATCATGTAAAACTGAAGCAAACATCCAAAAAGTCAGAATTGGCATTGTCGCATCCATAACAACCGGATCAGCTCATGATCTAACCTGTGAGATGAACGTTGTAAATAACAAAACATAAAAACAATGCCAAAACAGCTATTTTTGGTTACCTTGCCTCACAAAAAGTGAAATATAGAGCAACCAAAAATCATCTATACCCTAAAATAGTACCAATAAAACTGCCACCTTATCCTGTAGTTTCCAAAATGGGGTAACTTTTTTTGTACTTTCTACTCTAGGGGTGCATCAGGGGGTCTTCAAATGTGGCTAGTTAAAATTATCCTAGTGAAATCTGCCCTTCAAAAACCATATGGCGTTCATTTCCTTCTGCGCCCCCTCTGTGGGTCCGTACAGCAGTTTACGACCACATATGGGTTTTTTCTGTAAACTACAGAATCAGGGCAGTAAATATTGAGTTTAGTTTGGTTGTTAATCCTTGCTTTGTTACCAGATAAAATTGATTCAAATGGAAAATCTGCCCAAAAAAGTAAAATTATGAAATTTCATCTCCATTTTCCATGAATTCTTGTGAAACACCTAAAGGGTTAACAATGTTTGTGAAGTCAATTAATACCTTGAGGGGTGTAGTTTCTAAAACTGGGAAATTTTTGGGTGGTTTATATTATGTAAGCCTCACAAAGTGACTTCAGACCTTTAGAAATTTTCTGAAAAATGATCCAAACATGAAGTAGACATATGGGAAATGTAAAGTAATAACTATTTTATGAGGTATTACTATCTGTTTTAAAAGCAGAGAAATTGAAATTTGGAAAGTGGCAAAATTTGGGGGTAAATTTGGTATTTTTTTATAAATAAAAGTAAAATATTTTGATTCAAATTTACCACTGTCATTATTTACAATATGTGATGAGAAAACAATCTCAGAATGGCTTGGATAAGTAAAAGCGTTTTAAAGTTATCACCACATAAAGTGACACATGTCAGATTAGCAAAAATCAGTCTGGTCCTTAAGGTGAAAAATGGCTCGGTCCTTAAGGGGTTAAAGACCAGTTCAGTTATTGAGTCGCTTTGTGGGACTTAATTAGTAGAAACCACCCATAAATGACCCCATTTTATAAATTACACCCCTCAAGTTACTCAAAACTGATTTTACAAACGTTGTTAGGCGTTCCACAGGAATTAAAGGAAAATGGAGGGGAAATTTTAAAAGTTCATTTTGTTTTGTGCAGATTTTCTAATTTAATAAATTTTTCCTGTTACACAGTAAGGTTTAATTCTTTGAAGACCATAAGATTACCGTCATCAATATAAAAATAATAATATTTTTTTCCCTTTAAGAATGTATTTGAACAGGAGTCTTATTAGGCTCTATATGTTTTATGTTGAGATGTTATTGCTGTCGTACCTCCTCTGTTTTGGGGGGCTGCAGATGTTTAGTATTAATGATTTGCCTGTATCTACGAGTGCTACCTTTGTCAGGAAGACGCGGACGTCCTCGCTGGGAGTCGCTCCGTGTTTGATTTCTACTTTATTACCTACTACTATGCAATTGCTGTTTATTCTGATATATAATGGTAATAACCTTTGCTAGTCTGAATGCCAATGGCTTAAACAGTCCTATGCGTAGGTCCCATCTGTGGAGGGAAGCTAAACTGTTAAAATGTGACATTTTGGGAATTCAGGAAACACACTTGCTTCAAAGTGATGCGTTTAGGTTAAAGCACCCTCTGTTCCCCCACATATTTCAGTCCCACTTTCATACGAAATCTAGGGGGGTCATGATAGCAGTTAAGAATACAGTTGCGTTTAAGCATATAGCGGACCATGCGGATACTATGGGGAGATATGTTATACTGATATGTACACTGAACAATGTGTTGTTCACAATAGTAGCATTATATGCACCCAATAAGGGTCAATTACATTTCCTCCGCAAGGTTTTGAAGGTGGTTAGAAAAAGGCAACAGGGAAAATTGGTGGTTTGTGGGGACTTCAACGTAACCTCAGACCCTATGGTTGACACCTCTTCGCCCACAACAAGGGCCACCCCCTCCCTAGCAGATACTTTCTGGAGAGAAGAACTTTATGACGTCTGGCGTATACACCATCCGTCCGCCAGGGACTACTCATTCCACTCGGGAGTTCACAATATGTACTCCAGACTGGACATGTTTCTGGTGGACAGAGCACTTCTCCCACACGCGCAAGCCTCCTCCCTAGAAACTATCAAATGGTCGGACCACGCGGCTATAACTCTGGAAATCTCAGAAAAGGTTAGTTCCCCTCAAACATATATGTGGAGAAGTAGTCCATTCCTATTAGCTGATCCCCAATATAGGTCCAAAATAGAGGCAGATGTGAAGGAGTTTTTCCAACTAAATGATCCCTCGCAAACAGACCCCGTAACTCTGTGGAACGCCCATAAGGCATTCGTTAGGGGCTCCTTTATACAGCAGGGGGCGATTAGGAAAAAACGCATGGAAGCCAAAATGACAGACATATTGGCCAGATTGCGACTGGTGGAAACTAACAACAAAGCGAGACCTTCTCCACTTCTGGCTGAGGAAATAAAAGGCCTCAGACAGGAGTTGAGAGGATATATGCTTTCCACCTTTGAAAAAATGCACAGAAAATCAAAGGCATCCTATTATTCACAAGATAATAAGGCGGGGAAGTTGTTGGCCTCGCGTTTTAAGGCCCGGTGTACTAAAAGTAGGATACCTCATATTATTCATCCACATACGCAGGAGAAGATCTATTCCCCAATAGATATTGCCAATGGCTTTAAGGCGTATTATGCTGATTTGTACAACCTGCGTAATACCCAACCTACGCCAGATGAGATCAATGCTCAAGTTAACCACTATCTTAGGTCCCTGGAGTTGCCCACATTGGATAGCTCCCAGCTTCTAGGTCTTAATTCTCCGATTGAGGCCGGGGAGGTGGAAGCAGTGATCACGTCCCTTCCAAGAGACAAGGCGCCTGGCCCGGATGGCTTTGCCAGTCACTACTATAAGGAACTAAAACAGATCATTAGCCCCTTTCTAAAAGAGTTCTGTCAGTCAGCTATGAATCGTGGTTCCCTGCCAGCGGAGAATCTGCAAGCTCTAATAATAACTCTCCCCAAGCCTGGCAAAGAACCGGACAGGCCCCAAAATTTTAGGCCAATTTCCCTGCTGAACCAGGATGTAAAGATCTACGCGAAATTACTGGCCACTCGTTTAGCTAAAATTCTCCCAGCACTCATTCATGTGGACCAAGCGGGATTCGTCCCGACCAGGCAGACTTATTACAATACAAGACGCCTCCTAGGTATTTTGCACCACGTCCAGAGATATAAGATCCCTACATTGGCTCTTGCTCTCGATGCGGAGAAGGCCTTTGATAGGCTACGCTGGGCCTTTGCCTTTTCAGTACTGGAAACTATGGGGATAACGGGACACATACTCATAGCCATTAAGGCACTTTATAGCAATCCTACGGCTAGGACATATGTGAATGGTGCCTTATCTGATATATTTGAGCTCACAAATGGGACGCGTCAGGGGTGCCCCCTTTCGCCCCTTATATTTATAATAGCCATGGAGCCATTGGCTCAGGCGATAAGAAGGGACCACGACATAACAGGGGTTACTATAGGTGGGTGTTCTCATGTCATATCCCTGTATGCAGATGACGTCTGCTTGACCCTAACCAACCCTCTAGTGTCTCTAAAGGAAGCAATGGCTCAAATTTCCCGATATGGGGTCCTTTCATATTACCACTTGAATGCCTCCAAAACGCAGGCCTTGCCTTTTAATATGCCGGGTCACCAGGTAGGGACTTTGCACAACTTATGGAAATTCGACTGGAGATTGGATAGCATTAAGTATCTAGGAGTGAATGTGTCCTCATCCCAAAGCCTGCTGTATACCCAGAATTATGAGGCTTTATTGCAATCCACGGAAAGGGAACTCTCAGATTTTGCCAAGTATGACACCTCGTGGTTGGAGAAGATTGCCACGTTCAAAATGTTTGTCCTGCCCAAGTTCTTATACTTGTACAGCACCCTACCAATTCCCATCCCTGATAAGTTTTTCTCTAAAGCACATTCATTGTTATCTAAATATATATGGAACAAGAAGCACCCTAGGATAGCTCGAGAAATAATGATACGGGAACGCAATAGGGGGGGCCTAGCACTACCTGATTTGAAAATGTATTACATTACTTCGCTAGTCTCCATGTTAAAGGGGTGGACTAAACCTTCTCAAGATCTACCGTGGGTCCAGCTCGAGGCTTCCCAGGCTGCTCCGTATTCCTTGGAGGGTCTGTTAAACCTGCCATTTTGGACAATACCCACTCCCACACAGTTAGGCCCGGTGGTGTCAGCATCCTTGAAGGCGTGGTCCAGGTATCACGTCCTAGCAGACGCAGATAGTCCCCCTACAATTGCTTCTCTCCCCTTTTCAACTATATGCGCATTGCTTCCCCAAACAGATCTGTCGCTTTGGGCGTCAGCGGGTATACTAACTGTAGGAGATTTAATGGTACAAGAGGTGTTGCAACCATTTCAGTGGATCAGGGACAAGTTCTCTATTCCTAACCAGGAGTTCTTCAAGTATCTCCAGCTTCGTCACTTTCTGCAGGGCCTGCGGCCATCCGGAGTAAAAATGGACAGATTGGCAAGGTTGTATCTTACCAGTGGTCTGAAAGGCCTGAAATCCCTTTACAACACCATTCTTCACTCAGAGTCCTTTAAACGTTCGCATTTGATGGTGGCGTGGGAGAAGGACATGAATCTGTCTATTTCTGAAACGGAATGGCTGCAGGCCCTCGGAATGATACACAAACATTTAAAGTGCGTATCTCATGTGGAATCTGCTATTAAGACGGTTCTAAGGTGGTATTATACCCCGGATAAACTAGCAATAATGTATGACTCGGTCTCAGATAGATGTTGGAGAGGCTGCGGAGGTAGAGGTACTTTGTACCACATTTTGTGGCAATGCCCTGAGATACAAGCATATTGGTCGCAATGTAAAGGGTTATTGGCTGAACTTATACCACGAGGAGTGGTTTGGTCGCCGCAAATGGTCTTACTATTGATAGGTCTTGACGCTTTACCGGTCCGCTTAAGGGCCATTCACTGCATCTTTTGTGTAACAGCGAAGCTACTATTGTTACGTAAGTGGAAGTCCCAAGATATACCAGATATCGCTGAATTGACAGCTGCAATTAACATTTCTTATACGTATGAGAGAATTATAGCTATGGGAGGAGCGGGGTATTGTAAATTCCTACTAAATTGGAAACCGTGGGCAGATTCTAGTTACTGTGTCCAATTTTAACATTACGGACGGGATATAGGGAGACCCCCTTTGTAAGCAGGCGAGCCTGCAATTGTCTTGGGCTGGGAAAGGATTGGTTGGAAGTTAGGAAGGTTGGCCATTGGCTCCGGAAATAGTAGACTTAGGTAGCCACTTACCCCTAATCAATGCTAACTTCGCTGATAACAGGCATTTACTGTATTAATGTGATGCATTATATTGTTTGCCAATCGGGAATGCCCGAGGCTTGTATGTTCCTTTATACCTTGATAAACTTAATAAAAAATTATTGAATCAAGAATGTATTTGAACAATAAATATAGAAAAAGAAAAGAAAAAAGCAGCACACATTAAACACGGGTGCAATTCCTTGTGGGGGCCTGTGACCAAGGTCACAAATGTATAAAGAAGAAAAAAGGCAGCACTCCAAATTGGTGATGAAATAGTGGATGGTTTATTCACCCATCTAGCAGCGAAGCGAAGCTGTTAGATGGGTGAATAAACCATCCACTCGCTATTTACCCATCTAGCAGCGAGTGGATGGTTTATTCACCCATCTAACAGCTTCGCTTCGCTGCTAGATGGGTGAATAAACCATTCACTATTTCATCACCAATTTGGAGTGCTGCCTTTTTTCTTCTTTCAACAATAAATATAACTAGATCCATTTGTTAAGAACTAATATTTTGACTCAAACAAAAAAAAAAGCATTTTAAGTTCTTAATCAGATGATACAGGCAATTAAAAACATACAAAAAATACACCCCTTTGTCCGTCCTCAAAGGGTTAACAGCTTAACAAACCTCAATATTTATTGCCCTGATTCTCCAGTTTACAGAAACACCCCCTATGTGGTTGTAAACTATTGTATGGGCACACGGCAGTGCTTAGAAGTAAAGGAACGTCATATTGTTATCGGAGTGAAGATTTTGCTGGAATGGTTTTCAGATGCCATGTCACATTTGAAGAGACCCTGAGATACCCCTATAAAGAAAACCCCCCAAATTGACCCCATTTTGGAAACTCAAGGAATAAATATAGCGGTGAAGTGAATGCTTTGACCCAACAAGCATTTCTTAGAATTTAGAAAAGCATGGCTGTGAAAATGAAAAATGTACTTTTATTTCCAATATAATGTTGATTTAGCCCTACATTTTTGTATTTTCACAAGGTCTAACAAGAGAAAATGCACCCCACAAATTTGTTCTGCATTTTTTCCTGAATACGGCAGCACCTTGTACATGGTCGTTAAACGCTGTTTGGGGACACGGCGTCATTCAGAAGGGATGGAGCGGCATTGGGATTTACTAAAATGCAATTTGCTGAAATTGTTTTAGGGGCCATAACATTTTTTGTTTTTCACCAATGTAGCTGTGTGGGGGCTTGTTTTTTGCAGGACAGGCTGTAGTTTTTATTGGTATAATTGTTGGGTAAATAACTCTTTTTGATCACTTTTTATAGCATTTTTATATGGGGTGAAATAGGTAAAAATGGCAATTGTGTCAGGGTTTTTTATTTTTATTTTTTATGGGGTTCCTCTTGCGGTAAATATGATATAGACACAAATAAGATTTCTGTGTGATCCCAGGAATATAAAATGAGCAGCAGTCCCAAAATTAGTAAAAATCTGAGGAGTTTTTCACAAACAGGCAGTCTTCACAGAGATTTTGCAGCTTCACAGATGCATCCCCGGTATCTGGTCTCGATATCAACCGTCAAAAGGAACAGATCATTGTGCAATACCCGAATCTTCTTTAAAAGGTATAATTTATTGTACTTACAATGAGACAACTTGCATATAGCGTGTAAACTTGCCCAACCCGGGTTTCGCCTTCGCTTTGACTGGGGCATCACAATCAAATCCACCCGAACTCTGATTGAAATAATCCCTGATCACATGAGCTTAGGAAAACATGTCATTTCCGTTTTTCCCGAATACAAATTAATAATATAACAAAATGCTCTCATATATAAAAATTGAATTAAAATAAAAAAGCCCACGGCATATATTCAAACACAGCAATAAATGTAGAAATCACAGGTGATCACTTTTATAACATTTTAATGGAGTTGAATTGGGTAAAAATGGCAATTGTGTCAGTGTTTTTTATTTTTATTTTTGTATGGGGTTCCCCTTGCGGTAAATAAAATATGATAATTTTATTCTATGGGTTTATATGGTTATGGCGATACCAAATTTATATATTTTTTAAGTTGTACTACTTTTTCTGCATAAAAACACTTTTGTATTAAAAATAAATTATATTTTGCATCGTTATATACTAAAATCCATAACTTTTTTTTTTTTTTTTCACCAATGTAGCTCTGTGTGGGCTTGTTTTTTTGCACGACAGGCTGTAGTTTTTATTGTTATCATTGTTGGGTACATAACTCTTTTTATCATTTTTTTATAGCATTCTTTATGAAGGTGAAATGGGTAAAAATGGCAATTGTGTCAGTGTTTTTTATTTTTAATGGGGTTGCTCTTGCGGTAAATACAATATGATAATTTTATTCCGTGGGTTTATACGGTTATGTCGATACCAATTATTTTTTATTTTTATGTTTTACTACTTTTTTAGCATAAAATCTTTTTTGTGCTTAAAATAAATGATATTTTGCATCACCATATACGTTTATATTTATATTTTTTCACCAATGTAACTGTGTGGGGCATTTTTTTTGCGGGAGGGACTGTAGTTCTTATTGGTAACATTTCGAGGAACATAAGTCTTTTCGAATCCCTTTTTATAACTTTTTATTTGGAGTTGAATTGGGTAAAAATGGCAATTGTGTCAGTGTTTTTATGTTGATTTGTATATGTGATTCCTCTTGCGGTAAAATTTATATTATAATTTCATTCTGTGGGTTCATACGGTTATGGCGATATAGTTTTTTTTATGTTTTACTACTTTTTCAGCATAAAATCACTTCTGTGTTAAAAAGAAATTATATTTTGCATAGTCATATACTTAAGTCCATAACTTTTTTTTACTTTTTCACCAATGTAGACGTGTTAGGCCCCTTTCATACGAGCATGACGGATTAGGTCCGGATGCATTCAGGGTGCGTTCAGTGAAACTTGCACCATTTTGCAATTTCAATCAGTTTTGTCTGCAATTGCGTTCAGTTGTTACGTTTTTTCCGCGTGGGTGCAATGCGTTTTGATGCGTTTTTCACACGCATGATAAAAAACGGAATGTTTACAAACAACATCTCTTAGCAACCATCAGTGAAAAATGCATTGCACCCGCGATTACTTGCGGATGCAATGCGTTTTTCACGCAGCCCCATTCACTTCTATAGGGCCAGGGCACCCTTGGTGGAAAACTCGCTCGTGAAAGAGGCCTTAGGGCCTGTTTTTTGTAGCACGGGCTGTAGTTTTTATTGGTATCATTTTGGGACACATATGACTTTTTGATCACTTGAATATATTTTTTTGTGGAGTTGAGGTGACAAAAACAGCAATTCCATCATTGTTTTCTACATTATTTTTAGGGCGTTCACCTTATGGGATTAGGAACAAGATACTTTTAAAGATCAGGTCGTTACGGACCGTGCAATACCAATTATGTGTAGATTTTTTATTTATTGAATTTTTTTATTAAATAAATGTACGGGTCTGAGAAAAGCCAATTTTTATTAAATTTTTATTTTACTTTATGTTTTATTTTTAACTTTTTTTTACACTTTTTAACTTTTTTTACACTTTATTTATTTATCAAGACCTATTTGGATTTCGAAGATCCGGTGGGCCTGATGGCTATACAGTGCATTGCAATAGTCATCTATGGCAATGCACTGTATGGTCTGTATTACAGATACACTAAAGCTGATCAGACCCTCAGGGTCTGATCAACCTAAGGTACATGGCAGCTCAGATGTCTTTGCAAGGCCATGGCAACCACCAGACAGCTGCCATCGCAGTAGCGGTGGCCCGATGGAAGAGAGAGGGAGCTCCCTCCCTCTAAACCACATGGATGCCGCGGGCAGATACTGACCGCAGCATCTATGGGGTTAAATGGCTAAGATCTGTGCCAGCACCGATTTCGGACATAGCAGCAGAGTGTCAACTGTAGCCGCTGCAATCATAGATGGCAGAGAGGATCAGGCTGCAGGGGGGCATCAGGAGGCAATGGGGGCATCTGTGGCGAATTATGGGGGCCACTAAATTACTGGGGGCAATATAAATATCAGGGGAACTGTGGGCACATTGGGGGTCTTACCCGATTTCAGGCTGTGATATCCAGCTTGGAGATCAAAGCCTGAAACCGGCATTTTCACACTAAAGCTCTCCGATTGGTTAGTCTGCAGAGACTAACCAATCGGAGCGCTTGCCTGCAAGGGACCACTTTATAGTGTCAAAGCCCCGGTAAGCAGTTTAGACATGACTGAGTCCAAATGCAGTAAATTACTTGCAATTTGGACGTACACCAGAACCTATATGGATTTAGACCAGAAAGTGTCCACATTTTGATTTTTTTCCTTTTGGACGCCTCACTTCTGCCCAGTGTCCTCCATTACAAAGTTAGAATTTATTAATGATTTTGTGTATCAAAGTACTTGAATCTGTATTGCAGATTTAATATGTTATTACCAGCCATCTGTATTTTGTTAAACAGCTGCTCCATGAATGGTGTAGAAATAGAACCTAATGATATAGAAAATGCTTCCTCGCTATCTTGGATTTACGTAACTTTGACGACACCTGCCTGGATCCGGCACTTCTTTATTTCCACTTTTAGACACAAGAACACTATATAACAATTTTCAGGTCCTTTTTCAATAAATAATACAGCATGAGGGGAGAAATGGCGCTCCATTCATTGCTGAAGTGGTAGCTGAAAGTCTCATTGAAACTGATAATTCATCATGCAACCTGAATTTCTTTTGAGCATTCTGTTATACTTTACCTATCACTATGAGCAAAAGAGTCCTATCGGACAGAATACCAACTTTACCAAGATACCTACAGTCGGGTTCATAAATATTGAGACATCAACACAATTCTAATATTTTTGGCTCTATACACCACCACAATGGATTTGAAATGAAACAAACAAGATGTGCTTTACCTGCAGACTGTCAGATTTAATTTGAGGGTATTTACATCCAAATCAGATGAATGGTGTAGGAAATACAACAGTTTGCATATGTGCCTCCCACTTGTTAAGGGACCAAAAGTAATGGGACAATTGGCTTCCCAGCTGTTCCATGGCCAGGTGTGTGTTATTCCCTCATTAGCCCAATTACAATGAGCAGATGAAAGGTCCAGAGTTCATTTCAAGTGTTCTATTTGCATTTGGAATCTGTTGCTGTCAACTCTCAAGATGAGATCCAAAGAGCTGTCACTATCAGTGAAGCAAGCCATCATTAGGCTGAAAAAACACAACAAACCTATCAGAGAGACAGCAAAAATAGACCCAGAATTGTGTTGATGTCCCAATATTTATGGACCTGACTGTATGTATCGTAAAACATAACTTTTAATTGTGATTCTAAAATTGTATAATGTGAGCTGAACCAAAAGAAAAGAGTTAAAAATAAACTGCTCCCTCACTCCATTGGCTGTGGTGTGCATTTTATGTATCACTGTGCCAACAGGGGTGTGCACGGTCCCTGCTTCAGGCACTATCACTAATATCACTGAGTACTAACAAATTCTGCCTGTGATCAAGGTCAATGGAAAGGGTGGACAGATAGATTTAAAACCTAAGAATTGCCCCCCGACATGTTTCACCAGCTAACCTGGCTTCTTCAGGGGCAGCATTGGATCAGGAACACCAGAGTTGGGGGTATAAATAACCTCCCTAAACATGATTGACAATTTGAAAGGCCATACAGCACAGTGGACATCAAAGAGTGGGGCTGGATAATCTGCATGGTTAACCAATACAAGGCATCCTAAGTGATAACAGAATTGCATCACCTTCAATCAGAACAACAGGTGTGGCTACTGTGATTGGCTGCGCAAGCCGATGCGCCCGGACTTAGCAACTGGTAGTGGTGAGTACAGTGAGACTGTGCTGGAACTTCAATTCTATCTCCTGGGTGTACCGCCTAGTGCACATGTACTGCGCGTTGTGCAGGTGTGCCGGCCGGGACTTAGTCCGGCTACAATCTTTGATCCGCATTCAAACTTTCTGCGCAGACAAAAGATGCGCAAAGACTTAGTGTCCGATCGATGAGATAATAACTCTGACACCACGTCAACAGCATAACCCATAATGCCACAGATAAATGGCAACCCAAAGTGAGGAGGTGAGTATATAGGGAAATGGAAATAGAAACAAAAACGATGAAGAATCAGAATCAGAATCAATTTATTTGGCCAAATAAGTTTGCACTTACAAGGAATTTGACTTGGCAGTTGCTTGACAGACACAAACAAAACAGTACAAGGACAGACAGTATGGATAATGCAGGACAAGGACAGACAGTATGGATAGTGCAGGACAAGGACAGTATGTAAGTTTTACTGGCAAAAAACAGGGAGAAGTGTTCGTTTTCAGTTCTATTCTGTAATGCTTCCAAGTCAAAGCAGCTTTAGCGTGGTTCTGCATCAAGCAAGGCAACTGCGTGAGGGAAAAAGCTGTTCCTATGCCTGGAAGTTTTAGTAGCCACTGAATGGTATCTCACTCCTGAAGGCATAGGCTGGAAGAAGGAGTGAGCGGGGTGAGAGGGGTCTGAGGCAATCTTAGCTGCTCTCTTTTTACACCTGCTATTGTAGAAAACCACAGAAATAAGATAATAATGCACTTAGTAAAGTAGATGCAAGCACTATATATGGACAAAGTCCTCACTCTGATATGATAATATCTGAGACACTTAGTCAATATATTTTGATCAAAACACATCTAAGCCCACCTACCAAACGCCAAGGTGGTCTCAGGTCAGGCGGGTCCTACGCTAAACCTACCTAAGCCGTTGGGCTTCTATGTTCAGGAGCGCAGACGCCACACATATGGTGTGCTGCTCCTAGTCACCTCCATGTGCCTCAAGCAACCAATGGGAGGAGGAGCAAGCACAGCCATATGTACCACCTAATCAAGGCGCTCTATTGGATAGGAAGGGCAAAAGTGCAGAGGAATGCTACGCCCAAGATAAAATAGGTGCGCATTCACACTTGAAGGTGCCACTCCCTCAAGCAAATACTACGTAGACAAAAAAAATCCACAGAAAAAACTAAGATAAAAACATCCTGCACGATATGATATACAAATGTGCTAATGTCCCTGGCCATATTATTGAAGAAAACCACAGAAATAAGATAATAATGCACTTAGTAAAGTAGATGCAAGCACTATATATGGACAAAGTCCTCACTCTGATATGATAATATCTGAGGCACTTAGTCAATATATTTTGATCAAAACACATCTAAGCCCGCCTACCGAACG
Organism: Bufo gargarizans; assembly: GCF_014858855.1. NCBI lineage: Eukaryota > Metazoa > Chordata > Amphibia > Anura > Bufonidae > Bufo > Bufo gargarizans. Next base: position 584,099,895 of record NC_058082.1, read on the forward strand.
CCAAGGTGGTCTCAGGTCAGGCGGGTCCCACCTAATCAAGGCGCTCTATTGGATAGGAAGGGCAAAAGTGCAGAGGAATGCTACGCCCAAGATAAAATAGGTGCGCATTCAAACTTGAAGGTGCCACTCCCTCAAGCAAATACTACATAGACAAAAAATCCACAGAAAAAACTAAGATCAAAACATATTTTTTTGTCTACACCTACAGCCAATTATCCTTTCCGCTGTTCGGATGATGCGCTGCAGTGTCACCTTTTCTAATACTGAGCAGGAACCGAACCATACAGTCATAGATGATGTCATGATGGATTTGATCGTGGTGTAGAACTGCACCATTCATTTTTGTGTAGGCCAAACTTTTTCAGCTGTTGTAGGTGGTACATCCTCTGTAGATTTCTTGATGATAGTGACAGTATTGTTGTTCCATTTTAGGTTGTTGGAAATTGTGGTCCCAAAAAAACTTGAATGACTATAGTTGGGTTACTGTAGATCCATTTATCATTAGGGGAAGTTCGGGGGGGGGGGGGGTCTCCTAAAGTCTATTATCATCTCCATGGTCTTAAAAGCATTAAGTTCCAAGTTGTTGTTGCTGCACCAGGGGGAAAGCTGTCCCACTTCATGCATATATGCAGACATCCCCATTTTGGGGAAAGCACACAGTCCTGGGTAGTTTCAGTAATGACTGTCAAAGAGCTTGAGGTGTGTTTCCCAAGTCTAACCTGCTGTCTCCTGTCGGCTAAGAAATTGGTTATCCATTTGCAGATGGATTCAGGTATGTGTAGGTAGGAGAGCTTGCTGTGTAGCAGTGATGGTATTATGGTATTAAATGCAGAGCTGAAATCCACAAATAAAATTCAGGCATAGGTTCCCGGGGAGTCTAGATGTTCTGGTACATAATGTATACACATGTTTACAGCATCATCTGCAGATCTATTAGACCTGTAGGCAAATTGCAGAGAGTCCAGCAGGGGATCTGTGATGGATTTCAGATAAGCCATTATCATTATCAGACTCCCTATGTGTGTTACTACAAGGCACAGTGTTCTATACCACTATAAAGGCGCTCAGCAGCTAGGAAATAGCCATTTTAAAAGCTATTTGCCACAAATAAATTCGGATTGAATCAAATTTTTCCCCAAAATTCAGCAAACCGGCCGAATTGCATTTTTAATAAATTCGCTCATCTCTAACTACCGACAAAGCAGTGCATAGGGTCCCCTGTCTTTACCTGAACCTTCTCCTCATGGCAGTACAAATGCTGTCACTTTTCACACTAGTCTTTTGGTTTGCACTATTATAAATGAAAAGGCCTATACATGAAAAGAAACTAGTTTCCAATAAATCAAAACTCACGGGTTTCTTTTAAATGAAAAGTCACTGGTTTGAGATTAATTAAAACCTACTAGCAAAATTGCAAGTGTTTTTTCTGTAATTAATTGTAAATTAAATTCTACATTAACACTGCACAGTAGTATTGACAATTTACTTTGGGAATAATGCAGTGCTTGTGGTGAAATGTCTTTGAACTATGCATTCAATGTCACTGCTTCAGCAATTTATTTTTTGTAGTAAAGTGTCTGAAATACATAGTCTGATGCAGTAAAGTGTCCGCTAACATGAATATAACAATGCAGTGTTTGTGACAAGTTGTCTTTCAACTAGGCATGTAATATCACTGGTTCAACAAATACATTTATGTACTGAAAATTTCTGTTAAAAACATAGTCTGATCTCTGATGCGTCCGCTAACACAAATATTACCATTCAGTGTTTGTGGCGAGTTGTATTTGTAGGTGTTCAATAACACAGGTATAAAAGTGAATTCCAACAGGCTGTTCTCTGCATCTTCTCCTTTCAGACCAGACCGCCATGATGATTTATTTCAGCCATCCCTTCTCTCCGTAGAGTTTGAAAGACATCTTAGTTTCCTATTTTTCCAACATCCTGCCACCCCCAATACTGTGCCAACTGTGCTCCCTATGCAAGTTACACACAGATAGTTCTCCTTCAATAATTATTGGCACACAGTGTCCTAAAAATAACTGTGCCCAGGAAACTGTGTCTCTGACACTAATAGTGTAAACATAATGTTCCCCAAAAATAATTGTGCTAAGCTGATACCGTGCCAGGGTGCCCCCCACAGTAATACTGCTCCCCAAAGTCCCACCAATAGAAATAATTATCTACCAGACAACACGTAGTAGTAATAGTGCCCCTACAGTAATAATGTCCCCACTGTGTCCCAGAAGTAATAATGCTCCCATAGTGCTCATACTAGTATTCATGTTCCTCATAGTCCCTCAACTGTAATAAAGCCCACCATAATGCCCACGGTATAAATAATTATCTTTAGAATGTGTTACAGTAAAAATTAAAATGCCCTGTTGTGTGGCAGTATAAAAAAAACTCTTAGTGCCCCCAGTTGAGACAAGGTCCCCATAGTGCCCTATAATTTGTGCCAGTATAAAATACTCCTATATCGTGCCCCAGTAGTGCGCCTCCCCTTTTCCCCATGGTGCCTGACAATGTGCTAGAATAAAATGCCCCCATAATGTGTGCCAGTATACTTTCCCTATATAATGACCCCAATAGTGCTCCTCTCCCCCATTCTCCATAGTGCCCCCTATGTGTGCCAGTATATAAGATAGGGTCTCCAGTAGATGCCCCCATAGTGCTCCCCCTTCTCTATAATGCCCCCATGTGTGCTAGTATATAACAAAGGGCCCTAAAAGTGCTCCTCCCTCCATAGTGCCCCCCATGTCTGCTAGTATATAAGATAGCCCCCCAGAAGATGCCCCCATAGTGATCCTTTCCCCCCCTTCTCCATAGTGCCACCCATGTGTGCCAGTATATAAGATAGGGTCCCCATAGTGCTCCTCCCCCTCCATAGTGCCCCCATGTGTGCCAGTATATAAGATATGGCCCCCATATTGCTCCTTCCCTCCATAGTGCCCCCATGTGTGCCAGTATACAAGATAGGGCCCCCCATAGTGCCCCTCCCCCTCTATAGTGCCCCCATGTATGCCAGTATATAAAATAGGCAGGCCCCCCATATGTCAATTGCTCAGTGCCCCCCCATATGTCACTTGCTCAGAACACCCCCCCCCCCCCATATCGATATGACAGACCCCAATCAGACCTCAGATCAGATTAAAAATAAATAATTAAAACTTACCTCTCCTGTTCCGCTGCTCTCCATGTCTGCCGGGGTGTCCTGATGTGAGTGCCTGCCCTGCTGGTCTCCAACAGCCCACGCTGCACAGTCATGTGACCTGACTGCGTACAGCGTCAGGTCATAGTGAATGCTGTACGCAGTCAGGCTGGAGGAGACCAGGGAGGAAGCAGAGCCAGAGGGGTAAGTAAGCGCTTACCGCCACCGCCTCCGCATCTCTCTTACATGCCAGAGAGGGTCCATTCATATTAGTGAGCGCTTCTGGATGCGCTCACTAGTATGATACTAGTGAGCGCTTCCAGAAGTGCTCGTTAGTATAAATGGGCCCCCTCACACACCGGGGCCCTGTGCAGCTGAACCGGCTGCACAGGCGATATGTCCGCCCCTGAGTGTGAGCATGTTGTGCTTCTGCTGGGGAACACAGGATGTGCTTATCATCAGGGAAACAGGTAAGTATTTGTGTTGTTTTTTTATGGAGCTGAAGAAGGCATAGTGGGGCACAAGGAGAACATAACTACTGTTAAGGGAAACTAAGGTGAGCATAACTAATGTGAAGGCCCCGCAAGGTGGGCATAACTACTGTGAAGGGGCCGCAAGATGGGCATAACTAATGTAAAGGGGCAAAAAGGTAGGCATAAATACTGTGAGGGGGCACAAATCTGGGCATAACTACTGTGAAGGGGCACAAAGTTGGGCATAACTACTGTAAAGGGGCAAAAAGGTTGGCATAAATACTGTGAGGGAGCACAAAGGTGGGCATAACTACTGTGAATGGGCACAGAGGTGGGCATAACTATGGTGAATGGGCACAAAGGTGGGCATAACTACTGGGAAGAGGCCACAAAGAGGACATAACTACTGTGAGGGGCTACAATGAGGGCATTTCTGCTGTAAAGGAGGTACAATGTGGGGATTAGTACTGTGAGGGGCCACAAGGAGGACATAACTATTGTGAAGGAGGCACAATGTGGGGATAACTACTGTGAGGGGCACAATGTGAGCTTTAGTACTGTGTGGTAGCACTAAGGGGAAATGCCCTAGATTACTGTTATACTTTGGGATGGCTCGGTCTTTCAATCCAGCACAGTGTCCCCTCTGAGGTATTTAACAGGTTGTCATGGTCTTACCTTCTTGCTGTTCTCCTTCGTTTGACATGTGCTGGCGGCCATCTTGGTTTCTGGGTTTCTTGTAGCCTCCCACCCTGCGGCTTCTCCTTCCCACTGGGAGGAGCTGGATGCCTAGCTCATATATATAGGAGGTCTGTGGCTTCAGTTCCTTGCTTGGTCCTCCTGTGTTCACATGCTTCTAAGACTGCTGCTGCTTCTGGTTCCTGATCCTGGCTTCGTCTGACTACCCTGCTGGTTCCTGATCCAGGCTTCGTCTGACTACCCTGCTGGTTCCTGATCCAGGCTTCGTCTGACTACCCTTCTGGTTCCTGACCTCTGGCTTCGCAAGACCCTGCTTCGGTTTAGCCATCCGTTTGGACTTTTGCCTTACAGCTTGGTTTTCAATAAAGCCTTCTTATTTCCACTTATCTCTTGTTGTACGTCTGGTTCATGGTTCCATGACATTAGGACCAAGCCATGAATTCTGACAGTACAGGGCCATCCTCGCTACCTACGCTGGTTGCCAGACTTGATCAGCAGGATCACCTGTTGGGTTGGTTCGCTGTGGCGTTGCAAACCCTGCTTGAACGCACGGCTCATTTAGCTTCCGTTGCCGATGGGTCGGTTGTCGCTCCTGGGCCCGCTCCTACTGCCGCTCCGGTTGTTGCGCCAGAGTCTACCCCGACACCTGTTGCTGCGCCTGCGGTGTTTCGGGGTATGACCGGTTCTGCCCCCCTTCCACAGCGCTTTGGGGGAGAGCCAACTCAGTGCCGAGGTTTCCTTAACCAGGTGGGCATTTATTTCGAGTTGCTGCCACATGCCTTTCCTACTGAGAGATCAAAGGTGGGCTTCTTGATCTCGCTGCTCTCGGACAAGGCCTTGGCCTGGGCCAGCCCTTTATGGGAGAACAACAATCCGGTGGTTGCCGAGTTTTCCGGTTTTGTTGCTTCTCTTCGGAAGGTATTCGATGTGCCGGCTTGTGCTGCCTCTGCTGCGAAGCTCCTTATGTCCATCAGACAGGGTTCACGATCCGTAGATGAATACGCCATTGAGTTTCGTACCCTGGCAGCAGAGGTGGGCTGGAATAATGAGGCTCTGGTCGCTGCTTTCTCTCATGGTCTCTCGGATGCCTTGAAGGATGAGGTTGCAGCTAAGGACCTACCAGTGGAGCTCGAGTCTCTTATTTCTTTCCTGATTTTGATTGACACCAGACTCAGGGAGAGACCTTCCTTTAAGGAGAGCCTGCGGAGGTCTTCTAACAGATTGGCGCCTACGTTTGCTGTCCCACCCGTGCCTCCCTCTCCTCCCACGCCTCCTGGGGATGACTTGTCTGGGGGTGAACCCATGCAGCTGGGGTTTGCTCGCCTGTCCGAGGGGGAGAGGGTACTCCGGAGACGCGAGGGCCGATGCATGTACTGTGGTCTCGGTGGGCATTTTCGGTTGGCATGCCCGAACCGTCCGGGAAACGCTCACACCTGAGATCCTGTCGGGGGCAGATCTTGGGTGGAGTCTCCTCGTCCCCGGTTTCCCGTGTTGACAAACCACTGATTACTGTTGTCCTCTCCTGGGTCGGGGGCTCGGTGACGACCCAGGCGTTGGTGGACTCTGGTGCTGGTGGTTTGTTCATTGATAGTGTGTTCGCTGCCGCCAATTCCATTCCTCTGCAGCCTCGAGGTTCCCCACTGGCTCTTGAGGCGATAGACGGCAGACCCCTTCTGCCGCCACACGTGACTCAGGAGACCCTTCCAGTGGGGATGGCCATTGGTGCCGTTCACAGAGAGTCGGTCTGTCTCCAGGTGATTTCGTCTCCACACTACTCGGTGGTCTTGGGGTACCCCTGGCTCCAGAAGCATAATCCGACTTTCGATTGGAGATCGGCCGAGATCCTCTCGTGGTCACCGCAGTGTGGGGCTAGTTGCATCCATGGGCCTGTCAAGTTGCTGTGTACTTCCTCGGACTCTCTGTTGCCTCCTGAATACGAGGAGTACCGGGATGTATTCGATAAGGTGCGTGCGGTTGCCCTACCTCCGCACCGCCCATACGATTGTGCCATAGAGTTACAATCTGGTGCCGTTCCTCCTCGTGGCAAGGTCTATCCACTGTCGGTAGCGGAGAATGAGGCCATGGAGGAGTACGTGAGGGAGGCGCTTTCACGCGGACACATTCGCAAATCCTCGTCCCCGGCAGGGGCTGGATTTTTCTTTGTGAAAAAGGGCGGTGAGTTGAGGCCTTGCATCGATTACAGGGGTCTCAATCGCATCACGATCAAGAACGCTTACCCGATACCCTTGATTTCCGAGCTGTTCGATCGCCTCAAAGGGGCCACGGTCTTTACCAAACTCGACCTGAGGGCGGCATATAACCTGGTAAGGATCATGGCGGGCGATGAGTGGAAGACCGCGTTTAACACCAGGACCGGTCATTATGAATCCTTGGTTATGCCCTTTGGGTTGTGCAATGCACCCGCAGTCTTCCAGGAATTCATCAACGATGTTTTCCGTGACCTGTTGCAGCAGTGTGTGGTGGTCTATTTGGATGACATCTTGGTATATTCTGAATCCATGGAGGCCCACATTCTGGATGTCAGACGAGTGTTGCAACGGTTACGAGAGAACAAGCTGTTCGGTAAGCTTGAGAAATGCGAATTTCACCGATCCCAGGTAACCTTCTTAGGTTACATCATTTCCGCTGAGGGGTTCTCCATGGATCCTGAGAAGGTTTCGGCTGTCTTACAATGGCCCCAGCCCAGTGGTCTTCGTGCCCTGCAGCGCTTTTTGGGCTTCGCCAATTATTATCGGAAGTTCATCTTGGTTTCTGGGTTTCTTGTAGCCTCCCACCCTGCGGCTTCTCCTTCCCACTGGGAGGAGCTGGATGCCTAGCTCATATATATAGGAGGTCTGTGGCTTCAGTTCCTTGCTTGGTCCTCCTGTGTTCACATGCTTCTAAGACTGCTGCTGCTTCTGGTTCCTGATCCTGGCTTCGTCTGACTACCCTGCTGGTTCCTGATCCAGGCTTCGTCTGACTACCCTGCTGGTTCCTGATCCAGGCTTCGTCTGACTACCCTTCTGGTTCCTGACCTCTGGCTTCGCAAGACCCTGCTTCGGTTTAGCCATCCGTTTGGACTTTTGCCTTACAGCTTGGTTTTCAATAAAGCCTTCTTATTTCCACTTATCTCTTGTTGTACGTCTGGTTCATGGTTCCATGACACAGGTACAGTTACTATCCCTTCTTTAATTTTTTATTCTTTTTGCTCTATCACCACAGAGACCTTGTTTCTGGATCCATTTGACATCTCGCGGACACTCTAGCAACTCCCTGGATGCAGTAGGACCAGTTGGTTCTTTCATTTATTGCAAGGTGTACCGCCGTGTACCCTATGATAGATTTTACTAGGTAAGTGGGACTGGGTGAGTATAGTTATGCATTGGGTTGAGTTAGAGGAGTGGCTTAGTGTAAACAAAATTGCTGCTGAACCCTTCATTCCTTATGTATATTTGAGTGCCAACAGTAGAGAGGGGAGCACAATGTTGAACCCTTGCCCCAGGTGCTGGAAAGCCTAGCTACACCTCTGAGTTTTGTAATGCAGAAATAGCAGCCAGCTGCAGCTGAATTAAGCACATTGTGACCAGCCCCTCACTCCTTCAAAGCTTTCCCTGGTGAAATTCCCTGAAATCAATTATATCTTCTTTCTCTCTCTCTCTCTCTCTCTCTCTGTTGTCCCTTTTACACTAAAGCAGTGGCTTGTGTAATAGCTTTCAGTTAGACACCACCACATAACACCCTTCCAGGTCACAAGCTGAAGACAGAATTTTGATTCTTCTGTTTCAGCATAAGGAGCTGCCTGCCCACTTCCTCCTGATTGGTTGATCCAGGCTGTCTGACAGTCTCTGAGCCAATCAGTGCAAGCCTCCAGCAACCCCCCCCCCCCCCCAGTGTCATGTGATCCTCGTTCTTCTTCCTGCTTTGTGCTTTTGCACACCAATATTCACATCAGAATGGCACTGGGCACTGTTTTTATGTGATTGATCCAGAACAAATAAAAATTCTTTGGATTTGTTTGGCGAAAGAATCTTGGTGAAATTCACAATGAATATGAATAATTTAGAATCAATTCGCTCATCTCTAAACCACCTCCTTCTTCAAAAAAGTACCTTCCTTATCTAGCTTCCCTACATAATAAGCTAAGCCATGTCTGTCCCAGTCCTTGTATATATTAGGCCATTTCTTCTCATACTCTTGTTTTGTATGTGCCGAGTCATTCCTTTCTTAGCCCTTCCTTAGCTATGAAAGATTATTCCTTTCGACTATTCTTCTTTGCCACACCACCCATTCTGCCTTGTAGGACTAGATAGTAAACCACTTATTTCAAAGTTATTTGTTACATAGCTCCATCTCCAGGCATATTTAACTTGGCCAACACCTGTTTCCTCATGCCTATTTTGTGCCAGGAAATTTCCTCCTAAGTTCTTAGATGGACCACACCATTCATTGCTTATCTCTCCTATGTACAGAACAACTCTTTTCGGTAGTGAAAACTTGTTATGAGTAGTAATAATACTTAATCTTAATATTCAAAACCAATGTGTAAGACTATGGGCTTTAAATTTTCAACTTTTCTGTATTTGACTAGTTACATAGTGCCACCCAGGGGCGGACTGGCCATAGAGCCTATAGAGAAACTTCCTGGTGTTCCGATGTCCAGGGGGCCACCCGATCCCTCCTCATGGCCGCTGGCCAGGTATATAATAATCTGATGCTCTCAGCATTAATTAACGCTAGGAGCATCAGGTACTTATGCACTTGGACAGTAGCCACAGGAGCCTTACTGAATTCAACTGAGGATGGCAATACAGTCAAAAGATCCAGTGGGGACAGCAGAATTTTGTGCTGCACTATGGTATTTGGTTCTGCAAGGGTAGTATTTTCGACTGCACTTTTGTATTTGGTTCTGCTAGGATAGTATTTTCTGCTGCACTGTGGCATTTGGTTCTGCTGGGGTGGTATTTTCTTCTGCACTGTGGTATTTGGTTCTGCTGGGGTAGTATTTGCTTCTGCACTATGGTGTCGCTGGCCCAACCTACTTCTGTTGTCCCTGCCTACTTGTGTTGCCCCTGCCTTCTGTCAAATTGGTCCCGCCTGCAACATAAGGCCACTTTTAAGTTGTTTTCCAGGGCCACTTTTAGGTTGTTTTCCAGTCCACTCCTGGTACCACCAGTAAGTCACTCCATCATAATATTCAGCCAAACAATCATTGATATCTGTGTATTCTCTGCACATCCACATCTTTATTTTATTTTTTTCTTGTTTGGAAATTCAGGCTGTGTTCAAGCAAACGGTAAGCCAAAAAGACTAGATTTATGAAATAATTTGATGTGTTTGTCATGCTCGAGCAGAAATAGCAAAGCATGATTGATGAAAAATGCAATCACAATCCAAATATTTTTTTTCTTGTGACTGTCTCTCCAGGGAGTATAAAACTATTGAAATCGATGCAAAGTGACTTTGTGAGTTTGAACATTTATTTTTCAAGGAAACATTATTTAGAGTTTGTAGATTTTTATCATTATGGGTTTACTTATTTGGCAAATGCTATTTCTGTTTGCAGGAAAAAGTACTGGTTTTATCCAAGCAGCTATTTTACTTTAAAGGGAGATGTCCAGTTTGGTAAAACTCTTTCATCTTACCGAGTCCACTGATTGACTAATTGACTGTTGGTCCTTCTTTTGAGACCACCAGCCCCTCACAATTCCGGTTTTCTGTCAGGAAGCACCTTTACATCATCCCATAACCCTTTGTAATTTGGTTTTCTCACCCAAGGGACTGAAAGTTCTTGCTGGTATATGAGCAGCTGTGGATAAGGAGAGACAATGGCTGTCAACTATGCCATGATTCACTAGGCTTAGTTTTGTTTAAGGATGGCCAAATAGCCTTTCAGTTAGGGGTGCATCACCAATGAGGCCAGGTGAGGTGCTTGCCTCAGGCAGAACCAGGTAGGGGCAAGAGGAGGGCAGCCGAAGGGCCATGGGCTGAACGGAAGGGGTTAGGCATCGGGGGGGGGGGGGGGGGGGGATTCTATTCAGGTTTCGCCTCAGGCAGTAGAAATGCTAGGTGCACCCCTGCTCTCAGTATTTCATTGGATTGTGGCGGGAAACTTGAGAACCCATGCAAAAATACGGAGAACATACAAACTACATGGAGACTATATATATTTTTAGATTTAAACCTAGCACTGTAAGACAACAATGCTAACCACTTAGCCACCACTGCCCTCCGTTAATATCAAAGGTCTCATCACATCCTGTAAGGCACATTCTGGCTTATATTGGTAGGCCCAGATTAGCAGACCATCTTTTATACCTCAAAGTGTTGGTAGTAGGGTGAGGCATAATTAATATGCAACATTTAGCACAAAAAAAGTGCCACAATTGTGGCATAAGTCTGTCTCAAGCCAAGCCAACGAATAGTTGGCATAGAATCTGTGGGAAGTGTCTATTGCTGCACCAAATTTATCATAAATACTGAGCCTGTCACGATCAGTGGGGAGGGGGGGGGGGATCCACACTAAACACAAGAGGGAAGGGGAACAGTAACTGGGCCTGGAAACTAGGGAAGAAACGGGTCACCTCCTAAACAACCCTAATCAGGGCCTTAACTATCTATCAATATGAATAGACCTTGAAGGTTAGGAATATTCATATGCTGTATATAGAGTTGAGCGAACACCTGGATGTTCGGGTTCGAGAAGTTCGGCCGAACATCCCGGAAATGTTCGGGTTCGGGATCCGAACCCGATCCGAACTTCGTCCCGAACCCGAACCCCATTGAAGTCAATGGGGACCCGAACTTTTCGGCACTAAAAAGGCTGTAAAACAGCCCAGGAAAGAGCTAGAGGGCTGCAAAAGGCAGCAACATGTAGGTAAATCCCCTGCAAACAAATGTGGATAGGGAAATGAATAAAAATAAAAATTAAATAAATAAAAATTAACCAAAATCAATTGGAGAGAGGTTCCATAGCAGAGAATCTGGCTTCCCGTCACCCACCACTGGAACAGTCCATTCTCAGATATTTAGGCCCCGGCACCCAGGCAGAGGAGAGAGGTCCCGTAACAGAGAATCTGTCTTCATGTCAGCAGAGAATTAGTCTGCATGTCATAGCAGAGAATGAGGCTTCACGTCAGCCACCACTGCAACAGTCCATTGGCATATATTTAGGCCCAGCACCCAGGCAGAGGAGGGAGGTCCCGTAACAGAGAATCTGTCTTCATGTCAGCAGAGAATTAGTCTGCATGTCATAGCAGAGAATGAGGCTTCACGTCAGCCACCACTGCAACAGTCCATTGGCATATATTTAGGCCCAGCACACACACAGGCAGAGGAGAGAGGTCCCGTAACAGAGGATCTGGCTTCATGTCAGCAGAGAATCAGTCTGCATGTCATAGCAGAGAATCAGGCTTCACGTCAGCCACCACTGCAACAGTCCATTGTCATAAATTTAGGCCCAGCACCCAGGCAGAGGAGAGAGGTCCCGTAACAGAGAATCTGGCTTCATGTCAGCAGAGAATCAGTCTTCATATCATAGCAGAGAATCAGGCTTCACGTCACCCACCACTGTAAGAGTCAATTTTCATAAATTTAGGCCCAGAACCCAGGCAGAGGAGAAAGGTCCCGTAACAGACAATCTGGCTTCATGTCAGCAGAGAATCAGTCTTCATATCATAGCAGAGAATCAGGCTTCACGTCACCCACCACTGTAAGAGTCAATTTTCATAAATTTAGGCCCAGAACCCAGGCAGAGGAGAAAGGTCCCGTAACAGACAATCTGGCTTCATGTCAGCAGAGAATCAGTCTTCATATCATAGCAGAGAATCAGGCTTCACGTCACCCACCACTGTAAGAGTCAATTTTCATAAATTTAGGCCCAGAACCCAGGCAGAGGAGAAAGGTCCCGTAACAGACAATCTGGCTTCATGTCAGCAGAGAATCAGTCTTCATATCATAGCAGAGAATCAGGCTTCACGTCACCCACCACTGTAAGAGTCAATTTTCATAAATTTAGGCCCAGAACCCAGGCAGAGGAGAAAGGTCCCGTAACAGACAATCTGGCTTCATGTCAGCAGAGAATCAGTCTTCATATCATAGCAGAGAATCAGGCTTCACGTCACCCACCACTGCAACAGTCCATTGGCATATATTTAGGCCTAGCACACAGGCAGAGCAGAGAGGTCCCGTAACAGACAATCTGGCTTCATGTCAGCAGAGAATCAGTCTGCATGTCATAGCAGAGAATGAGGCTTCACGTCACCCACCACTGCAACAGTCCATTGGCATATATTTAGGCCCAGAACCCAGGCAGAGGAGAAAGGTCCCGTAACAGACAATCTGGCTTCATGTCAGCAGAGAATCAGTCTTCATATCATAGCAGAGAATCAGGCTTCACGTCACCCACCACTGTAAGAGTCAATTTTCATAAATTTAGGCCCAGAACCCAGGCAGAGGAGAAAGGTCCCGTAACAGACAATCTGGCTTCATGTCAGCAGAGAATCAGTCTTCATATCATAGCAGAGAATCAGGCTTCACGTCACCCACCACTGTAAGAGTCAATTTTCATAAATTTAGGCCCAGAACCCAGGCAGAGGAGAAAGGTCCCGTAACAGACAATCTGGCTTCATGTCAGCAGAGAATCAGTCTTCATATCATAGCAGAGAATCAGGCTTCACGTCACCCACCACTGCAACAGTCCATTGGCATATATTTAGGCCTAGCACACAGGCAGAGCAGAGAGGTCCCGTAACAGACAATCTGGCTTCATGTCAGCAGAGAATCAGTCTGCATGTCATAGCAGAGAATGAGGCTTCACGTCACCCACCACTGCAACAGTCCATTGGCATATATTTAGGCCCAGAACCCAGGCAGAGGAGAAAGGTCCCGTAACAGACAATCTGGCTTCATGTCAGCAGAAAATCAGTCTTCATATCATAGCAGAGAATCAGGCTTCACGTCACCCACCACTGCAACAGTCCATTGGCATATATTTAGGCCTAGCACACAGGCAGAGCAGAGAGGTCCCGTAACAGACAATCTGGCTTCATGACAGCAGAGAATCAGTCTGCATGTCATAGCAGAGAATCAGGCTTCACGTCAGCCACCACTGCAACAGTCCATTGTCATAAATTTAGGCCCAGCACCCAGGCAGAGGAGAGAGGTCCCGTAACAGACAATCTGGCTTCATGTCAGCAGAGAATTAGTCTGCATGTCATAGCAGAGAATCAGGCTTCATGTCAGCCACCACTGCAACAGTCCATTGGCATATATTTAGGCCTAGCACACAGGCAGAGGAGAGGTTCATTCAACTTTGGGTAGCATCGCAATATAATGGTAAAATGAAAATAAAAATAGGATTGAATGAGGAAGTGCCCTGGAGTCCAATAATATATGGTTATGGGGAGGTAGTTAATGTCTAATCTGGACAAGGGACGGACAGGTCCTGTGGGATCCATGCCTGGTTCATTTTTATGAACGTCAGCTTGTCCACATTGGCTGTAGACAGGCGGCTGCGTTTGTCTGTAATGACGCCCCCTGCCGTGCTGAATACACGTTCAGACAAAACGCTGGCTGCCGGGCAGGCCAGCACCTCCAAGGCATAAAAGGCTAGCTCTGGCCACGTGGACAATTTAGAGACCCAGAAGTTGAATGGGGCCGAACCATCAGTCAGTACGTGGAGGGGTGTGCACACGTACTGTTCCACCATGTTAGTGAAATGTTGCCTCCTGCTAACACGTTGCGTATCAGGTGGTGGTGCAGTTAGCTGTGGCGTGTTGACAAAAGTTTTCCACATCTCTGCCATGCTAACCCTGCCCTCAGAGGAGCTGGCCGTGACACAGCTGCCTTGGCGACCTCTTGCTCCTCCTCTGCCTTGGCCTTGGGCTTCCACTTGTTCCCCTGTGACATTTGGGAATGCTCTCAGTAGCGCGTCTACCAACGTGCGCTTGTACTCGCGCATCTTCCTATCACGCTCCAGTGCAGGAAGTAAGGTGGGCACATTGTCTTTGTAGCGTGGATCCAGCAGGGTGGCAACCCAGTAGTCCGCACAGGTTAAAATGTGGGCAACTCTGCTGTCGTTGCGCAGGCACTGCAGCATGTAGTCGCTCATGTGTGCCAGGCTGCCCAGGGATAAGGACAAGCTGTCCTCTGTGGGAGGCGTATCGTCATCGTCCTGCCTTTCCCCCCAGCCACGCACCAGTGATGGACCCGAGCTGCGTTGGGTGCCACCCCGCTGTGACCATGCTTCATCCTCATCCTCCTCCACCTCCTCCTCATCCTCGTCCTCCTCGTCCTCCAGTAGTGGGCCCTGGCTGGCCACATTTGTACCTGGCCTCTGCTGTTGCCAAAAACCTCCCTCTGAGTCACTTCGAAGAGACTGGCCTGAAAGTGCTAAAAATGACCCCTCTTCCTCCTCCTCCTCCTCCTCCTCCTCCTCCTGGGCCACCTCCTCTTCCATCATCGCCCTAAGTGTTTTCTCAAGGAGACATAGAAGTGGTATTGTAACGCTGATAACGGTGTCATCGCCACTGGCCATGTTGGTGGAGTACTCGAAACAGCGCAACAGGGCACACAGGTCTCGCATGGAGGCCCAGTCATTGGTGGTGAAGTGGTGCTGTTCTGTAGTGCGACTGACCCGTGCGTGCTGCAGCTGAAACTCCACTATGGCCTGCTGCTGCTCGCACAGTCTGTCCAGCATGTGCAAGGTGGAGTTCCACCTGGTGGGCACGTCGCATATGAGGCGGTGAGCGGGAAGGCCGAAGTTACGCTGTAGCGCAGACAGGCGAGCAGCAGCAGGATGTGAACGCCGGAAGCGCGAACAGACGGCCCGCACTTTATGCAGCAGCTCTGACATGTCGGGGTAGTTGTGAATGAACTTCTGCACCACCAAATTCAGCACATGCGCCAAGCAAGGGATGTGCGTCAAATTGGCTAGTCCCAGAGCTGCAACGAGATTTCGCCCATTATCACACACCACCAGGCCGGGCTTGAGGCTCACCGGCAGCAACCACTCGTCGGTCTGTTGTTCTATACCCCGCCACAACTCCTGTGCGGTGTGGGGCCTGTCCCCCAAACATATGAGTTTCAGAATGGCCTGCTGACGTTTACCCTGGGCTGTGCTGAAGTTGGTGGTGAAGGTGTGTGGCTGACTGGATGAGCAGGTGGAAGAAGAGGAGGAGGAAGCCGAGAAGGAGGAGGTGGCAACAGGAGGCAAAGAATGTTGCCCTGCGATCCTTGGCGGCGGAAGGACGTGCGCCAAACAGCTCTCCGCCTGGGGCCCAGCTGCCATTACATTTACCCAGTGTGCAGTTAGGGAGATATAGCGTCCCTGGCCGTGCTTACTGGTCCACGTATCTGTGGTTAGGTGGACCTTGCCACAGATGGCGTTGCGCAGTGCACACTTGATTTTATCGGATACTTGGTTGTGCAGGGAAGGCACGGCTCTCTTGGAGAAGTAGTGCCGGCTGGGAACAACATACTGTGGGACAGCAAGCGACATGAGCTGTTTGAAGCTGTCTGTGTCCACCAGCCTAAATGACAGCATTTCATAGGCCAGTAGTTTAGAAATGCTGGCATTCAGGGCCAGGGATCGAGGGTGGCTAGGTGGGAATTTACGCTTTCTATCAAATGTTTGTGAGATGGAGAGCTGAACGCTGGCGTGTGACATGGTTGAGACGCTTGGTGACGGAGGTGGTGGTGGTGGTGTTGGTGGTACATTCCCTGTTTGCTGGGCGGCAGGTGCCAACGTTCCTCCAGAGGCGGAGGAAGAGGCCGAGGCGGCAGCAGCAGAATAGGCCGAGGCGGCAGCAGCAGAAGAGGTAGCAGGGGGAGCCTGAGTGACTTCCTTGGTTTTAAGGTGTTTACTCCACTGCAGTTCATGCTTTGCATGCAGGTGCCTGGTCATGCAGGTTGTGCTCAGGTTCAGAACGTTAATGCCTCGCTTCAGGCTCTGATGGCACAGCGTGCAAACCACTCGGGTCTTGTCGTCAGCACATTGTTTGAAGAAGTGCCATGCCAGGGAACTCCTTGAAGCTGCCTTTGGGGTGCTCGGTCCCAGATGGCGGCGGTCAGTAGCAGGCGGAGTCTCTTGGCGGCGGGTGTTCTGCTTTTGCCCACTGCTCCCTCTTTTGCTACGCTGTTGGCTCGGTCTCACCACTGCCTCTTCCTCCGAACTGTGAAAGTCAGTGGCACGACCTTCATTCCATGTGGGGTCTAGGACCTCATCGTCCCCTGCATCGTCTTCCACCCAGTCTTGATCCCTGACCTCCTGTTCAGTCTGCACACTGCAGAAAGACGCAGCAGTTGGCACCTGTGTTTCGTCATCATCAGAGACATGCTGAGGTGGTATTCCCATGTCCTCATCATCAGGAAACATAAGTGGTTGTGCGTCAGTGCATTCTATGTCTTTCACCGCTGGGGAAGGGCTAGGTGGATGCCCTTGGGAAACCCTGCCAGCGGAGTCTTCAAACAGCATAAGAGACTGCTGCATAACTTGAGGCTGAGACAGTTTCCCTGGTATGCATGGGGGTGATGTGACAGACTGATGGGGTTGGTTTTCAGGCGCCATCTGTGCGCTTTCTGCAGAAGACTGGGTGGGAGATAATGTGAACGTGCTGGATCCACTGTCGGCCACCCAATTGACTAATGCCTGTACCTGCTCAGGCCTTACCATCCTTAGAACGGCATTGGGCCCCACCATATATCGCTGTAAATTCTGGCGGCTACTGGGACCTGAGGAAGTTGGTACACTAGGACGTGTGGATGTGGCAGAACGGCCACGTCCTCTCCCAGCACCAGAGGGTCCACTAACACCACCACGACCATGTTCACGTCCGCGTCCCTTACTAGATGTTTTTCTCATTGTTATGTTTCACCACAACAACAAATATATTATTTGGCCCAATGTATTGTATTCAAATTCAGCGGGATATAAATTTGAGGCCTAGTATTTAGGCGCTGGGTGACCGGTATGGATTTAGTGACAGAATTAGACTTGGAAATGCACAGAAGCGTGTGTGTGAAGTTATTCTGAATGACCCTATGTGCACCTTCAATATGATCTACCCTTTTAGGGATAGATTTCAAATAGCTCTGATATAGCAGAAACGACTAAATTATGAAATTGCTAAATTGGGAATTGTATTTCAACCCAGAACAAAAAATGTGCTTTGACGGACACTAAATAACTTTCCCAGCCACAACAGGACAGCGGTAACGAGAGATTTAGCGGGATATAAATTTGAGACCTAGTATTTAGGCGCTGGGTGACAGGTATGGGTTTAGTGACAGAATTAGATTTGGAAATGCACAGTAGCGGGTGTGTGAAGTTATTCTGAATGACCCTATGTGCACCTTGAATATTATATACCCTTTTAGGGATAGATTTCAAATAGCTCTGATATAGCAGAAACCACTAAATTATGAAATTGCTAAATTGGGAATTGTATTTCAACCCAGAACAAGAAATGTGCTTGAACGGACACTAAATAACTCGCCCAGCTACAGCACTAGGGACAGATTTAGCGGGATATAAATTTGAGGCCTAGTATTTAGGCGCTGGGTGACAGGTATGGGTTTAGTGCCAGAATTAGACTTGGAAATACACAGTAGCGGGTGTGTGTGAAGTTATTCTGAATGACCCAATGTGCACCTTGAATATTATATACCCTTTTAGGGATAGATTTCAAATAGCTCTGATATAGCAGAAACCACTAAATTATGAAATTGCTAAATTGGGAATTGTATTTCAACCCAGAACAAGAAATGTGCTTGAACGGACACTAAATAACTCGCCCAGCTACAGCACTAGGGACAGATTTAGCGGGATATAAATTTGAGGCCTAGTATTTAGGCGCTGGGTGACAGGTATGGGTTTAGTGCCAGAATTAGACTTGGAAATACACAGTAGCGGGTGTGTGTGAAGTTATTCTGAATGACCCAATGTGCACCTTGAATATTATATACCCTTTTAGGGATAGATTTCAAATAGCTCTGATATAGCAGAAACCACTAAATTATGAAATTGCTAAATTGGGAATTGTATTTCAACCCAGAACAAGAAATGTGCTTGAACGGACACTAAATAACTCGCCCAGCTACAGCACTAGGGACAGATTTAGCGGGATATAAATTTGAGGCCTAGTATTTAGGCGCTGGGTGACAGGTATGGGTTTAGTGACAGAATTAGACTTGGAAATACACAGTAGCGGGTGTGTGTGAAGTTATTCTGAATGACCCAATGTGCACCTTGAATATTATATACCCTTTTAGGGATAGATTTCAAATAGCTCTGATATAGCAGAAACCACTAAATTATGAAATTGCTAAATTGGGAATTGTATTTCAACCCAGAACAAGAAATGTGCTTGAACGGACACTAAATAACTCGCCCAGCTACAGCACTAGGGACAGATTTAGCGGGATATAAATTTGAGGCCTAGTATTTAGGCGCTGGGTGACAGGTATGGGTTTAGTGACAGAATTAGACTTGGAAATACACAGTAGCGGGTGTGTGTGAAGTTATTCTGAATGACCCAATGTGCACCTTGAATATTATATACCCTTTTAGGGATAGATTTCAAATAGCTCTGATATAGCAGAAACCACTAAATTATGAAATTGCTAAATTGGGAATTGTATTTCAACCCAGAACAAGAAATGTGCTTGAACGGACACTAAATAACTCGCCCAGCTACAGCACTAAGGACAGATTTAGCGGGATATAAATTTGAGGCCTAGTATTTAGGCGCTGGGTGACAGGTATGGGTTTAGTGCCAGAATTAGACTTGGAAATACACAGTAGCGGGTGTGTGTGAAGTTATTCTGAATGACCCAATGTGCACCTTGAATATTATATACCCTTTTAGGGATAGATTTCAAATAGCTCTGATATAGCAGAAACCACTAAATTATGAAATTGCTAAATTGGGAATTGTATTTCAACCCAGAACAAGAAATGTGCTTGAACGGACACTAAATAACTCGCCCAGCTACAGCACTAGGGACAGATTTAGCTGGATATAAATTTGAGGCCTAGTATTTAGGCGCTGGGTGACCGGTATGGATTTAGTGACAGAATTAGACTGGGATATGGCCAAAAAATAAACAGACTATTGCTGGTTAAATGCACTTGGTGTGACAGCTTCACCCTGATGTAGGCTTTAGCCAAAAAACAACCACACCATTGAGGGTTAAATGCACTTGGTGACAGGCGCAGCTTGCCCCTGATTTAGTATATGGCCAAAAAATGAACAGACTATTGCTGGTTAAATGCACTTGGTGTGACAGCTTCACCCTGATGTAGGCTTTAGCCAAAAAACAACCACACCATTGAGGGTTAAATGCACTTGGTGACAGGCGCAGCTTGCCCCTGATTTTGTATATGGCCAAAAAATGAACAGACTATTGCTGGTTAAATGCACTTGGTGTGACAGCTTCACCCTGATGTAGGCTTTAGCCAAAAAACAACCACACCATTGAGGGTTAAATGCACTTGGTCGCAGCTTGTGCTGGCGCACCACAAGACACAAAATGGCCGCCGATCACCCCAGAAAAATGTGACTGACAAACGGTCTGTGCAGCCTAAAAACAGTGAGCAATTGAGGATCAGCAGCTCAATGATCCACAGCTGCAGATCGATCAGTTAATCAAGTCCTTTGGAGGAGTTAATCTGCCTAATCTCGCCCTACTGTCGCAGCCGCAACCTCTCCCTACGCTAATCAGAGCAGAGTGACGGGCGGCGCTATGTGACTCCAGCTTAAATAGAGGCTGGGTCACATGGTGCTCTGGCCAATCACAGCCATGCCAATAGTAGGCATGGCTGTGATGGCCTCTTGGGGCAAGTAGTATGACGCTTGTTGATTGGCTGCTTTGCAGCCTTTCAAAAAGCGCCAAGAAAGCGTCACAAAAGCGCGAAGAAAGCGACGAACACCGAACCCGAACCCGGACTTTTACGAAAATGTCCGGGTTCGGGTCCGTGTCACGGACACCCCAAAATTCGGTACGAACCCGAACTATACAGTTCGAGTTCGCTCATCCCTAGCTGTATACCTAGGCCCTTATTTCCCTATAAGGCCCAGGAATAAGGTTAGGACCAGAGACAACCCAGTCCTCCCAAGATGGATTAATGGAAGTCTCTGTCTCAGGCCCAGATACAAACAGGAAATATAACAAACACAATACAATAAGAAAAGACAAGACTTAGCTTAAAGTAGAAAACTGGCAAATCCAGAAGCACCACAGAGTACAACCGACCAGCTAGTTAGAAGACAGGAAGAAAATCTATAAACTGCACCTTCAAGAGTGAGAAGCGGCTACTTATGGGGAAGGTAAATTACCAACAAGCAACACCTGAAGCAAGGGTTGTGGCATTCACCAAAACACAGACACAATAAGAACCACAATGAACTTGTCAATTTAACCCACGTGTTGCCAGTCTCTCTGATCTCCTGGTACCTGCCACAGGAACGTCCGTGACAGAGCCCCTGTGATAAATCTGGTGCAGGGCTAGAGAGCCTAAGTTTACGCCATCTACAGAATTTTTATATCTGCCTCATTCTCTTTTTGTTCACATTCCATGTAGTTATAGATTCACAATATTGATTAGGGGCATGCTAGGATTTGTAGTTCTGCAATAGATAAAGAGCTACAGGTCGACGACCATGTGTACAGTAGGCACCCATTAGATCCAAGTTCAGCTTTCATACACATATACTTTCCACAGTTTTCTTCAAGGTGACTTTTATTTTATCTAAAGTAACATCTTGCCATTGCACTGTAATACAGCAGTGTCCACAACTAAATGAATATGGCTTAACCCTAAGAATCAAACAGAATGAAGGTAAAAGCCAAAAGATAGAGGAAAGAATACGTAAAGGAAAAGAACCATCTTAGCAGTGAGATGATGCAGGATAAGAAGACTTTCATTAGAAATATCTATCTTCACATGACTTATGTTTTTTGACTCATATCTGCATGTAGCATTCAGTTTTCTAATTTTAGCTTTCAAATATTTCCTACAGGTTTTATTTTGAGACTTTCCCAAGTTTATAGGCTATAGAAAGGATTGTTCCATGTTGACAACAAAAATCAAAGGTGCAATTAGCCTCTTTTTTGGTTATTACTGTTTGGGGTGGCTAATGGTAGGCCATTTGTTTTAGGATTTAGCATGTTAATGGTGAGTACCTGTATATTGCTCTGGTCAAAACAGGTGACCAGATCCTTTGCCAGACCCTCTGTTGATCAGCTTATAAGAGGGGTGGAAATGCCCTGTTTTGCAGCAAGAGTTGAGCTTAGTCGGAGATCAGTAGGTTATAGTGTTTTCACACCAAGTTTTTTTTTATTTCTAGCAGAACATTTGTTTTTAAGGGAAACTATGGGTGTCATTTAAAAGAGACCGGCAATTTATACACTGCTCTTAATACCTGATCGCTTGGAGGTGCAGGCCACTACATAACTTTGGCGCTAGGTTCCACCGGTCCTGTGACATGGTTTAAACTGTGCCAGCTCCCATAAAGTGGCGTAGAAAATGGTAAATGAGATGGGTCATTTGGCCCGCCCTCTTCCCCGCCCACACATGCCCTTTTTTTTATTATAAAGTTTTTTATTATTTTTGTCAGTAGACATGAACAATGACTACCAAAACAAGGTAACTTGGTACAGTCTAAGACGACAGTATACATATATCAGCGTCAAAGGTGTCCACACTAAATCGTGACACGTTGCACAAGATAAGGCAAGGCGTAAAAGGCGAGTTATATATTCTTGAGGGACTATGCATAACAGGAAGTAGAAACATACGTAACAAGAAGTATAAGGGATGTATTAGTCACCATCTCTATCCCGGGCAAATATGGCATACAATAGGAAGTCTGGAAGCAGTATTCAGGGAAGGAACACAGATATATTTAGGTATAGCATGCCAGAAAGGAAAGGAAAGGAAAAATAAAATAGCCACTAGTTTAGATTTGATCCAAGTGCGAAGTTGCAAATATATGGACTGTCCATAGGTAAATTTTTTTCTCAAAATGATCATGGTTCCCAGATTCCCAAGAGGAAATTTCCTTGAAACGGCATAACTGATTGATCTTCTGCTTCCATTGTGCAATAGATGGAAGAGAGGTTTGCTGCCAGAATCTGGGTACAAGTAGTCTTGCTGCTATCAATAGTTGTTTAAAAAGGAAAGTGGAGAAGGGAGGGTCCTTCTCGTCAAACCAGGCAAGTAGGGCCTTACAGGGGGAGAACTGCACTTCAGTGTGGCATATCTCGTTACTGATTTCGAATATAGTTCTCCACCAAGCTTGTATTAAGGGACAGTCCCACCATATATGGAAGAAGGAACCCCTTTCACTCTCGCATCTCCAACAGATGTCTGTAGAGTTATCGGAAAATAAGCTGGATTTTTCTGGGGTTATATACTATCTAGATAGCGATTTGTAGCTATTTTCCTGAATCCTAACACACCTAGAAGATTTGGCGGAGGACAAGAACAATTTAGGGAGTATGTTTAGGGGTATGTCCCTGTTTAGGTCTTTCTCCCAGTGTCGGATGAAGGATGGCTTAACTAATAAGGGAGTTGTAAATTTGAGAAATAAGCTTTCTAGGCTGTTTTGGAGAGTTAATAATGGATTCCATCCAAACCAAGGGCCTAAGCAGTTCTCCCTCGCGTGAGTTGCGGACTATGAACTGCTTAACAAATGTAATCAGTGTTAGACCAGTCGGTTGAGGTTTTAAGATTTCCATAATGTCTTTAATGCTTATGATTCCCCCTGTGGGTTCCAGAAAGGATGTAATAAGTACAGACGAGCATCTTAGTTCTTTAGGAGTAGATGACAATCTGTCTGGGGAGATTGTTCCAATCACGTCTCCAACTTGTAAGAGAGGAGATGGGAACGGTATAGAACAATGAGTAGAGAGTAACCATTTCCAAGCAGTGTCGCTGCTTAGGATAGGGTAAGAAGAGGGGGTTAGATAAGTTGGGTTTTGGCATCCTAGAAGGAGTGAGCGAAAGAAACTGCCCATCAGTTGTTGTTCTAGAGAAACCCATGATTTGTCAGATTTAATCTGTAACCACTCGATTACCCTGGAAAGCAGTATCGCATTACCGTAGATCTCAGGGTCAGGAAGGCCTATACCGCCCAGGGTCTCAGGTTTTGATAGTTGGGAATAAGATAACCTCGATTTCTTACCGTTCCATATAAAGGATCTGAATTTCTTCCTAATCTGTTCGTAGAATGATTTAGGTATAGGAATGGGCAGAACTTGTTGGAGGTATGTAAGACGAGGTATAATCAAGGATGTCAGGAGATTCTTACGCCCAAACCAAGACAAATATGGAGTACGTTGGCTGAAGTTATCTATATCCTTAAACATAGATTGGAGCAGGGGGGGATAATTAAGTGAAAAAAGGTCTGGGATGGATGAACTTATCTTAACTCCCAGATAGGTCAGGAAAGGGGAGGACCAATAAAAGGGTGAGTCAGTTTTTAAGGTCTGTTTGTTTGTTGGGGAGATGCCCAGGCTCATAATTTGGGGATTTTTTTCGTTAATTTTAAAATTTGAGATCATGCTATAGTTTTGTAGATGTTTTTGAATGATAGATAGAGATATCATTGGGTTGGTGGTCATGATCATGACATCATCAGCAAAGGCCGCTAATTTGTGTTCTTGGTCACCCAGTCTAATACCACTGATGAGTGGATCGCTTCTCACTGAAATCAGTAGGGGTTCTGATGCTAGAACAAAGAGAAGGGGCGACAGGGGGCAGCCCTGTCTAGTGCCGTTACATATTTTGAAGTGTGTAGAAAGGGTGTCATTAATCATTACCTTAGCGGTGCCTGATGAATACATTGCGAAAACAGCTTGCACATAGAGACCAGGGAGGCCAAACCGCAACAGAGTTTCTCTAAGGTCTAGCCAATTAATTCTATCAAACGCTTTTTCTGCGTCGGTGCTCAGAAAAAGCAAGGGTTTTGAGAGTGCCGACGCGTGACATAACACATTAATGACTCGAGATGTGTTATCCTTGCCTTCCCTGTTGTGAACAAACCCCACCTGGTCTCTATGAATCAAAAGGGGGAGGAAGTTGGCTAGACGGTTGTCTAACATTTTTGCCAAGAGCTTCAAATCTATGTTGAGAAGAGAAATAGGCCTGTAACTGGCACATTGCTTTGGGTCTTTTCCTTCTTTAGCAATCAGGGTGATGTGTGCAACCGTCATGACCTTAGACAGGATGTCCCCTTTTAGCGTAAGATTGCAGACATCCAGAAGGTGGGGTAATAGCTGGCTCTGGAAAGTTTTATAGTATGAAGCTGGTAGACTGTCTGGGCCAGGGCATTTTCCTGCTGGGATCTGGAGCAGGGCAGTTGTTAATTCGTCTAGAGTAAAACGGGAGATCAAGGCCTTCTTTTTAGGTCTGTCAAAGATGGGAGGGTAACTGAATCTAGAAAGGTAGATATTAGGGATTTATGGGAATCTGGGTCTACTGAGGGAGATAAATTATAAAGGGCTTCATAGAAATCTCGAAATTGGGCTGCAATTTTGGAGGTAGTGAATATTGGCTCTCCTAGCGGTGAGGTTAGCTGATGTACAAAGTTATTGGCTCTCCGGTTTTTTATTTTTGTGCATCATGAATTTGGAGGCCCTGTCTCCATGTGCAAAATATTTTTGTTAGGAATTAAAATAAAATTTGGCTACCTTAAATTGTAAAAGGGCTTTCATTTCAGCTCTAAGTTTTGATAGTTCCTTGGGTTGGGAGTCTGAAAAAGAGCTCTTATGGAGCGTCTCTAGGGCTTTAATTTTTAATTGAATTGCTTCTATTTTTTCCCCTCTGACTTTCTTCAGTAATGTACCTATGCTAATGAAGTGTCCCCTTAGATAAGGTTTGTGAGTGTCCCAAAGAGATTGAGATGAAGTGGAGGGTTGTTTGTTTAGGGGAAAATATTCCTTTAAAAGGGCCTCAATTTTGTTCCTAGATTCCGCGTCTCCCGGTAAGGATTCATTAAGACGCCAACTGAAGGCTCTCGGGTGCTGTGAAGGCATGAGAATGGAGAGAAAAACAGGGGCATGATCAGTAAGTGGATGGATCCAATTCTGACCTCTGAACACATCTGTAGGTGTTCCTTGGGCACAAAGAGGTAATCTAGGTGATGGTAGGTATTATGGGGATGTGAGAAAAAAGTGAAGTCTTTGGAGTCGGGGTGGAAGGCATGCCAGGAATCTACTAAATGCAGGTTCCACAAACCTTCTCTCATAGTACGTGAAGAACGCAAAGATAAGGTTGATTTGTGCGAAGAGGCATCTATTTGAGGATTCAGGGTTGCATTAAGGTCCCCCCCAGGACTACCAATCCTTCTTTAAAGGATTCCACAATTGGGATAATTAAAGTTAGCCATTGTGATTGTTTAATATTTGGAGCGTATAAATTGATGAAAGTGTATATCATAGAGCCAATGTGGCCTTTGATTAGAATATATCTCCCTTCCGGGTCTTGAAGGTGACTAATATACTTTAAGGGTAATCGTCTCTGAAAACCTATGCTTACCCCACCCGAGGCAGCAGAAACCACTCCACAGTGGTACCATTGAGGAAAATGAGAAAATGTTAGATTGGGGTAATGGTTAAACTTGAAGTGCGTCTCCTGGAGAAAGAGGACATTTACACCTGACTTACGCATCATGGAGAAAATCTGACTAGAGGGGGAATTGAAACCTTTCACATTATAGGAAGCTATAAGGAAGGATGTGCTCCTGCGGTTGTTATGTGACTGAGCCCCTTTTTTGGTTTCCCTTGTAGTTTGTAATTGAGGTGTGGCTGCCTCCTCAGTCTCACATTTCTGACCACCCTGTCTGCTCTATTGGCTGATTTTAATTAGTGTCAGTGCATAGTCAGGCCTGCTCCACTTCATTCACTGTAGCCACAGCACCAGGACTCGCACTGCGGTCCTTGGTGGCTTTTAGGCGCCGGTGGTGTTGTGGAGTGGGCCTGCTGTGCAGCCTGCATTCCCTGAAGTGGATGGTAGCCGTCATGGCACCCAACAGGTAGGTTACAATGCAGGCACGTGGAACCTATACTCCCTGAAGTGTATGGTAGCCGTTATGGCACCTAACAGGTAGAATTTAGCGTAGGAACCCGTCTAACAGAGAACGCCTTGACGCTTGGCAGACGGGCTCAAATAATTTTGTACAAAATAATTTGCCAAGTATCTCGCACTTATAGTGTAGCACTTGTTATTTCCATGCAATTTTTGTACTATATATTGCAGTGCATTGTCACATTGCATGTCTGTCTTTCATATTATAGGAAGCTATATGTAAGTTGGCCATGTTGGTAAGGGTGTCTATAGCTACTTTTGCAAAACTCACGATTTCTCCAGGAAGACGCACTGCTCCAAGGGATCATGGACTGCTGCTTTAGATGGGGCGCTGGAGAGCCAGAAACAACCCACCAGTTCGATATTGGAGAGTGGATGTGGTACCTGTACCTGGGGTAAAACCATAAACAAGGGAAGAAGAAAATGAAAGGTATTAGAACGTTAAGTGGACAAGAGACACATTGCCCTACAGTCTTGTAGGTCAAGCGGTTAGTCATAAGGGGGAAAAGGTCTACAGACCTGAGAAATGATGTCTATCATCAGGAAGCTGATACCTGAACAATAATATACCATTTCTAAGCAAAAACATAAGGTAATAGTATGGGGAACTAAGTTGTTCCTATCTATATAGAATAAACTAGAGAGGACAGGAAAGATAGGATATGTGGTGAGGTAGAAAACATCACATTTCAGAGTAGATTTTTAGGACAATCGCTATAACAAGCAATCCGCAATATGAGAAGAAGGAGAACATAACTAGCGGTTACTAAATAGGATTCACGTTAGACTTGGGAGAGTCTTTTTGGTGTTAGCTGACGACCTCTGATCTCTGCGCTTTGGGGGTCCGTTGCAGCACGAACGGAGTGATTGTAGGAACAGCGGGGAGCACGGCGAGATCTTGAAACAGTTCCTAGTTTTCCACTTTCAAAGGGGGAATTTGTAGCTGTTCGTAGAGGTCTTCCAAATCAGAGTTAGTGGAGATAATGTAGCGTCGTCCCTCCTGGGAAAAGGATATACTGAAAGGAAAGTTCCGCTTGTATTGAATTTTATGAGAGCGCAACCACTCCGTCAGGGGATTCATGGCTCTGTGCTTTCTGAGAGTGGATGGGGCTAAGTCTTGGAAGACTGAGATCTGGGAGCCCTCGTAGGAAAAATCTGTCACGGCTGAGGATGGGGAAAATCCTCAGCCGTGCGATGCCAGAAGATGTTAGGCTGCTCGGCCAGGATGACAGGATTAGGGAGCAGGTCACCTCCTAACACATCCCTAACCTGACCCTAGCTCCTAGCTGCATGGGCCGACCTTTAAGGTAGGAGGGCCCATGCTCAGGAACCTCGGTTCCCTAACTTACCCTCCGACCGGTCCCTGAACTAGGAGTCAGGGTAAGACGGCCTGTTCCTTCCGGACACGAAGGAACAGGGGTCTCACTGGCCAAGCTGCAGGAAAAGGAACATAAACAGCCTATGGATATGGCAGGAGGCTGGAAAGCACTTCCACACCTACCTGCCACAGACACTCAGACTGGATCCCGTGCAAGACAGCAAGTGTCCACACCCAACACAAATGGACACAGCACACACATAAACACACAGGAAACCAGATCCATAGGTGCATAACATAACAAAGGAATACATAAAGTGGACATCAACATAAACTAAAGAGTCACAGAAAGTTTGTTTTACATTTATGACCACAAGGGTGGCCCTCACTGGCAGATGGTATTCACAGGAGGCTGCTCTAGCTAAGCATGGCTGAAGCAACCCACTGAGACATGCCAAACACAGAGGCTTTATAGGCCTAAGAGGCCACACCCAGACAGACACACCCAGTGTCTTACACACACAGAAAGAGAGTTAACCCTTCCAGCACCAGGAAAGGGAAAACACCACTAAAAGGGAAAGTGTCCACAATAACAAAAAAACAAGTGCACACATACACGCATATCACACACAACCGCATGCACAACATAGCAAGCTGCCATGACACAGCTCAGAATGCTATGCTGCCACATACATACTGTTGCCAGCGGCAACCACAATTGAGGAAAATACCACAGCCCTCACCTGTGATTGACAACCAAACCAGAGACCGCTGACAACCGCATGCGGTTCAGGAGTCACGACCATAACCATGGCCGTGACTAAATCGGGGCGATTCCTTGCCGCCTCTTGGACCACCGCTTAAACTTGAAAATTAAAAAATTTACAAATTATGTCCCTGGGGGGTTCTTCCGGTTTGGGCTTGGGGCGAAGCACTCTGTGAGCACGCTCTAATATTATCTCATGCTCGAAATCAGGACCCACAAGCTGGGAGCATATAGATTTAATCATGGAGGTTACGTCACCAGGTTAAACTGCCTCAGGGATACCTCTAAAGCGCAGGTTGTTTCGGCGCCCCCTGTTCTCCTGGTCTTCCAGGGCGTTGTGCAGATCGTTGAGGTAAGTGCTGCACTTTTGGAAGGAGGTAAAGGTGGCTGTCTGGTGTTCCAGAATTACGGTCTGATGCGATTCAAGTGTCTCAACTCTGTCCCCCACCTGCCTCATTTCTTGACGTAGAGCGGAGATTTCATCAAGCACAGGCTCCATAGCCTTGCAGAGGGCATGCTTCAAGTAATGCCTGGTGATAGGGAGCGAACCTTTGCTCTGCGGTTCCTCCGTGTCACTGTCTCCTTCTGATCTTTCCAGCGACCGCTCCATGTTTTTCTGAGAATGTGCAGGCGCAATCTTTGAGTCCCGCACTGCAAATGAGGAGGCAGCTTTTTTTTATGAATTTGTCCATTTCTCCTGACGTAGCTTGCACTTTGTTTGGAGGTAGGGTGTTCTCCAGCTTTAGCGTTCCCGATCTTTACCATTTTTAGCTATGTTCAGTCAGTGTAATGGCTAAAATCGCTGTTTATAGAGATCAGTGTTACGAAGCTTGGGAAAGTGCGGCCATCACAGACCGGCGCAAGCTCCGCCCCCTAACACCATGCCATTTTTTTTAAACTATCTCGTAAATATGGCGTGAGCAGGAAAAAGGCACATATTTTGGGGCTAAGGGGTTTTGCAGCAAAAGTGGCATATTTTTGTATATAAATAACTCCTATATCTGTATCAAAAAGTATGGAAACAGATATCAATGATAAGTTTTTATGAGGTATATTTTTTCCATGTTTACCTAGTAACAAAGCAAAGATTGAGAAAAAGGTGGAGCTTCTATCGTGTAAATTGGTCATTTAACTAAATGTATGTAAAAAATTTACATGGCCCGTTTAATGGATCCTCTCATTACTTTCAACTGATTTATTGGGCAAATTGAGACTGAAAGAGACACATTAATTGGTTTACTGGATGGAATAGAGCAGTGATCTGCAGACAGGAGAACAAATGAGACAAAAAGTATGCAATTTTGGCATATGTTTTTTTGTATTAAAAAGTGTTGATCGCGCACCAAAGTGCTCGAGTAGAACACCTCAGGATGCTTAGGTGCTCTACCGAGTACCCGAGCACAATGGAAGTCAATGGGAGAACCCGAGCATTAAACCAGGCACCCCCTGCTCTGAAGAGGGGAGGGTGTCTTGTTCACACGAAAAGATCAGAAATTGATGGAAACACCACTGAAATGGTTCGGAAACAGCATGGGGAGAATGTCTGAATGCATCTTAGACTCCCAGCAGCGACCTATTGTCCGAATAGTACACAAATTTTACAGACTGACAATAATACGCACCAAACCGAAGATAAAATCGATTTTAAAGGAAACATTGTTAGGAAACATTCTTTCCTCTATATTTACTTGTATATAAAGTGCAAGTGCTGCCAAAAATTGCAAGGAAGAGGCGCTCCGATACAACCTGTATATCACATAATGGAGGGCCTCATTCACATTGCGGTACAATTTTTCAGGTAGTGGGACTTCTACACTCATAAAGCCTATGCACTAAGTGAAAGGGCTGCCAAAAAATATAAGGACCCGGCACTACAATACACACTTTATTACACATAAAGGAGGGCATCATATACACTGTTGAAAAATTATGATTGATGGCCTGCTGGTGACACTCAAAAACATTAGGCGCAAGGGCCTGCTGGTGACCCTCTAAAACATTAGGGGCGAATACCTGCTGCTGAACTGACCATCTAAAACATTAGGTGTAAGTGCCTGCTGCTGATCTGACCATGGAAAAAATTATGGTTGAGCGCCTGCTGCTGAGCTGACCATATAAAACATTAGGGGTGAGGAACTGCTGCTGAGCTGACTCTCTAAAATATTAGAGGCGAGTGCCTGCTGCTGATCTGACCATGGAAAAAATGATGGTCAAGGGCCTGCCGCTGAGCTGACTCTCTAAAACATTAGGGGCGAGTGCCTGCTGCTGAGCTGACCATTAAAAATTATGGTTAAGGGCCTGCTGCTGAGCTGACCATCAAAAAAATTATGGTTAAGGGTCTGCTGCCGAGCTGACTCTCTAAAACATTATGGGGTGCGAGCCTGCTGCTGATCTAACCATGGAAAAAATGAAGTTAAAAAATAATAATTTTTATTTATAAAAAAATACCAAATTTACCCCCAAAAATGTAAAAATTGCAAATTTCCAAGTTTCAATTTCTCTACTTCTATAATACATAGTAATACCTCCAAAAATAGTTATTACTTTACATTCCCCATATGTCTACTTCATGTTTGGATCATTTTGGGAATTATATTATATTTTTGGGGGATGTTACAAGGCTTAGAAGTTTAGAAGCAAATCTTGAAATTTTCCAGAAATTTTCAAAAACCCAATTTTTAGGGACCAATTCAGGTCTGAAGTCACTTTGCGAGGCTTACATTATAGAAACCATCCAAAAATGACCCCATTCTAGAAACTACCCCCCTTAAGGTATTCAAAACTGATTTTACAAACTTTGATAACCCTTTAGGTGTTCCACAAGAATTAATGAAAAATAGAAATACAATTTCAAAATTTCACATTTTTGGCAGATTTTACATTTCAATAATTTTAACAAGGGTTAACAGCCAAACCCAACTCAATATTTATGGCCCTGAATCTGTAGTTTACAGAAACACCCCATATGTGGTCGTAAACTACTGTACGGGTACACGGCAGGGCGCAGAAGGAAAGGAATGCCATACGGTTTTTGGAAGGCAGATTTTGCTGGACCGTTTTTTTTAACACCATGTCCCATTTGAAGCCCCCCTGATGCACCCCTAGAGTAGAAACTCCATAAAAGTGACCCCATCTAAGAAACTTCACCCCTCAAGGTATTCAAAACTGATTTTATAAACGTTGTCAACCCTTTACGTGTTCCACAAGATTTAATGGAAAATAGAGATACAATTTCAAAATTTCACATTTTTTGGCAGATTTTCCATTTTAATATTTTTTTTCCAGTTACAAAGCAAGGGTTAACAGCCAAACTAAATTTTTATGGCCCTTATTCTGTAGTTTACAGAAACACTAGTGTTGAGCGTGAATATTCGAATATCAAATTTTTTTTGCGAATATCAGCACTTCGCTAATTCGAGAATATTTCGAATATAGTGCTATAAATTCGATATTTCGAATATTTTTTATTTATTTTTTTCTTTCCCACATCCCTAAAGTTGTTCTTACCTGTCCTTAGGATTCCTGGCTTCCTGGCTGCACCAGTCAGTGCTGGTTGCCGCTTCTGCCGACTTCCGTGCTCATGGAGCGTCCCCATCACCATGGGAACGTCTCCATATACTAGAATGTACTGTCGGATTTGAGAATTACGTTGAAATCGCAATTCAATTTATTCAAGTTATAATAATCGAATTGCGATTTCAACTTAACATTGCTATATTCCATATTCGTTAATTCTAGCCTAATATGGAATATAGCAGTGTTAAGTTGAAATCGCAATTCGATTAATTCAAGTTATAATAATCGAATTGCGATTTCAACTTAGACCTGGTTTACTATGGTTGGCTTGGTAGAATTAGCGAATATGACGAATGTATTCCATACATATTCCACAAAACGAAGATAACGAAGTATTCTCCATCTTTGTTTTAGCTACCTATTCGTCAACTTCGCTAATTCTTGCAATCATATAGGAAAGTTTACTATAGAGACAGCTAAGTTTAATTCGCTATGCGATTATATTACTTAGCTTTTTTTATAAATAGAATAATTATAATAATTATCAGGTATTATAATTATTCTATTTATTTTTAAAAAAAAGCAAAGTAATATAATCGCATAGCGAATTAAACTTAGCTGTCTCTATAGTCAACTTTCCTATATGATTGCTAGAATTAGCGAAGTTGATGAATAGGTAGCTAAAACGAAGATGGAGAATACTTTGTTATATAGAATGATTTCAGCGGGCATCCTGTCATAATTAACCCCTGCCGCGCCGCAATCTACTTTTAAACTTAGGACGTACTGGTACGCCCTAAGTCCCTAAGGGGTTAAACTGTCCCAGGACCTGGAGATTGTTGCCTTGCCTCTGTTTCAATGGCTGTGTGTTCCCCTCGTCTCCCCTCCTCGGTTGCCCGAGGAACTTCATAATCTGCTGCCAGCGTTGTCAGCTGGAAAAATTTGGAGCAATTTTTCCACAAGGACCTTCTGGTATACCTTCTCCACCACAAGAATGAGAGATGTGAAGTTCTCTTTGTAGCGGGGGTCAAGAAGGGTGAACAACCATCCCCTGCTCATCCTCCTGACTTGTTGCCCATCAGCAGCACGGCCACTTCCCCGTCCCTTACTGCTCGCCTTCTGCATATTAAATAGTATATATATATGCTTTTAAGTATGTCACACATACAGTAGCGCAGGTTTTGTAAGTGTATGCACAAATAAACTAAACTAAATGTAACGGCACCCTGGGCATAAAAGGGGGTAAAAGCCGTTTAAGAGATATTCCCTTTCCAGAGCTACAGGCACAGCTACTTACAGAACACCAAACTCCCGAACGGCATACAAGGGAATACTCCAAACTCCCGAACGGAACCTCACGAATAGCTGCTAGCAGATGAATAGGAAATGCACCCAAGCGGCTTACACTCCTAGCAATCAGTCTCTAACAGCATACAGTGAATGCCCCCAAGAACGAGACAAGGCTCTGTGTTGAGGGTCAAGCAGTGATCAGCCA
The DNA here is from genome assembly GCF_014858855.1 of Bufo gargarizans. NCBI lineage: Eukaryota > Metazoa > Chordata > Amphibia > Anura > Bufonidae > Bufo > Bufo gargarizans. The sequence goes on from NC_058082.1 coordinate 584,133,397, forward strand.
GAGCTGTGTGTTTATAGTTCTTATATACACATTCTTACACATTAGTACCACCCACAGGGTTTTGTAAAACAACTAGAGTTAAGCGGACACCTGGATGTTCGGGTTCGGCAGGTTCGGCCAAACTTGAAAAAAAAGTTCGGGATCGGAACCCGAACTTGAACCCGAACGCCATTGAAGTCAATGGGGACCCGAACTTTTGGCCACTAAAATGGCTCTAAAATAGCCCTGGACAGAGCTAGAGGGCTGCAAAAGGCAGCAAAATGTGCTTAAGAGCATGGCAAATGCTCTGCAAACAAATGTGGATAGGGAAATTAATAAAAATATATATAAATTAGGAATGATGTAGAGGGAAGAGGTTGAGGAGGCGGTGAATGGGTGGATGTGGCCGTGTAGGCTCACGGGGAGGTCTAGGTGGAAGCGGCGGCAAAGGAGGAATAGGTAGCCAACACAGATGTGTGTTATTTTGCATTTTTACATAGGGGTATCCCCCAAAATATTGGGACATATAAAAAAAAAAGGAATAAGTGCAAGTATGGATGGTTGAGGCTGTTAGAACTGTCTATTCTGCACAAGATACAGACAAGTCTTGTGGGATCCAGTCCTGGTTCATTTTAATGAACGTGAGCTTGTCCAAGTTGGCTGTGGACAGGCGGCTGAGTCTGTCTGTAATGACGCCTCCTGCCGTGCTAAATACACGTTCAGAGAGTACACTGGCTGCAGGGCAGGCCAGCACTTCCAAGGCATACAGGGCAAGCTCTGGCCATGTGGACAAGTTTGAGACCCAGAAGTTGAATGGGGCAGAACCATTAGTCAGTACGTGTAGGCATGTGCACAGGTACTGTTCCACCATGTTGTTCAAATGCTGCCTCCTGCTAACACGCTCCATATCAGCAGTTGGGGCTGGTTGTTGCGGCAAGATGACAAAGCTTTTCCACATGTCGGCCATGCTAACTCTGCTTTCTGAGGTGCTGGCGCTGACACAGCTGCGTTGGCGACCTCTTCCTCCTCCGCTGCCTTCGCCTTGTGCTTCCACTTGTCCCCCGGCGTCAGTCGGGAATGCTCTCAGGAGCGCGTCTACCAGCGTGCGCCTGTAGTCGCGCATCTTCCGATCACGCTCCAGTGAGGGAATTAAGGCTGGCACATTGTCTTTGTAATGGGGATTCAGCAGGGTGACCACCCAGTAGTCAGCACACGTTAAAATGTGGGCAACTCTGCTGTCGTTGCGCAGGCACTGCAGCATGTAGTCGCTCATGTGTGCCAGGCTGCCCAGAGGTAAGGACAAGCTGTCCTCTGTGGGAGGCGTATCCTCTGCGGCCTCCGTATCCCCCCAGCAATGCACCAGTGATGGGCCCGAGCTGCGTTGGGTCCCATCCCGCTGTGAACATGCTTCATCCCCATCCTCCTCCTCATCCTCCTCCTCCTCGTCCTCCAGTAGTGGCATTAAAACCTCCCTCTGAGCCACTTCTAAAAGACTGGCCTAAAAGTGTTAGAGATGACATCCTCGTCCTGGGCCACATCCTCTTCCATCATCGCCCTAAGTGTTTTCTCTAATGCTGATAACGGCGTCATCGCCACTGGCCATGTTGGAGGAGTACTCGAAACAGCGCAACAGGGCACACAGGTCTCACATGGAGGCCCAGTCATTGGTGGTGAAGTGGTGCTGTTCCGCAGTGCGACTCACCCGTGCGTGCTGCAGCTGAAACTCCACTATGGCCTGCTGCTGCTCGCACAGTCTCTCCAGCATGTGCAAGGTGTAGTTCTACCTGGTGGGAACGTCGCATATGAGACGGTGAGCGGGAAGGCCGGCGTTACGCTGTAGAGCAGACAGCCGAGCGGCGGCAGGATGAGAACGCCGGAAGCGTGCACAGACGGAATGCACTTTATGCAGCAGCTCTGACATAACGGGGTAGTTGTGAATGAGTTTCTGCACCACCAAATTCAGCACATGCGCCAGGCAAGGGATGTGTGTCAAACCGGCTAGTCCCTGAGCTTCAACGAGATTTCGCCCATTATCACACACCACCAGGCCGGGCTTGAGGCAGCAACCACTCGTCGGTCTGTTGTTCTATACCCCGCCACAACTCCTGCTCGGTGTGGGGCCTGTCCCCCAAACACATCCGTTTCAGAATGGCCTGCTGACGTTTAACCCTAGCTGTGCTGAAGTTGGTGGTGAAGGTCTGTCGCTGACCGGATGAGGAGGTGGTAGAAGAGGAGGAGGAAGCCAAGTAGGAAGAGGAGGCAACAGGAGGCAAAGAATGATGCCCTGCGATCCTTGGCGGCTGAAGAACGTGTGCCAAACAACTCTCCGCATGGGGCCCAGCCGCCTCTACATTTACTCAGTGTGCAGTTAGGGAGATATAGCGTCCCTGGCGGTGCTTACAGGTCCACGTATCTGTGGTTAGGTGGACCTTGCCACAGATGGCGTTGCGCAGTGCACACTTGATTTTATCCGATACTTGGCTGTGCAGGGAGGGCACGGCTCTCCTGGAGAAGTAGTGGCAGCTGGGAACGACGTACTGTGGGACAGCAAGCGACATTAGCTGTTTGAAGCTGTCCGTCTCTACCAGCCTGAATGACAGCATTTCAAAGGCCAGTAGTTTAGAAATGCTGGCATTCAGGGCCAGGAATCGAGTGTGGCTAGGTGGGAATTTACAGTTTCTCTCCAAGGTTTGTGAGATGGAGAGCTGAACGCTTCCGTGTGGCATGGTGGAGATGCTTGGTGACGGAGGTGGTGTTGTTGGTGGCACATCCTTTGTTTGCTGGGCGGCAGTTGCCAACGTTCCTCCAGAGGCGGAGGAAGAGGCCGAGGCAGCAGCATTTCAGCATTTCAAAGGCCAGTAGTTTAGAAATGCTGGCATTCAGGGACAGGAATCGAGGGTGGCTAGGTGGGAATTTACAGTTTCTCTCCAAGGTTTGTGAGATGGAGAGCTGATTGCTTCCGTGTGGCATGGTGGAGATGCTTGGTGACGGAGGTGGTGTTGTTGGTGGCACATCCTCTGTTTTCTGGGTGGCAGGTGCCAACGTTCCTCCAGAGGCGGTGGAAGAGGCCGAGGCAGCAGCAGAAGAGGAAGCAGGAGGGGCCTCAGCCCTTTCTTGGTTTTGAACGTGCTTAGTCCATTGCAGCGCGTGTCTCGCATGTAGATGCCTGGTCATGCAGGTTGTGCTAAGGTTTAGAACGTTAATGCCTCGCTTCAGGCTCTGATGGCACAGCGTGCAAACCAGTCGGGTCTTGTCATTAGCACATTGTGTGAAGAAGTGCCATGCCAGGGAACTCCTTGAAGCTGCCTTTGGTGTGCTAGGTCCCTGGTGACGGTGGCCAATAGCAGGTGAACAGTTTTGGCGAAGGCTGCTCTGCTTTTGCACCCTGCTCCCTCTTTTGCTACGCTATTGGCTCGGTCTCACCACTGCCTCTTCCTCCGAACTCTGAAAGTCAGTGGCACGGCCTTCATTCCATGTGGGGTCTAGGACCTCATCATCCCCTGCATTGTCTTCCACCCAGTCTTTCTCCCTGACCTCCTTTTCGGTCTGCACACTGCAGAAAGACGCAGCAATTAGCACCTGTGTTTCGTCATCATCAGAGACGTGCTGAGGTGGTATTCCCATGTCCTCATCAGGAAACATAAGTGGTTGTGCGTAAGTGCATTCTATGTCTTCCACCCCTGGGGAAGGGTTAGGTGGATGCCCTTGGGAGACCCTGCCAGCAGAGTCTTTAAACAGCATAAGAGACTTCTGCATGACTTGAGGCTCAGACAGGTTCCCCGATATGCACGGGGGTGATGTGACTGACTGATGGGCATGGGTTTCAGGTGCCACCTGTGTGCTTTCTGCAGAAGACTGGGTGGGAGATAATGTGAACGTGCTTGATCCACTGTCGGCCACCCAATTGACTAGCGCCTGTACTTGCTCAGGCCTTACCATCCTTAGAATTGCATTAGGCCCAACCAAATATCGCTGTAGATTCTGGCGGCTAGTGGACCTGAGGTAGTAGGTTCAGTAGGACGTGTAACTGTGGCAGAACGGCCATGTCCTCTCCCTGCACCAGAGGCTCCACTAACACCACCACCACGACCATGACCACGTCCCTTATTAGATGTTTGCCTGAAAGTTAGCGTTCACCAAGTAAAGTAAAAAGTGGTTAAGTCTGTTAAAAATAATTAACCGCCAATAAAAACCCTGATGTAGGGTAATGCACTGCGGGGAGCAGATCCGAGCATCACGCTCGAGCACACGCGGTATTCGGCCGAACACCGCAATGTTCGGAGCCTCGCGATGCTTGAGCTGAACTGGTGTTCTGCTGAGTATGCTCGCTCAACGCTACTATTGAAGCCTATGTACCCATCAAACTCATAGATTTTCGTAATGGTTCTGATGAAACATAAAATAAAACATGAAAAGATGGTGTAGCAGGAGAGAGAGAGAGAGAGATGCTGTAGCTAGAGGATAAAAAAGCTGTTGTTGGTGAAATTAGCTAGAAAGTGGAGCAGAGTGTCACTGGCCAGTAGGTGCAACACATCAGGGCATAGATATGGCTGAAGAAAACCCCTAAACACGAACCAGCTATAAACTTATAATATATGCAATATATGCATTTTCACCTTTGCTCCTTCTGGGCTTAGACATCCAGGGGGTAATTCTACTCAGTGGTTTACAGTATCCTGTATGTACATTGATATAGGGAAGGCTGCTAATCACTGATAGGATCACTAGACTCCAAATCCCAGAAAGAGTAGAGATGTAAAGGTTATGTATACTTTCAGAGGCAATTTTTTATTATTTATTTTTATTTATTTTGGGCTACAATAAATTTTTTCAATTGGCCTTTATTAAAAATATTGAGCTGTTCTGTCAGAAAGGGTTAACTATTTTTCTAGTTGTGTGACTGGTACTTTCACTTTGTGCTAGTCATGTAATAAACCTTATCTCTAAACTACTGAAAGGTAATAAACACTTATTTAAGCCACATTATTATCAGAAAGATAAGGACTGAGCTATATTGTGTGTTTAGGAGGTAAGAGAGCAGAGATGAGGAGTCCGTTAGCTCCTGGTCTGACGGAAGAAGATGGAAAGTCCAAAGGGTGCTACTAAAGAATCTTGGCTCTGAACATAAAAAAGATACCATATTTTTTAATAAATACCCATTTAAAATATAATTTTTTATCTCAAAATGAGTACAATGCAATAATAACCCCCCCCCAAAAGGTGTACATAGCCTTTAAATGCATATGTTAAACGTTTTACTGAATCTGATCAGATGATTTTGCAGTGACATGCTGCCCGAAGACTGTATTGTATGTTCAATTTGACAGATTCCTTTAACACATTTTATGAAGAGATATTTACCCCTCAGGGGAGCATATTATAGTATACCTCTGGGATCACATGTGTGGCACAGTATATTTCTAGGGCACTACATTAGTTGGGCTTTAATACTCTAGCACTCAGGAAATATCGTTGGAGGTCAGTTTATATAGTTGGGACATAGTATTGGTAGCACTATAACACTCTTGAACACAACATTCACCACTGATCACAGTGCATTCATCAGAGGCACAACATTGGTGTTACTATAATACTCTCTGACCCATTATAACTGTCTAGGCCGCAGTATTGTTAAATTATAACTCTTGGGTACAGTATTGGTGGCACTATAACAATCTAGGACCGAGTATTGGTGGCACCATGTAAATCTCTGAGCATAGTGGGTGAGATTTACTAATATAGTCTTAAAGATAATCTCTTTAAAATTAAACAGTGCAGTGTGTTATAAAACAGGCTGTTTGTTATCACTGGCTACCATCCATTTAACATAGCTATATACTGTATGTCACTGTTACTTTAAAAATGCTGTCTTAGGGTTTAAAGGACATTTAAACCTTCAGGAGCAATTTTTTTATGATTGCATTTTGATCATTTGGGGCTGAAAATATTTTTTTCAGTTGGTCTTTATTAAAAATATTAAGCTGTTCTGTCAAAAAGGGTTAACTGCTTTTCTAGCTGTGTGCATCCGACTTTCACTTTGTGCCGGTCATCTAATAAACCTTATCTCTAAACTACTAAGAGATCATAAACACTTATTTAAGCCACGTTCTTATCAGTAAGATAAGTATCAAGCTTTGACGAGTGTTTATAAGGTTTGAGAGCAGAGATAAGGAGGCCGTCAGCTAGCTATCTGACAGAGCACAGATTCAGATTCTGCTAGTAGAGCATCTAACCTCTGTACAGATAAAATGACTCCATATTTTTAAATAAAGACCAATTGAAAAAAAGATTTTTAGCTCATAATGAGTGCAGTGCACTAACAAAAAAAAAAAAAAAAAAAAAGGTTTCCAGTCATTGGTTTTCTTCTGTTAGTTTGAATCACTAGCCCTATATTGCTTGACAGATTTCTGGATTTATGACTTTGGATTTGGAACCTGACCCTGCCTCCTGACTGACCCCTTAGACTTGGATGAGATGTCCTGTTTTGACCCCTGGCTCGCCCTAGTTTCACCTCTCTGGTCCTGTTTAGAAAATGTTGGGATTCTCATGGAATTGACCTAGGCTTGTTACTCTTCTGTTTTTTGTCTTTTGATTTCTGTGCTATTCTGTCCCTAGTCTTTTGTTATTTGTCTCTGTGGTTTCCCTTTCCCGACTCGGACCCTGCACTTATTTAGGAAGGGACTGCTGTCGAGTTGTGAGCCACCATTTAGCGCAAATTGTGCAAATAGGTAGGGATATTGCTAGGCAGGAGTTCAGAGAAGTTGCCATGACAATGTGGACTGAATGGAAATAGAAGTCAGATCAGAGAAGACATCAGCTGTAATCAAAGCTAAAATTGTGTGATGGGAAGGAATCAAAAACCAAACCAAATAGGCATTTCCACATGGACCCTAGATATGTAAGGCCTATAATTTAGATTTTTAGCATATTGTCCCACAAATACAACAAATACAACTGCTTGATGACCTGTGAAACTTTTCTTCTGAGTCTTTTCCTTACCATAAACAAGAGACACAGTAGTGTTTGGGTTTTAATTAAAATGCAAATATGCTAATTCATTCATTAATCTGCTACGTATACTAGAAGAAGCTCAACTCATGCTGTTTACTGCTTCATTTTTTCATGTAACTTTGTGTTGTACTGTTAAAGTTGAAGTTTTACCTTCAAAGCAGAGGGAGCTATTTTGTGACTAAAATGCTAATCAGACATACTGTAGACCATTTTATATGCTTACCTATTCTAGACTTTAAATTGACATGCTTATTTTGTCTTGGTCTGCATAAATAGACAGTTATTAAAATAGGATTCAGCTGTTGTACGCGTACACCATATACAGATATAATCTACATCATATGATCATTTTATAATACAAACCGGATTCCCAAAAAGTTGGGACACTATACAAATCGTGAATAAATACTGAATGCAATGATGTGGAGGTGCTCACTTCTAATATTTTATTCAGAATAGAACATAAATCATGGAACAAAAGTTTAAACTGAGAAAATGTACAATTTTAAGGGAAAAATATGTTGAATCAGAATTTCATGGTGTCAACAAATCCCCAAAAAGTTGGGACAAGGCCATTTTCACCACTGTGTGGCAACTCCCCTTCTTATTACAACACTCAACAGACGTCTGGGGACCGAGGAGACCAGTTTCTCAAGTTTAGAAATAGGAATGCTCTCCCATTCTTGTCTAATACAGGCCTCTAACTGTTCAATCGTCTTGGGCCTTCTTTGTGGCACCTTCCTCTTTATGATGTGCCAAATGTTCTCTATAGGTGAAAGATCTGGACTGCAGACTGGCCATTTCAGTACCCGGATCCTTCTCCTACGCAGCCATGATGTTGTGATTGATGCAGAATGTGGTCTGGCATTATCTTGTTGAAAACTGCAGGGTCTTCCCTGAAAGAGATGACGTCTGGATGGGAGCATATGTTGTTCTAGAACCTGAATATATTTTTCTGCATTGATGGTGCCTTTCCAGACATGCAAGCTGCCCATGCCACACGCACTCATGCAACCCCATACCATCAGAGATGCAGGCTTCTGAACTGAGCGTTGATAACAACTTGGGTTGTCCTTGTCCTCTTTGGTCCGGATGACATGGCGTCCCAGATTTCCAAAAAGAACTTCGAATCGTGACTCGTCTGACCACAGAACAGTCTTCCATTTTGCCACACTCCATTTTAATTGATCCCTGGCACAGTGAAAACGCCTGAGCTTGTAGATCTTGCTTAGAAATGGCTTCTTCTTTGCACTGTAGAGTTTCAGCTGGCAACGGCGGATGGCACAGTGGATTGTGTTCACTGACAATGGTTTCTGGAAGTATTCCTGAGCCCATTCTGTGATTTCCTTTACAGTAGCATTCCTGTTTGTGGTGCAGTGTCGTGGGCCCGGAGATCACGGGCATCCAGTATGGTTTTACGGCCTTGACCCTTACGCACAGAGATTGTTCCAGATTCTCTGAATCTTCGGATGATGTTATGCACAGTTGATGATGATAGATGCAAAGTCTTTGCAATTTTTCGCTGGGTAACACCTTTCTGATATTGCTCCACTATCTTTCTGCGCAACATTGTGGGAATTGGTGATCCTCTACCCATCTTGGCTTCTGAGAGACACTGCCACTCTGAGAAGCTCTTTTTATACCCAATCATGTTGCCAATTGACCTAATTATTGTTAATTGGTCTTCCAGCTCTCCGTTATGGTCAAATTTACTTTTTCCAGCCTCTTATTGCTACTTGTCCCAACTTTTGGGGGATTTGTTGACACAGTGAAATTTTGAATCAACGTATTTTTCCTAAAATGATACATTTACTCGGATTAAACGTTTGATCTGTCATCTACGTTCTGTTACAAATAAAATATTGACATTTGCCATCTCCACATCATTGCATTCATTTTTTATTCACGATTTGTATAGTGTCTCAATTTTTTGGGAATCCGGCTTGTATTTTCTATGAGTTAAAAAATATTTTTCTAATTCCTGTTTCCAAAATATATGACAATCTGTTGCGGAAATTGTTTTGTTTCTTCATCTGGCGTAGTAGAAGGGCGCGTCTTTCCTATGCAGCTCTGTCCAGACTCAACTGGATAGGAGGGATTGCCCTTCCTGACCCAGAGTTATATGGAAAAGCAGTATTGATATCTAGGGTAGTGGATTGGTTAAGAGTAGAGTTGAGCAGACACCTAGATGTTCGGGTTCAGCGAGTTTGGCCGAACTTCACAAAAAAGTTTGAGTTCGGGAACCGTTATTGACTCTGAACCCAAACACCATTGAAGTCAATGGGGACCCGAACTATTGAGCATTAAAATGGCTCTAAAAATGTAATGGAAAGGGCCAGGTGGCTGCAAATGCCAGCAAAATGTGGTTAAGAGCATGTCAAGTGCTCTGCAAACAAATGTGGATAGGGAAATGACTTTAAATAACATAAAATATGTAAAAATACTAAATAATAATCTTGATCTAGGAGGATGAGGTCCATATGGAGTAGGAGGTTGAGGAGGCAGTGGATGTGGCGGTATAGGTGGAAGCGGCGGTGGATGAGGAGGAGGTAGCCTACACTCCTTTTTGGTTTTACATTTCTTTTATTTTATTTTTTTAATTAGGGTACACCCCAAAACATTGGGAAATATGGTGATAACCCCCTCCAGTCGCGCTAAACACACGTTCAGACAATACACTGGCTGCAGGGCAGACCAGCACCTCCAAGGTGTAAAGGGCATGCTGAGGCCATGTGCCCAATTTGGAGACCCAGAAGTTGAAGGGGGCAGACCCGTCATTCAGTACATGTAGGCGTGTGCACACATACTGCTCCACCATGTTGCTGAAATGCTGCCTCCTGCTAAGACGCTCCATATAAGCTAGTGGTGCTGGTTGTTGTGGCGTGCTGACAAAGCTTTTTTTTACATTTCAGCTATGCTAAACCTGCCTTCTGAGGTGCTGGTGGTGCCCCAGCTGCGTTGGCGATCTCTTCCTCCTCCTCTGCCTTCGCCTTGTGCTTCCACTGTGCCCCCCCTGTCAGGTGGGAATGCCACCAGCAGCGCGTCTACCAGCGTGCGCTTGTACTCACGCATCTTATGATCACGCTCCAGTGACGGAATTAAGGACGGTACGTTGTCCTTGTAAAGGGGATCCAGCAGTGTGACACTGCAGCATGCAATCACTCATGTGTGCCAGGCTTCGAGAGGCATCGAAAAGCTGTCCTCTGTGGGAGGTGTATTGTCTGTGTCCTCTCTATCCCCCCAGCCACACACCAGTGATGGCCATGAGCTGGTTTGGATACCATCCTGCTGTAAACACGGTTCCTCCTCCTCCATTTCCTCATCCTCCACCTCGTCATCCTCCAGAACTGTGTCCTGGCTGGACAATTGTGCACCTGGCGTTTGTGGGTGAAGGAACCCACCCTCGGAGCCACTTGTGAATGACTGGTCGGAAACCCTATGAAATTATCCCTCTTCCTCCTTCTCCTGTGCCACATCCTCTTCCACCATCGCCAGCAGCGTTTTTTGAAGGAGGCATAGAAGTGGGATAGTAGCACTGAGAACGGCGTTATCGGCACTGGCCATGTTGGTTGAGTACTCGAAACAGCGCAACAAGGAACAAAGGTCTCGCATGGAGGCCCAGTCATTGGTGGTTATGTGGTGCTGTTCCGAAGAGCGACTCACCCGTGTGTGCTGCAGCTGAAACTCCACTATCGCCTGCTGCTGCTCGCACAGTCTGGCCAGAATGTGGAAGGTGGAGTTCCACCTTGTGGGCACGTAGCATATGAGGCGGTGAGCGGGAAGAATGAAGTAACGCTTCAGCGCTGACAGGCGAGCAGCAGCAGGGTGAGAATGCCAAAAGCACGCACAGACGGCCCGCACTTTATGCAGCAGCTCTGACATATCGGGGTAATTTTTAAGAAACCTTTGCACCACCAAATTCAGCACATGCACCAGGCAAGGGATGTGCGTCAAACCGGCTAGTCCCAGAGCTGCTACGAGATGTCGCCTATTATCGCACACCACCAGGCCGGGTTTGAGGCTCACTGGCACCAACCACTCATTAGTCTGTTTTTCAAGGCCTGTCCACAGCTCCTGCGCGGTGTGTGGTTTGTCCACCCAAACAGATAAGTTTTGAAACTGCCTGCTGTCGTTTACCCCTGGCTGTGCTGAAGTTGGTGGTGAAGGTGTTACGCTGACCAGATGGGGAGCCGGTAGAGGATGAGGAAGTGGAGTAGGAGGAAGAAGCAACAGGAGGCAAACTGAAGTGCCTTACAATCCTCGGTGGTGGAAGGACATGCGCCAAACTGCTATCCGCCTCAGGCCAGGCCGCCACTGCATTTACCCAGTGTGCTGTTATGGAGATATAACATCCATGACTGTGTTTACTGGTCCACATATCCGTATTTAGGTGGACCTTTCCACAGATGGTGTTGCGCAGTGCACACCTGATTTTGTCCCCCACTTGGTTGTGCAGGGAAGGAATGGCACGCCTGGAAAAGTAGTGGCGGCTGGGCACGACGTACTGTGGGACAGCCACCGCCATAAGGCTTTTAAAACTCTGTCTTCACCAGACGGAATGACAGCATTTCAAAGGACAGTAATTTTGAAATGCTGGCATTCAGGGCCAGAGATCGCGTGTGGGTAGGGGGTAATTCGCTTCCGCTCCAGTGTTTGGGAGATGGAGAGCTAAACGCTTCCGTGGGACATTGTGGAGATTCCATGTCAGTGTTACCGAGTGTTTTACCATTTAGTATGTACGGGTGACTTGCATTTTTCCTTCCCATGTGCATAACTTTACATTTATCAGTGTTAAACCTCATCTGCCACTTATCTGCCCAAGCCTCCAGTCTATCCAGATCCCTCTGTAGTAGTATACTGTATACTGTCCTCATCAGTGTAAATTACTTTACACAGTTTAGTGTCATCTGCGAAAATTGATACTTTACTATGAAAGCCTTCTACAAGATCATTAATAAATATATTGAAGATAATAGGGCCCAATACTGACCCCTGAGGTACCCCACTGAGGACTGATGCAGCAAATGCCACAAAATTTGGATTTTGCCCTAAATGGGTGTTTTTTTAAATAACAGAATATGACAGCAGTATATAACGCTTGAATTTCACACTGACAGATGCAGCAGGGGGTGTAAAATTGAGCATTTTGCCCAAAAAGAGTGTTTTTTAAAACCCAGAAAATTATTGCTGCATTTCTAGCTTAAATTGCACACTGACTAATGCTGCAAAGGCCACAGATGTAGGGTCTTGCCAAAAATGGGTGATGTTTTTAAACCCAGAATATAATTGCAGAAATTTTAAGCTTCTATTTGACTGTCACAAATGCACATATGCTGTGCTGGTGCACTGAACTTGCATAAAATAGCCGCTGACGTCCACCTAAGGACTCATGCACACGACCGTTGTGTGCATCCGTGGCCGTTGTGCCGTTTTCCGCTTTTTTTTGCGGACCCATTGACTTTCAATGGGTCCGTGGAAAAATCGGAAAATGCACCGTTTTGCAGCCGAGACCGTGATCCGTGTATCCTGTCCGTCAAAAAAATAAGACCTGTCCTATTTTTTTGAAAGAACACGAATGCACACAAGATTGGCATCCGTGTCCGTGATCCGTGGCCGTAGGTTACTTTCATACAGACGGATCCGAAGATCCGTCTGCATAAAAGCTTTTTCAGAGGTGAGTTTTCACTTCGTGAAAACTCAGATCCGACAGTATATTCTAACACAGAGGCGTTCCCATGGTGATGGGGACGCTTCAGGTTAGAATATAGTAAAAGAACTGTGTACATGACTGCCCCCTGCTGCCTGGCAGGTACTCCCCTGTAGTTAACTCGTTGGTAGCCAGCCCCCCCCTCCCTCCCCTGTAGTTAACTCGTTGGTAGCCAGTGGGCCCCCCCTCCCTCCCCTGTAGTTAACTCGTTGGTGGCAAGCCCCCCCCTCCCTCCCCTGTAGTTAACTCATTGGTGTCCAATGGGCCCCCCCTCCCTCCGCTGTAGTTAACTCGTTGGTGGCCAGTGGGCCCTCTCCCCTCCCTCCCCTGTAGTTAACTTGTTGGTGGCCAGCCCCCCCCCTCCCTTCCCTGTAGTTAACTCGTTGGTGGCCAGTGGGCCCTCTCTTCTCCCTCCCCCTCCTAATTAAAATCTCCCCCCTATCATTGGTGGCAGTGGAGAGTACCGTTCGGAGTCCCAGTTTAATCGCTGGGGCTCTGATCGGTAACCATGGCAACCGGGACGCTACTGCAGTCCCGGTTGCCATGGTTACTTAGCAATTTGTAGAAGCATTATACTTACCTGCGAGCTGAGCTGTCTGTGACCGGCCGGGAGCTCCTCCTACTGGTAAGTGACAGGTCTGTGCGGCGCATTGCCTAATGATCTGTCACTTACCAGTAGGAGGAGCTCCCGGCCGGACACAGACATCGCAGCTCGCAGGTAAGTATGAAGCTTCTACAAATTGCTAAGTAACCATGGCAATCGGGACTGCAGTAGCGTCCCGGTTGCCATGGTTACCGATCGGAGCCCCAGCGAATAAACTGGGACTCTGATCGGTACTCTCCGCTGCCACCAATGATAGGGGGGGAGATTTTAATTAGGAGGGGGAGGGAGGGGAGAGGACCCACTGGCCACCAACGAGTTAACTACAGGGGAGGGAGGGGGGGGCCCACTGGCCACCAACGAGTTAACTACAGCGGAGGGAGGGGGGCCCACTGGACACCAATGAGTTAACTACAGGGGAGGGAGGGGGGGCTGGCTACCAACAAGTTAACTACAGGGGAGGGAGGGGGGCCCACTGGCCTCCAATGAGTTAACTACAGGGGAGAGAGGGGGGGCCAGCCGCACTGGCCATCAATGAGTTAAAAACAGGGGGGGGCGGCCGCACTGGCCACCAATGAGTTAAAAACGGGGGTGGGGGGTCTGCCCCCTGCTGCCAGGCAGCAGGGGGAAGTCATGTACACAATTTTTCAGTATATTCTAACCTGAAGCGTCCCCATCACCATGGGAACGCCTCTGTGTTAGAATATACTGTCGGATCTGAGTTTCACGATCTAGCTCATATCCGACAGTATATTCTAACATAGAGGCATTCCCATGGTGATGGGGACGCTTTAAGTTAAAATATACCATCGGATTGGAGAAAACTCCGATCCGATGGTATAAAAGGGACTCCTGACTTTACATTAAAAGTCAATGAGGGACAGATCCGTTTGCAATTGCACCATATTGTGTCAACGTCAAACGGATCCATCCCCATTGACTTGCATTGTAATTCAGGACAGATCCGTTTGGCTCCGCACGGCCAGGCGGACACCAAAACGACTTTTTTTTCATGTCTGTGGATCCTCCAAAAATCAAGGAAGACCCACGGACGAAAAAACTGTCACGGATCACGGACCTACGGGCACCGTTTTTGCGGACCGTGAATAAATACTGTCGTGTGCATGAGGCCTAACTAACAGACAGATAAAAGTTATTTTTCTGGGTCACTGGGCTCAGAAAAATCAGAGCAGAGTGACGTGCAGCGCTACGTGACTCCAGCATATATAGAGGCTGGGCCACATGCTGCACTGGCCAATCACAGCCATGCCATTAGTAGGCATGGCTGTGATGGCTTCTAAGGGCACACGAGTTAAACGCTTGTTGATTGGCTGCTCTGCAGCCTTTAAAAAAGCGCCATTAACTCGCCAAACCCGAACTTTTACTGAAATAATCGGGATCGGGTCCGGGATCCAAAAATACTAAAATTCGGTAGGACCAGAACTTTACAGTTCGGGTTTACTCACCCCTAGCTAAGAGCTCCGCCTCACAAGTCTTGGGTTTCCATGGAGCGAACCTTGATAGGCTCTCCCTTTCAATTCCTGCTGTTGGGGAATAAAACTCGTCCCCCTCTACCGATACATGTTGGACTAGTGATCAGAACCACTTGGGACTCTTGGAAATCGTTTCAATCTTCCCACTATGGTGTCCCTTTCCCTTCATCATTACTACAACTGACAGATGTCATTTCTTTACTCTTTAGCCCCCAAAGCCCTTTTGGGAGAAGATTTCTCTGAGGTTATAAAACTTTACTCTTCATCTTTTAGCTTTGTATGATGAGGATGGTGGGATCCCGAACATAAGCGAGATAACTGAACACCTTTAATTACAAGGCTTCTAGTTCCCGTCAACTTTATCTGTTTGAGTGTCACGGCGACTCCTGCCATGCTGAAAACCACCTCTGAGATGACAATGGTGGATGGATAAGACAGTAGAGCGAGACGAAACTGGGAGAGTTCTGGCCACTGTTCCAATTTGTCTAGATGTCCATGGGGTCAGGGAACACGATATGTGCTGTGGAAAGGCCATATGTATTTAGAAAATTAGATAACTTTAACCACCTAACTGTTTTGCCCTAGTCCAGCTTGGGCAGTGGGAAAAGTAGCTAACTGTTCTGCCCAAGCTGGGCTCGGGCAGAAAGTGGAGAGGGGGAAGGCTGCTTTAGATGCTGCTATATCATGAATGGTAGCAGCTAGAAACATGCTACTGGTCTTGTTTGAAAGCTGAATAAATACAGAAAGAAGACCATGTGTGGCCCTATGTCAAGACTTCAAATAGTGAGCTTCATTTTTTTGTTTAAGTCTAGTTGTTGGAAAGCTGGCAAAATGAAACCTGCTTTTACTTTTACTTTCAGCTGCATTCACAGTATGCCGATTTCTATCAGTGATATCTTCCCCTGTACTGAACATATTGCTGTCATTCTGGTATTGTATGAAAGCTTGGAGTGCCAGCTTTCATGCAATACAAAGCCCATACCAGACATATGGGCAGTTAAAGCAGCCCCCCCCCTCTCTACCCTTCAGTGTAGGTAGAGAGAGAGCAGCAATATAAAGAAATGTGACATTACCATAATTATAGTGACCCAGATGATAAAATTATGTTATTTTTACCACACAGTGAGCGCGGTAAAAAATTGCACAAAATAATGTCAAAATTGATGTTTTTTTCTTTCCCCCTAAAAATAAAATACACTATATATACCCCAACATCTTGGCTGTGACAGCCCCTTTGTGATAAAATATATACAGATGGGTGTGCAACCCCAAATAAAATAGCCAAATCAAATGGGCGCTACACAACCATTCTCAATATGAGTTACCAAACACACAAGAATAGACTGTAGGCAATACATTGTGTGCACACCAAAAATATATAGCAATAATAAATTACCTTTATTTAAATATCAAAAATCAATACCGTGTATAGCCAAAATCACATGAAAACAATTAAAAACAGACACATCTGTGAGTTGTAATCAACATTAAAAAAATACAAACGCTAATAAGGGTGGGTTCACACTAGCGTTAGGGATTCCATTATGGCTTTCCGTTATAACCACGCCTTTTAAAGTCTTCCGTTTTGCATTCCGTCATAATACAAGTCTATGGGCAGAAGAACGGATCCGTTCTTCTGTCTTATGGCTTCCGTTATTTTCCGTTATAACCATGTTATAATGGAAAGCCATAACGGAATCCCTAACGCTAGTGTGAACCCACCCTAACCTGTAAAAAAAGAATATGCCCCATTGTGCAAATGGTTGAGGAAAGTATGATTTTCTTATTTTTTTATTTTTTACATCATTTCAGGGAAAAACATTTTGCCACCACGAAACACAAGGAAATCTGGGTTTGTGGACTTTAATTTGCTCATTTGCAAGAATTTAATAGTAATACGTCACAAGGCAAATTTTTTTTGTAACATTTGGCAAAGCAGCCGAATTAAATTTTTAGAGGACTTCGCTCATCTCTAGTCACATCATTTTAATGTCAAAACCTGGAAAAGATTTGTATTGATTATATTTTTGCAAATTATCAACCAAATACCATCAAAATGTAAATTATTTTACATTTTAGAAGTCTTGTATTATTATTATTATTATTATTATCACCTTCAGCAACTTTACGCCTAAATTCTTTAAAGTTTCTTTGCTTTTTGCTTTATTTCGATCCCAGATTTGGGATCAAAGCAATTTACTTGAATTCAATGCCACAGTACAAATAACTGATACACCTGTCATATCACCAGTTCAGCTCAGATCAATCTCATCCTAGTGACTGCCTTCTTCAATTTTATCTCCAGTGCCTCAAGCAACAACCAGCTGACTGCTCATAGGATTGTGTGATCCTATAGCGCCATCTGCTGGTTACTCCACACCAAAGTTGAACAACTCAAGAAAAAAAAAAATATACTGCTATACTGATGCTCTCCTGGAGAGGGAAGAACTACTTCAGTCTGCATGTGTTTCATACACCTCACATCTGCTACAGTTTTTTTTTTTTTTTTTCAACAGTACATTTTAAAGACTTATTGAGGACAGAAATCTGCAGATTTCACGTGTACATCCATGAATCATTACAATATGCCATTATCATTACTAAAGTGGTTTACATGACAACTGATATAATGGGTGATTGAAAAAGAATGGTACAAAATTAGATCCTTGGTCTTCATAACTGAGACAAAACAGCACAAATGTATTACTATGGAAAGACACACTATCCATCTACAGATACATACAAATGTATGTGAGCTCCACTGGTGAGACGGCAGATGTCTAGGCGGTAGTCTAGTTCTGTCCAGATGTGGTAGAATATCCTTGGATATGGACTCCACGTTTTCAGTGATACGTCGATTGCTCAGATCCTTTGGCTGGGGACAGGTACTGGAGGTTCTTGATGTAGCCCCACAGAAAGTAGTCGCAGGGTCGTTAGATCTGGTGATTTTGGAGGCCAGCAATTCCGGTATTGAAATCTGGCAGAGGATCTCAATACCGGAATTTAACGGATCAGTTTGATTTTGCACATCAGGATGCATCCATTACATTAGGATGTGGTTGTGTGAAATCAAAATGGAAAAAAACGAATCCCTAAATACATTGAAAGTCAATGGGCGACAGATCAATTTTTGAGGCTCCTAAAAAAAATTGATCCATCACCATTGACTTACATTGTTTTCAGTGACGTATCTGTTTTTTTCAATTTTCATGACCAGACACAAAACCTCAGCTTGCAGCAGTTTTGTGTCGGGTCACAAAATGGAGTGCTGATGGAATGGAAGACATCCTGATGCATCCTGAACGGATCTCTTCCCATTCAGAATGCATGAGGACCAAACGGAACCGCTTATTTCCAGTATTGATATCCTCTGCTGGATCTCTATACCAGAAAACAACAGGCACAGTAGATTTAGCACTAGCTCGTTGCACAGAACACGTTTACTTCTGGTGACTCCCTCATGTGCTCGATAAGAAGTCATGGGTCTTCTGAGCCCCAGATTCCAAAGTTTTGGGGATTGACCTCCCCACTGAAAACCAGCCTGTCACTAAATTTGTCCACTTCAAATTACTGCTGCAAGTCAATGCAAAAGTCATGATATTTCAGTTTGTCATCTGGTTTTAGCTCCTGATTTCTTTGGAATCTATATGACTGACAATGCAGATGTTTTTGTAAGATAAGCCATACCGTGGTTTGTGGTACTTGTAGTTCCAAACTATTCAGCCTGGTTGATTTTCTAGGACTATGCTGGTACCCATCTCAAATCATTTTCACAGTTTCTTCAGAAGTAGGGTTGAGCGAACCTGAACTGTAAAGGATTTTTGGACCCCAGACCCGAACCCGAACTTTTCAGAAAAAGTTTGGGTTCGAGTTTGGTGTCCAGCGAGTTAATGGCACTTTTTGAAAGGCTGCAGAGCAGAAAAAATTAACAAGTGCTTAACTCTTGTGCCCTTAGAAGCCATCACAGCCATCCCTACTAATATAAGCTGGAGTCACGTAGCGCTGAACGTCACTCTGCTCTTACTAGTGTAGGGATAGGATGCTGCTGCTGTGAGGGAGAGAATAGGAAAAAAATCTATCTGTTATCAGAACTTGTTGTTAATAGAGTTGAGCGAACACCTGGATGTTCGGGTTCGAGAAGTTCGGCCGAACATCCCGGAAATGTTCGGGTTCGGGATCCGAACCCGATCCGAACTTCGTCCCGAACCCGAACCCCATTGAAGTCAATGGGGACCCGAACTTTTCGGCACTAAAAAGGCTGTAAAACAGCCCAGGAAAGAGCTAGAGGGCTGCAAAAGGCAGCAACATGTAGGTAAATCCCCTGCAAACTAATGTGGATAGGGAAATGAATTAAAATAAAAATTAAATAAATAAAAATTAACCAAAATCAATTGGAGAGAGGTCCCATAGCAGAGAATCTGGCTTCACGTCACCCACCACTGGAACAGTCCATTCTCAGATATTTAGGCCCCGGCACCCAGGCAGAGGAGAGAGGTCCCGTAACAGAGAATCTGTCTTCATGTCAGCAGAGAATCAGTCTGCATGTCATAGTAGAGAATCAGGCTTCACGTCAGCCACCACTGCAACAGCCCATTGGCATATATTTAGGCCCAGCACCCAGGCAGAGGAGGGAGGTCCCGTAACAGAGAATCTGGCTTCATGTCAGCAGAGAATTAGTCTGCATGTCATAGCAGAGAATGAGGCTTCACGTCAGCCACCACTGCAACAGTCCATTGGCATATATTTAGGCCCAGCACACACACAGGCAGAGGAGGGAGGTCCCGTAACAGAGAATCTGGCTTCATGTCAGCAGAGAATCAGTCTGCATGTCATAGCAGAGAATCAGGCTTCACGTCAGCCACCACTGCAACAGTCCATTGGCATATATTTAGGCCCAGCACACACACAGGCAGAGGAGAGAGGTCCCGTAACAGAGAATCTGTCTTCATGTCAGCAGAGAATTAGTCTGCATGTCATAGCAGAGAATGAGGCTTCACGTCAGCCACCACTGCAACAGTCCATTGGCATATATTTAGGCCCAGCACCCAGGCAGAGGAGGGAGGTCCCGTAACAGAGAATCTGTCTTCATGTCAGCAGAGAATCAGTCTGCATGTCATAGCAGAGAATCAGGCTTCACGTCAGCCACCACTGCAACAGTCCATTGGCATATATTTATGCCCAGCACACACACAGGCAGAGGAGAGAGGTCCCGTAACAGAGAATCTGTCTTCATGTCAGCAGAGAATTAGTCTGCATGTCATAGCAGAGAATGAGGCTTCACGTCAGCCACCACTGCAACAGTCCATTGGCATATATTTAGGCCCAGCACCCAGGCAGAGGAGGGAGGTCCCGTAACAGAGAATCTGTCTTCATGTCAGCAGAGAATCAGTCTGCATGTCATGGCAGAGAATCAGGCTTCACGTCAGCCACCACTGCAACAGTCCATTGTCAGATATTTAGGCCCAGCACACAGGCAGAGGAGGGAAGTCCCGTAACAGAGAATCTGGCTTCATGTCAGCAGAGAATCAGTCTGCATGTCATAGCAGAGAATCAGGCTTCACGTCAGCCACCACTGCAACAGTCCATTGGCATATATTTAGGCCCAGCACACAGGCAGAGGAGAGAGGTCCCGTAACAGAGAATCTGGCTTCATGTCAGCAGAGAATTAGTCTGCATGTCATAGCAGAGAATGAGGCTTCACGTCAGCCACCACTGCAACAGTCCATTGGCATATATTTAGGCCCAGCACACAGGCAGAGGAGAGAGGTCCCGTAACAGACAATCTGGCTTCATGTCAGCAGAGAATTAGTCTGCATGTCATAGCAGAGAATGAGGCTTCACGTCAGCCACCACTGCAACAGTCCATTGGCATATATTTAGGCCCAGCACACAGGCAGAGGAGAGAGGTCCCGTAACAGACAATCTGGCTTCATGTCAGCAGAGAATCATTCTGCATGTCATAGCAGAGAATCAGGCTTCACGTCACCCAACATTGGAACAGTCCATTGGCATATATTTAGGCCCCGGCACCCAGACAGAGGAGAGGTTCATTCAACTTTGGGTAGCCTCGCAATATAATGGTAAAATGAAAATAAAAATAGGATTGAATGAGGAAGTGCCCTGGAGTCCAATAATATATGGTTATGGGGAGGTAGTTAATGTCTAATCTGGACAAGGGATGGACAGGTCCTGTGGGATCCATGCCTGGTTCATTTTTATGAAAGTCAGCTTGTCCACATTGGCTGTAGACAGGCGGCTGCGTTTGTCTGTAATGACGCCCCCTGCCGTGCTGAATACACGTTCAGACAAAACGCTGGCCGCCGGGCAGGCCAGCACCTCCAAGGCATAAAAGGCTAGCTCTGGCCACGTGGACAATTTAGAGACCCAGAAGTTGAATGGGGCCGAACCATCAGTCAGTACGTGGAGGGGTGTGCACATGTACTGTTCCACCATGTTAGTGAAATGTTGCCTCCTGCTAACACGTTGCGTATCAGGTGGTGGTGCAGTTAGCTGTGGCGTGTTGACAAAAGTTTTCCACATCTCTGCCATGCTAACCCTGCCCTCAAAGGAGCTGGCATTGACACAGCTGCCTTGGCGACCTCTTGCTCCTCCTCTGCCTTGGCCTTGGGCTTCCACTTGTTCCCCTGTGACATTTGGGAATGCTCTCAGTAGCGCGTCTACCAACGTGCGCTTGTACTCGCGCATCTTCCTATCACGCTCCAGTGCAGGAAGTAAGGTGGGCAAATTGTCTTTGTAGCGTGGATCCAGCAGGGTGGCAACCCAGTAGTCCGCACAGGTTAAAATGTGGGCAACTCTGCTGTCGTTGCGCAGGCACTGCAGCATGTAGTCGCTCATGTGTGCCAGGCTGCCCAGGGGTAAGGACAAGCTGTCCTCTGTGGGAGGCGTATCGTCATCGTCCTGCCTTTCCCCCCAGCCACGCACCAGTGATGGACCCGAGCTGCGTTGGGTGCCACCCCGCTGTGACCATGCTTCATCCTCATCCTCCTCCACCTCCTCCTCATCCTCGTCCTCCTCGTCCTCCAGTAGTGGGCCCTGTCTGGCCACATTTGTACCTGGCCTCTGCTGTTGCCAAAAACCTCCCTCTGAGTCACTTCGAAGAGACTGGCCTGAAAGTGCTAAAAATGACCCCTCTTCCTCCTCCTCCTCCTCCTCCTCCTCCTCCTGGGCCACCTCTTCTTGCATCATCGCCCTAAGTGTTTTCTCAAGGAGACATAGAAGTGGTATTGTAACGCTGATAATGGCGTCATCGCCACTGGCCATGTTGGTGGAGTACTCGAAACAGCGCAACAGGGCACACAGGTCTCGCATGGGGGCCCAGTCATTGGTGGTGAAGTGGTGCTGTTCTGTAGTGCGACTGACCCGTGCGTGCTGCAGCTGAAACTCCACTATGGCCTGCTGCTGCTCGCACAGTCTGTCCAGCATGTGCAAGGTGGAGTTCCACCTGGTGGGCACGTCGCATATGAGGCGGTGAGCGGGAAGGCCGAAGTTACGCTGTAGCGCAGACAGGCGAGCAGCAGCAGGATGTGAACGCCAGAAGCGCGAACAGACGGCCCGCAGTTTATGCAGCAGCTCTGACATGTCGGGGTAGTTGTGAATGAACTTCTGCACCACCAAATTCAGCACATGCGCCAAGCAAGGGATGTGCGTCAAATTGGCTAGTCCCAGAGCTGCAACGAGATTTCGCCCATTATCGCACACCACCAGGCCGGGCTTGAGGCTCACCGGCAGCAACCACTCGTCGGTCTGTTGTTCTATACCCCGCCACAACTCCTGTGCGGTGTGGGGCCTGTCCCCCAAACATATGAGTTTCAGAATGGCCTGCTGACGTTTACCCCGGGCTGTGCTGAAGTTGGTGGTGAAGGTGTGTGGCTGACTGGATGAGCAGGTGGAAGAAGAGGAGGAGGAAGCCGAGAAGGAGGAGGTGGCAACAGGAGGCAAAGAATGTTGCCCTGCGATCCTTGGCGGCGGAAGGACGTGCGCCAAACAGCTCTCCGCCTGGGGCCCAGCTGCCACTACATTTACCCAGTGTGCAGTTAGGGAGATATAGCGTCCCTGGCCGTGCTTACTGGTCCACGTATCTGTGGTTAGGTGGACCTTGCTACAGATGGCGTTGCGCAGTGCACACTTGATTTTATCGGATACTTGGTTGTGCAGGGAAGGTACGGCTCTCTTGGAGAAGTAGTGGCGGCTGGGAACAACATACTGTGGGACAGCAAGCGACATGAGCTGTCTGTGTCCACCAGCCTAAATGACAGCATTTCATAGGCCAGTAGTTTAGAAATGCTGGCATTCAGGGCCAGGGATCGAGGGTGGCTAGGTGGGAATTTACGCTTTCTCTCAAATGTTTGTGAGATGGAGAGCTGAACGCTGGCGTGTGACATGGTTGAGACGCTTGGTGACGGAGGTGGTGGTGGTGGTGTTGGTGGTACATCCCCTGTTTGCTGGGCGGCAGGTGCCAACGTTCCTCCAGAGGCGGAGGAAGAGGCCGAGGCGGCAGCAGCAGAAGAGGGAGAAGGGGGAGCCTGAGTGACTTCCTTGGTTTTAAGGTGTTTACTCCACTGCAGTTCATGCTTTGCATGCAGGTGCCTGGTCATGCAGGTTGTGCTCAGGTTCAGAACGTTAATGCCTCGCTTCAGGCTCTGATGGCACAGCGTGCAAACCACTCGGGTCTTGTCGTCAGCACATTGTTTGAAGAAGTGCCATGCCAGGGAACTCCTTGAAGCTGCCTTTGGGGTGCTCGGTCCCAGATGGCGGCGGTCAGTAGCAGGCGGAGTCTCTTGGCGGCGGGTGTTCTGCTTTTGCCCACTGCTCCCTCTTTTGCTACGCTGTTGGCTCGGTCTCACCACTGCCTCTTCCTCCGAACTGTGAAAGTCAGTGGCACGACCTTCATTCCATGTGGGGTCTAGGACCTCATCGTCCCCTGCATCGTCTTCCACCCAGTCTTGATCCCTGACCTCCTGTTCAGTCTGCACACTGCAGAAAGACGCAGCAGTTGGCACCTGTGTTTCGTCATCATCAGAGACATGCTGAGGTGGTATTCCCATGTCCTCATCATCAGGAAACATAAGTGGTTGTGCGTCAGTGCATTCTATGTCTTTCACCGCTGGGGAAGGGCTAGGTGGATGCCCTTGGGAAACCCTGCCAGCGGAGTCTTCAAACAGCATAAGAGACTGCTGCATAACTTGAGGCTGAGACAGTTTCCCTGGTATGCATGGGGGTGATGTGACAGACTGATGGGGTTGGTTTTCAGGCGCCATCTGTGCGCTTTCTGCAGAAGACTGGGTGGGAGATAATGTGAACGTGCTGGATCCACTGTCGGCCACCCAATTGACTAATGCCTGTACCTGCTCAGGCCTTACCATCCTTAGAACGGCATTAGGCCCCACCATATATCGCTGTAAATTCTGGCGGCTACTGGGACCTGAGGTAGTTGGTACACTAGGACGTGTGGATGTGGCAGAACGGCCACGTCCTCTCCCAGCACCAGAGGGTCCACTAACACCACCACGACCATGTCCGCGTCCCTTACTAGATGTTTTCCTCATTGTTATCGTTCACCACAACAACAAAAATATTATTTGGCCCAATGTATTGTATTCAAATTCAGCTGGATATAAATTTGAGGCCTAGTATTTAGGCGCTGGGTGACAGGTATGGGTTTAGTGACAGAATTAGACTTGGAAATGCACAGTAGCGGGTGTGTGAAGTTATTCTGAATGACCCTATGTGCACCTTCAATATGATCTACCCTTTTACGGATAGATTTCATATAGCTCTGATACAGCAGAAACCACTACATTTTTTAATTGCTAAATTGGGAATTGTATTTCAACCCAGAACAAAAAATGTGCTTTGACGGACACTAAATAACTTGCCCAGCAACAACAGTACAGCGGTAACGAGAGATTTAGCGGGATATAAATTTGAGGCCTAGTATTTAGGCGCTGGGTGACCGGTATGGATTTAGTGACAGAATTAGACTGGGATATGCACAGTAGCGTGTGTGTGTGAAGTTATTCTGAATGACCCTATGTGCACCTTGAATATTATATACCCTTTTAGGGATAGATTTCAAATAGCTCTGATATAGCAGGAACCACTAAATTATGAAATTGCTAAATTGGGAATTGTATTTCAACCCAGAACAAAAAATGTGCTTTGACGGACACTAAATAACTTTCCCAGCCACAACAGGACAGCGGTAACGAGAGATTTAGCGGGATATAAATTTGAGGCCTAGTATTTAGGCGCTGGGTGACAGGTATGGATTTAGTGACAGAATTAGACTGGGATATGGCCAAAAAATAACCACACTATTGCTGGTTAAATGCACTTGGTGACGGGCGCAGCTTGCCCCTGATGTAGTATATGGCCAAAAAATGAACAGACTATTGCTGGTTAAATGCACTTGGTGTGACAGCTTGACCAACCACACTACTGAGGGTTAAATGCACTTGGTGACGGGCGCAGCTTGCCCCTGATGTAGTATATGGCCAAAAAATGAACAGACTATTGCTGGTTAAATGCACTTGGTGTCACAGCTTGACCAACCACACTACTGAGGGTTAAATGCACTTGGTGACGGGCGCAGCTTGCCCCTGATGTAGTATATGGCCAAAAAATGAACAGACTATTGCTGGTTAAATGCACTTGGTGTCACAGCTTGACCAACCACACTACTGAGGGTTAAATGCACTTGGTGACGGGCGCAGCTTGCCCCTGATGTAGTATATGGCCAAAAAATGAACAGACTATTGCTGGTTAAATGCACTTGGTGTCACAGCTTGACCAACCACACTACTGAGGGTTAAATGCACTTGGTGACGGGCGCAGCTTGCCCCTGATGTAGTATATGGCCAAAAAATGAACAGACTATTGCTGGTTAAATGCACTTGGTGTGATAGCTTGACCAACCACACTACTGAGGGTTAAATGCACTTGGTGACGGGCGCAGCTTGCCCCTGATGTAGTATATGGCCAAAAAATGAACAGACTATTGCTGGTTAAATGCACTTGGTGTGATAGCTTGACCAACCACACTACTGAGGGTTAAATGCACTTGGTGACGGGCGCAGCTTGCCCCTGATTTAGTATATGGCCAAAAAATGAACAGACTATTGCTGGTTAAATGCACTTGGTGTGACAGCTTCACCCTGATGTAGGCTTTAGCCAAAAAACAACCACACCATTGAGGGTTAAATGCACTTGGTCGCAGCTTGTGCTGGCGCACCACAAGACACAAAATGGCCGCCGATCACCCCAGAAAAATGTGACTGACAAACGGTCTGGGCAGCCTAAAAACAGTGAGCAATTGAGGATCAGCAGCTCAATGACCCACAGCTGCTGATCGATCAGTTAATCAAGTCCTTTGGAGGAGTTAATCTGCCTAATCTCGCCCTACTGTCGCAGCCGCAACCTCTCCCTACGCTAATCAGAGCAGAGTGACGGGCGGCGCTATGTGACTCCAGCTTAAATAGAGGCTGGGTCACATGGTGCTCTGGCCAATCACAGCCATGCCAATAGTAGGCATGGCTGTGATGGCCTCTTGGGGCAAGTAGTATGACGCTTGTTGATTGGCTGCTTTGCAGCCTTTCAAAAAGCGCCAAGAAAGCGTCACAAAAGCGCGAAGAAAGCGACGAACACCGAACCCGAACCCGGACTTTTACGAAAATGTCCGGGTTCGGGTCCGTGTCACGGACACCCCAAAATTCGGTACGAACCCGAACTATACAGTTCGAGTTCGCTCATCCCTAGTTGTTAACTCTGCGATCTACAGCAATTTTGTTTTGTGGGTGCAGTGCAATTTTTTTTACCCTGCCCTGAGTCCAGTGACACAGAAAAATAACTTTTATCCGTCTGTTAGTTAGGTGGGCATAGGCGGCCATTTTGTGCAAGTTCAGTGCACCAGCACTGCATATGTGCCTGGGACAATAATTTAACCTAGTTCTTTTAGTTCAGTGAGGCAACATATACCCATTTTATAAGTGCACCTGCACTTCATATGTGCCAGGGGAAGGCAAAATAATATAGGGAATCTGTCTGTGAGTTCAGGGACCCAGGGGGTGACACATTTTTTCTGTAAAGTACAATCCAAGTAAATCCATCTGTTAGATTCTGTGGCGACAATTTTTTTATTTTTTTACTGAAAAATACATTTGCACCCTGCACTGCATTTGTGACAGTCCAATACAAGCTTTAAATACTGCAGTTATATTCTGGTTTAAAACAAAACACCCATTTTGTCCTAGATACTACATTTGGGGCCTTTGCTGCATTTCTGACAGTCCAATACAAGCGTTAAATACCGCTGTTATATTCTGGTTTGAAAAAAAAACACCCATTTTATGCAAGACACTACATTTGGGGACTTTGCTGCATTTATGACAGTCCAATACAACCAGTCAATACTGCTGTTTCATTTTTGGTTGACAAATTAAAGGGGTTCTGCACTTTGTTTAAACTGATGATCTATCCTCTGGATAGATCATCAGTATCTGATCAGCAAGGACACCCAGGACCCCTGCCGATCAGCAGTTTGAGAAGGCAGTGGCGCTCCAGCAGTGCCGCGGCCTTCTCACTGTTTACCGCCGGCCCAGTGATGTCACGACTAGTATCAAACTGCCTGGGGGCGGGGCTAAGCTCGATTCAAGTGAACAGAGCTTAGCCCTGCCCAGAGCAGTTGATACTAGTCATTACGTCACTGGGCCGGCGATAAACATTGAGAAGGCCGCGGCGCTGATCGGCGGGGGTCCCGGGTGTCAGAGCCCCGCCGGTCAGATGCTGATGATCTATCCAGAGGATAGATCATCAGTTTAAACAAAGTGCAGAACCCCTTTAAAAAAAATTGTGAACGTGAAGTAATTGTATAAAATTCGTCAGTCACACTTTTGTGTGACCTCAAGAAATGTTTCCTCTTTATGACACCAGTACTACCTTACTGTCAGTGAACTTGATTGTTGACTATTGCCGATTACATAGTCGCCTGACATAAACCATCTGTTAGTTTGGTTGGTGAACGCAAAGAATGAGGAGAGAGCCAAATAAGGGACGTGGCCCAGGTCGTGGTGCTGCTGGCGGAGCTCCTGTTGCATGGAGAGGACGTGGTCTGTGCCAGCTACACGCACAAGTGAAACCTCTTCCTCAGGTGCGAGTAGGCGACCGAACCTTCAGCGTTATTTGGTCAGGCCTAATGCGGCTCTACGAATGGTGAGGTCAGAACAAGTACAAGGGATAGTAGATTG
The DNA here is from genome assembly GCF_014858855.1 of Bufo gargarizans. Classification (NCBI taxonomy): domain Eukaryota; kingdom Metazoa; phylum Chordata; class Amphibia; order Anura; family Bufonidae; genus Bufo; species Bufo gargarizans. The sequence continues at coordinate 584,161,450 of NC_058082.1, forward strand.
GGTTGCTGACAGTGCCTCCAGTTCCTTCACATTGTCTACCACCCACTCTCCTGCTGAAAGATCAGAGTTGGCACCTTCAACCGATGTCCATCAGTCCTTCACCTCACCCCCTTGCAAATCAGCAAAGCAGTCTGAGCCCCAAGTCATGGAGCAGTCTCTTATGCTTTTTGATAACTCCGCTAGCAAGGTTTCCCAGGGCCATCCACCTATCCCTGACCCAGAAGTGGAAGAGATTGAGTGCACCGATGTTAAACCACTTATGTTTCAGAAGGAGTACATGGGAGAACCACTGCAGCACGTCTCGGATGATGACGAAACTGCTGTGGCTTTCTGCACTCTGCAGACCGACAAGGAGGGCAGGGGTGAAGACTGGGTGGAAGATGATGTAGAGTATGATGAGGCACTAGACCCCACATGAAATCAAGGTCATGCGAGTGACATGTGCAGTTTGAATAGAGAGGTGGTGGTCGCACAGAGGCACAGGCACAGCAACAGAAGGAGCAGGGTGCAAAAGTGTCTGTTACATTCTTGGGTGACATTTTACTATTTTTGCAGTGAATAAACCCCTGTTCTGCATAGGTGACAGGGACCTAAATTTCTAAAAATCGTCTGTTACATTCTCAGGTGACATTTTACCATTTTTGCCGTATACAAACCCCTCCTCTGCATAGGTGACAGGGAACACATTTTTGTAAAATCGTCTGTTCAGTTGGTGGGTGACATGAACACAGTTTTGCCGTGAATAAACCCCTGCTCTGCATAGTTCACAGGGACTGAAATGTAAAAAAAGTTGTCTGTTCCATTGTTGTGTGACATTAACCCATTTTTGCAGATGAAAAACCCCTGCTCTGCATAGGTGACAGGGACTTAAATTTATAAAATTTGTCTTTAATTCGATCCTTCCGCTTAAACAACTTGTCCCACATTTCCGCTCGATCACATCGCAGCAATTGACATCCCTTGGATGTGGTATCCCTTTCTCAGGCTCCCTTTCTGGCATGGAACCCTGATTCCCCGCTACCCATGATCACCATGGTAGGCGCATAAAAGAACATGGAAAGTTGATAGAGAAGATATCCAATTGAATCGTGGACATCACGGGGACATGCGACATGGTGGAGCAGTATGTGTGCACACGCCTACACGTACTGACTGATGGGTCTGCCCCCTTCAACTTCTGGGTCTCCAAATTGGGCAGATGGCATGAGCTTGCCCTTTACGCCTTGGAGCTGCTGGCCTGCCCTGCAGCTGGTGTATTGTCTGAATGTGTGTTTAGCACGGCAGGAGGGGGTTATCACAGACAAGTGCAGCCGCCTGTCCACAGCCAATGTGGACAAGCTCACGTTCATTAAAATGAATCAGGCATGGATCCCACATGACTTGTCCGTACCTTGTGCAGAATAGGCATGTATACCAGCCTCACCCAGCCATTGTTGTACTCCAGCGCACTTTCTCTTTGTTTTATTGTTTATATTTACCAATGTTTTGGGGTCTACCAAAAAAAATAACAAATAAAATAAAATAATAAAATAAAATAAAAAACAAAACCCCAAACCAGTGTTAGCTTCCTCCACCGCTGCTTCCACCTACACAGCCACATCCACCGCCTCCCTCAACCTCCTACTCAGGACCGGTGCAAGGATTTTTGCCGCCCTAGGCAAGAAAAAAATTGCCGCCCCCCCCCCCCCCCTATCAGATGATCTGCCCATATCATGACATCACATATGTTCCACCCCTTTCTCAGCATTTAAATTAAAAGAACTGCTATGTTTCCCTTAGGGTTAATCAAGCTTCTTGTAGCCGTCTCCCTGACAGCCGCTAGAGGTGCTTCCGCGATTCTTACTGTGAAAATTACAGCGGGAAGACGCAGAACATAGTTTTCAGTGTGTGCGCATGCACATTCGCAGCTGAGAGGAGGATCGGGGAGAAGAGTTCCCAGTGCTGGCCCTGGAGAAAGGTAAGTGGCTAAAGGGGTTTTAACCCCTTCAGCCCAGTGGGAGGGGGGCACGAGGGTGCCCCACTCCTAACAACTATATAGTGCCAGGAACATGAGTTTGTTTTCCTGGCATTATAGTGCTCCTTTACCACCAGTACTGCACAGTGTCTGTTCTCTGCAGGAACAGGCTATAGACACCAGTACCACTACATTAAACTATACTGGTTCTGGGACTATAGTGTCCTTTTAGGCTCCATTCACACGTCCGCAATTTCGTTCTGCATTTTGCGGAACAGAATTGCAGACCCATTTATTCCTATGGGGCAGCATGATGTGCTGCCCAGACACAGAATTGCGGATCCGCACTTCCGGGTCCGCATTTCCGTTCTGCAAAAAAATAGAACATGTCCTATTCTTGTGCGCAATTGCGGACAAGAACAGGCATATTCTATTAGTGCCGGCTATGTGCGGTCTGCAAAATGCGGAACGCACATTGCCGCTTTCCAAGTTTGCCGGATCCGAGGCTCCGTGTATCCGCAAAACACATTGTGGACGTGTGAATGGAGCCTTAATGTGAGGTAAATTAGTTTTCAATGTAGTATTAATGAGTAAACAATTAAATAATAAACATATTGCATTGTCTACTTACCACCAGGACAATAAGATGATCTGGTCTCTGGCTGCAGTCTGGCTCTTGGTCTGGCTCTGGGGACTCCCTTGTCGCTCTTGTTCTGGCTCTAGGGACCCCCTTGTCACTCTCTTTTCCCCCCTCCCTCCCTTGTCACTCTCTTCTCTCCCCTCCCTTGTCACTCTCTTCTCCCCCCCTCCCTTGTCACTCTCTTCTCCCCCCCCCCCTCACTTGTCACTCTCTTCTCCCCCCCTCCCTTGTCACTCTCTTTCCCCCCCTCCCTTGTCACTCTCTTCTCCCCCCTCTCTTGTCACTCTCTTCTTCCCCCCTCCCTTGTCACACTCTTCTCCCCCTCCGTCCCTTGTCACTCTCTTCTCCCCCTCCGTCCCTTGTCACTCTCTTCCCACCTCCCTTGTCACTCTCTTCTCCCCCCCTCCCTTGTCACTCTCTTCTCCCCCCTCCCTTGTCACTCTCTCCTCCCCCTCCGTCCCTTGTCACTCTCTTCTCCCCCTCCATCCCTTGTCACTCTCTTCCCCCCTCCCTTGTCACTCTCTTCTCCCCCTCCCTTGTCACTCTCTTCTCCCCCCTCCCTTGTCACTCTCTTCTCCTCCCTCCCTTGTCACACTCTTCTCCCCCTCCGTCCCTTGTCATTCTCTTCTCCCCCTCCGTCCCTTGTCACTCTCTTCCCCCCCTCCCTTGTCACTCTCATTCCCCCCTCCTTTGTCACACTCTTCCCCTCCCTCCTTTGTCACTCTCCCCCCCCCCACTCCCTTGTCACTCTAATCATTTCCTCCCTCCCTCCCTTGTCGCTCTCATTCCCCCCTCCCTTGTCACTCTCATTCTCCCCCCTTGTCACTCTCATTTCCGCCCCCCCCCCTCCCTTCCTTGTCACTCTCATTCCATTTCATCCCCCCCCACCTCTAATGTAGCGTGGCCGAGCTCTGTTCGGTCCGCGGTACAGGAGCATTTGTTTCGTGTACCTTGTCGGACTGAAAGGAAGTGCACACTAAGTGAGCACTTCCTGTCAGTCCAGCCGGGTACAGGAAACAAAAGCTCCTGTACTGCGGACCAAACAGAGCTCGGCCACGCTACATTAGAGGTGCTTCCCTCCTGTCAGTCCCTCTCTCTGGGCACTTGCGGCGCCCCCTGCTAAATTGCGCCCCAGGCGGCTGCCTGTGTCGCCTTACAGGTGGCGCCGGCCCTGCTCCGATTCCATATGGACCTCCTCCTCCTAGATCAGATTATATTTTTTTATTTTTACGTATTTGATGCTATATAAAGTCATTTCCCTTTCCACATTTGTTTGCAGAGCACTTGCCATGCTTTTAACCACATGTTGCTGCCTTTTACAGCCCCCTATTCCTTTACATGACTTTTTTAGAGCCATTTTAGTGCTCCAAAGTTCGGGTCCCCATTGACTTCAATGGGGTTCGGGTTTGGGGTGAAGTTCGGGTCCCGAACTTGAACTTTTTTGTCAAGTTCGGCCGAACCCGTCCAACCCGAACATCTAGGTGTCCGCTCAACTCTATTCAGAAGTCTTTGTGTGGACCAGAGTTTTCCCATGATATAAAAAAACTGTGGTTTTCGAATTTATTCACCTAATGTAAATTTTAAAAACTCTGGCTAATTTATTATAAAGGAAGAGCTAAATAAAATTGCATGGACATCAGTTTTCCGAATTTCCTGACGCTTTATGGTAATCAATCAATTGTTCCTTGAATGGTGAAAAAAAATACATACTCACCTCATCCATTTGCTCGTGGAGAGCCCATCGTGGCCATCTTGATTGAAGAAAATCAGCACAGTCTCTCCCGCACTGACGTGTCTGTCACCACCTCATCACACTGGCAGGGCGCGGTGATGATGTATAGATATATACACTGCCTGTCTAAAAAAACTCACCACCCAAAAAAAAGGTCACACACTCTAATATTTTGTTGGACCGCTTTTAGCTTTGATTACGGGATGCATTCGCTGTGGCATTGTTTTGTTAAGCTTCTGCAATGCCACAAGATTTATTTCCATCCAGTGTTGCATTCATTTTTTACCAAGATCTTGCATTGATGATGGTAGAGTCTGACTGCTGTGCAAAACCTCCTCCAGCAAATCCCAAAGATTCTCAATAGGGTTAAGGTCTGGACTCTGTAGTGGCCAATCCATGTGTGAAAATGATCATGCTTCCTGTCTCATGCTCCCTGAACCACTCTTTCACAATTTGAGCCCAATGAATACTGGTATTGTCATCTTGGAATATGCCTGTGCTATCAGGGAAGAAAAGAATCCATTGATGGAATAACCTGGTCATTCAGTATGTTTAGGTAGTCGGCTGACCTAATTCTTGGAGCACATACTGTTGCTGAACCCAGACCTCACCAACTGCAGCAACCCCAGATCATAGCACTGCCCCCACAGGCTTGGACAGTAGGCACTAGGCATGATGGGTGCATCACTTTATCTGCCTCTCTTCTTACCCTTGGTCCAGAGTCCAATCTTTATGCTCCCTATCAAATTGAAACCTTTTTCTCTGGTTTGCCTCACTGATTAGTGGTTTTCTTATGGCTACACAGCTGTTCAGTCCCAATCCCTTGAGTTCCCTTTGCATTGTGCATGTGGAAATGCTCTTACTTTCATTATTAAGCATAGCCCTGAGTTCTACTGTTGTTTTTCTTCGATTTGATTTCACCAAACGTTTAAGTGATCGCCGATCACAATCATTCAGGATTTTTTTCCCGCCCCATTTCTTCCTCGAATATGATGGGTCCCCACTGTCCTTACAGTTTTTAATAATGCGTTGGACAGTTCTTAACCCAATTTTTGTAGTTTTTGCAATCTCCTTAGATGTTTTCTCTGCTTGATGCATACCAATGATTTGACCCTTCTCAAACAGACTAACATCTTTTCCACGACCACGAGATCTGTCTTTCGACATGGTTGTTTAAGAAATTAGAAGCAACTCATTGCACCAGTTGGGCTTAAATAACTTATTACCAGCTGAAAGATAATCGTCCATGCAGTAATTATCGCCCATGCTTAGTTAAATCCAGGTGGCGACTTGTTTTTTGGACAGGCAGTGTATATAGTGCCATACTCATGATAGAAAACGTACTAATGCAAATGCTACATTATATATGTGAGATTCTTGGCAAATACTTTTTGTACAGGATTATTTGTGCCTGTCGGCCAACGACAAGGGGATCTACGACAGAAATCAACCTTAAATACTACCCCCACTGGTGCCATACCAGCCTCCATTAAATTCAGGAAATACAGGTTCTACGTGCATGTTTAGCATTAGTACATTTTCTATAGTGAGTATGGCATGATAGTATTTACTTTGTTATTTGTGTTTTCAGACTGCTTTTACGCTTTCAGCCATGGTGAGGTGCACCTGTGCACTGGTATGTGCTGACTAACCCCCATTTTCATTTTCTTTGCAGTCTGTATTGCAGGTGTGGCTGACTCCATTGGTCGTGCAGTCCTAACTAATCTGTCTGTCCCATAGGCTGATTTTAATTAGTGCAAGTATAAAGCTGTAGCCTGCTCTTCCTGTATTTTTTGGAGGTGATTTGTCACCAGCAGAGGTAAAATATAGAGTGAGCTCAGCATGCATGTGGAGCCTGCATTCCCTGAATTTAATGAAGGCCAGTAAGGCACCATCGGAGGTAGTATTTAGTGTAGGTTCCTGTCCTAAAGAGATCACCTTGACGTTGGCGGACAGGCACAAATGATTTTGTACAAAATGTATTTGCCAATAATCTCACATTTATAATGTAGCATTAGTACATTTTCTATAGTGAGTATGGCACTATATTTACTTTATTATTTGTGTTTGCAAAGTGCTGTTGTATTGTTTGTTTTTGCTTTAGAGCCCTATAAAACACTGATTCTGCTGTTGTTTTCCCGTGAGCTGAACATAGGAAGAGACGAGACAAGACGCTCATGCACTAGGGACAGTATTGCTGTTAACAGACAGTGTAGGACAATATTGGAGAGGGAGAGTGCAGAGAGACTACAGGGAGAGTGGAGGGAGAACGAAGATAATTGCTAAATTACAGACTCTGCTATTTATTGCCATGTACATAACTGTACAATGCACCAAGAGTCATAACTAAAGATAGGTTCGCACCAGAGTTTTGCTGGTTTTCAGCCTTCCGCCTGATAGATCTGCCTGCCTGTTCTTTAGGCAGATTAGCCTAAGTATACCTTATTTATAGCGATTTGTGGCAAATTATTTTGTAACAAATCAAATTTCTTGTCGAACTTTGGCGAAAATGCCAAATCAAATGTTTCAATTCTTTGCTTATCTATAATTATGATGACAAGCTAATATCAAGAGTAACTGTTGTGTGCAGCACAGACAGCAGCTGGACAGGCTGGAAGTGACTCAATAAGGTCCTGGTAGGTTGTCACTGGTATCTGGAGCCATGCTAACTGCAGTGCCTCTCACAGCTGCTGGAGGGTGCATGGGGAAGGATCCATAAAGTGAACACAGTGGTCGAGGTGCTAAAGTAAAAATACATGAAAAATAAATATACATATTATGTATTGAAACGTCCGTAACAACCAGCTCTATAAAAATATCATATGACCTAACCCCTCAGGTGAACACCGTAAAAAAAAAAAAGTGCAAATAAAAAGCCATTTTTGTCACATTACATCACAAAAATTGCAACAGCAAGTGATAAAAAAGGTGTATGCCCTCAAAGATAGTATCAATCAGACAGTCACCTCATCCCGCAAAAAATGAGACTCTACATAAGAGAATCGGTCAAAAAAAAAAAAGCTATGGCTCTCAGACTATGGATAAACTAAAATATTATTTTGGTTTCAAAAATGCTATTATTGTGTAAAACTTCAATAAATAAGGAAAAGTAGACATATTAGGTATTGCCACATCCGTAACGATCTGCTCTATAAAAAAAGTCACATCCCTCAGGTAAACGCTGTAAAAAAAAAAAAAAAAAACTGCACCAAAACAACCACCTTGCCACATAAAGTGTAGTAATGAATGATCAAAAAAATTTACCCAAAAATGGTACCAATAAAAACGTCAACTCTTCCTGCAAAAAAAGAGCTCCTGCATAAGATGATTGGCAGAAAATTTTAAAAAATTGAGCTTTCAGAAAATGGAGATACAAAAACCAAATTTTTGTTTTAAAAAATGCTTTATTATGTAAAACTGAAACAAACATCATAGAAAGTAGACAAATTTGATATCATTACGTCCATAACAACCTGCTCTATAAAAATAGCGCATGATCTAACCTGTCAGATGAATGTTGTTAAAAATAAAAAATAAAAACTGTGCCAAAACATAAATTTTCTGGTTACCTTGCCTCACTTAATATAGAGCAATTAAAAATCATATGTACCCCAAAATAGTACCAAAAAAACTGGCACCTTATCCCGTAGTTTCCAAAATGTGATCACTTTTTTGAGTTTCTACTGTAGGGGTGCATCAGAGGGGCTTCAAATGGAACATGGCATCTAAAAACCAGTTCAGCTAAATCTGCCTTCCAAAAATCATATGGAGTTCCTTTCCTACTGCACCCTGCTGTGTGCCCGTACAGCAGTTTACGATCACATATGGGGTGTTTCTGTAAACCACAGAATCAGGGTAATATTGATTTTGAATTTGGCTGTTAACCCTTTGCTACTGTAAAAAATGAATTAAAATGTCAAATCTGCCAAAAAAGTTACATTTTGAAATTTCATCTCCATTTTTCATTAATTCTTGTGGAACACCTAAAGGGTTAACAAAGTTTGTAAAATTTTTTGTTTTGTATACCTTGAGGGGTGTAGTTTCTAAAATGGGGTCATTTTTAGGTGGTTTCTATTATCTAAACCTCACAAAGTGACTATAGACCTGAACTGGTCCTTAAAAAGTGGGTTTTAGAAATTTTCAGAACAATTTCAAGATTTGCTTCCAAACTTCTAAGCCTTCTAACGTTCCCAAAAAATAAAATGTAATTTTCAAAATGATCCAAACATGAAGAAGACATATGGGATATGCAAAGTAATAACTATTATATGAGGTATCACTATATATTATAATGGTAGAGAAATTTAAATTTGGGAATTTATCAAAATATTTGGTAAATTTGGGATTTTTTTCACTAATAAAGGTGAAATATATTGACTGTTAGTTTATGACTATCATTAAGTACAATTTGTCACGAGAAAACCATCTCAGAATGGCTTGGATAAGTAAAAGTGTTCCAAAGCTATTACCACATAAAGGCCCCTTTCACACTGGCGTTGCGGGAAAAGGTGCGGGTGCGGTGCAGGAACATGCACGATTTTTCCGCGCGATTGCAAAACATTGTAATGCGTTTTGCACTCGTGTGAGAAAAATCGGCATGTTTTGTACTCAAACCCGAACTTCTTCACAGAAGTTCGGGCTTGGGATCGGTGTTCTGTAGATTGTATTATTTTTCCTTATAACATGGTTATAAGGGAAAAAAATTGCATTCGGAATACAGAATGCATAGTAAAATAGCACTGGAGGGGTTAAAAAAATAAATAAAAAATTTAACTCACCTTAATCCACTTGATCGCTCAGCCGGCATCTCTTCTGCCTTCTTTCTTTGCTGTGTGCAGGAACAGGACCTGTGGTGACGTCACTCCGGTCATCACATGGTCCATCACCATGGTAAAATATCATGTGATAGATCATGTTATGACCAGAGTGATGTCACCACAGGTCCTGTTCCTGCACACAGCAAATAAAGAAGACAGACGAGAAGCCGGGCTGTGCGATCAAGTGAATTAAGGTGAGTTAAATTATTTTTTTATTTTTTTAACCCCTCCAGCGCTATTTTACTATGCATTCTGTATTCAGAATGCTATTATTTTCCCTTATAACCATGTTATAAGGGAAAATAATAATGATCGGGTATCCATCCCGATCGTCTCCTAGCAACTGTGCGTAAAAATCGCACCGCATCCGCACTTGCTTGCGGCTGCTTGCGATTTTCACGCAACCCCATTCATTTCTATGGGGCCTGCGTTACGTGAAAAACGCACAAAATATAGCATGCTGCGATTTTCACGCAACGCACAAGTGATGCGTGAAAATCACCGCTCATGTGAACAGCCCCATAGAAATGAATGGGTCGGGATTCAGTGCGGGTGCAATGCGTTCAACTCGCGCATCACATCCTCGCGGAATACTCGCCCGTGTGAAAGGGGCCAAAGTGACACATGTCAGATTTGCAAAAAATGGCCTGGGCAGGAAGGTGAAAACAGGCCTGGAGCTGAAGGGGTTAAATTGGTTTTCACAAGTCTGTGACTTTCAGTAAGCGCAAAAGAAATTAATGATTTTAAAACATGTGCTTATTTATTGCAGTCAAAGGAAGGAGAAAGAAAGGTCACAGTGTTTGGACCTCTGTTCACAGCAAGTTTAATGGATAAGACATTTCCAGATATGTAAACTGTTGGTCTGCTGCTTTTCCATACAGTAGCACTGCAGTACAAAGTCCAGGGTACAATGTCTGGATTTAAGCCGTGCCCCAGCACTGGCATTTTAGAGTAGATTTAGTATGTTTACAATATTTTATTTTGGATATTATATATTATTGTAAACAAGGTGCCAGGACTTCACTACACTCTACTGGTCCCAAACCTATTGTGGAAATATTCAAAATAGAGCTAGTAGTACCCCAGGTGATTATAAATAAACCTAGCAGTTGTTAAAGGACATATGATACCTATAAAAAGAGAGAGGGAAGGATATAGGATTTAGTAGTTAGAACTGGGACTGAGCAGTACAATATCTGCCTGAAATATGTGTCCATTAAATTATCTGTGCAGATACAAGACGGATATGCACCAAACGCAGGTGTGAAAGTAGCCTTAGTCTTTTGTGATCTGTTAAATAATGTAGGCACAGATGGTACTGCCTCCTTGTCTCTCCCTGGAAATGATGCAGACATAGACAATGCAGCCTCCTTGCCTCCCCCTGTAAATAAAATAGACACTCTATCTTTTTCCTTGTAAATAATGTAGACACAAGTAGTACTGTCTCCCTGTCTCTTCTTGTAAATTATGCAGGCATGGATAGTACTGACTCCTTGTCTTTACGTTTAAATAATATAGGCACAGCTAGTACTGACTCCAAGTCTCTTCTTGCACATTATATAGGCAGAGATAGTACTCTCTCCTTGTCTCTCCATGTAAATAATATGGGGACAATTAGTACTGTCTCCTTATTTCTTCTTGTACATTATGTGGCAGAGATAGTACTCTCTCCCTGTCTCTTCATGTAAATAATATAGTCACAGTTAGTACTGTCTTCCTGTCTCTTCTTGTAAATAATATAGGCATAGTTAGTACTGCCTCTCCATTTTTGCCTTTTGAATAATATAAATATAGATAGTACTTTCTCCCTGTCTCTCCTTGTAAATAATGGAGGCATAGATAGTAGTGTTGAGCAAATCAAAGCATCCATCCGAAGTGAAATTCGATCCAAAGTTTATGAAAAATTTAATTTGCCATGAATCCGAATTTCCTCACGCTTCATGGTAACAAATAGTTTTTTTTCTAAAATGGCGGCTGCATGTGTTAAAATGTGAACGTAAGAAACCTGGTAACACGAGATCACCCATAATGCCGTGCAGCCAACCAGTCCATCCCTTGTGATATCACAGGCCTATAAAAGCCTCATCCAGCACGATCTCCGCCATTTCACTGAGCTGAGCTTAGGGAGAGACGTGACAACCGCTTTTCTGCTAGCGACAAACAAAGAATATTGGATAAGGAGAGCGCAGGAACAGTGCAGCAGAGGTTGTTTTAGACTGTAGGGAGAGCATAGGGACACAGCAGGAACACTGCAGGTTGAGTGTAATCACCATGTGCATCTTGTTCAACTGCTGCCACATCAGGAGCAATAGACGACATTAAAGTCGATGGGAAGGAACAACAGCGTCCTTCTGCTGAGGTTGTCGAGTCCTGACTGCTGAAGAGGGGGTGCGGGCCGGTAGGAGATACAGCGGTTGCTGCATCAGGCTGTAACACTAAACGAGTGGAATGGTTTCCCCATGCAAAAACGGACTACTATAGAGACATGCTATGTAGTAAGTTGGTTGCCACACTCCACTTCAGTGCTATGACTGGTGGTGGTGGTGGTGGGGTTCAGGAGCAGTAACAGCTCCATATGCAGCAACTTCAGTCTGGAGTATCTGAGCATTTGTTTTCAGCCACCTACTGAAGCAACCATCAAGCAGAACCTTAACCAGCACCCTGTCCCCCATGATCCAAGATTCCCTGGGCTATTGGGCATGCAAACTTGAAGTGTGGCCGCAGCTAGCAGAGTTTGCCATGGGCATACTTTCCTGCCTGGCCAGTAGTGTGGCATCAGAGTAGGTGTTCACTCTGGGGGGGGGGGGGGGGGCATAGTTACTCCAGGAGAAATCGCCTTTTCTCCAAACATGTTGAGAGACTAACCTTTATAATAATGAATCAGGGGTGGATCAACCAGGATTTCGAGACAGCAGTGCCTGATGCACAGAATAGACAAAGTATTGGGGGCCAGACTACAATAGAGATGGAGTGCACTGGCGGTTCGACAGAACACATGTATAGCCAAAAAAAGTCCACATGGCCCAATAAAGTGCACATCCGCTAGATTTAAAAGGAATATATAATTTTTTTGGGCTACAAAAACACACAGACATGATTAAAAATTGTATACAATATACCATGTGCTGCTACGCAATAAGACCAGACACCAACACAGCTCCCACCAAGGACCACAAATGTGGGCACAATGTATATAGTCCAAAATAGCAAACTCCCCCCAAAAAAGGCAAAGATGCAACCTAAAATCCACGATAAATAGATAATAGATGATAATGTGACATCAGAGCACCTAGTACCTGAATAGAATGTAAGGTATAAGCTTAGGACTATCCGGGTAGGCCTGGGAGAAAGAAGTACATTGTATACAATTTTTAATCATGTCTGTGTGTTTTTGCAGCCAATAAAATGTATATATTCCTTTTATATCTAGCGGATGTGCACTTTATTGGAGTTTTCTTGGGCCATGTGGCCTTTTTTTGTATACTATATACATGATGCACAGAATAGATAATTCTGCCACTAATGAACATACTGTAGTGTGCTGCCATACCGGAATATTTTGCAACTTGTGGCCACATGCTGCTGTCACCATTCTGATGCTGCCACCCGCCTGATGCCACTATGGCCATTCCTACAATGAGGCTTCTTGGACTACTGATATGTACACTTTAATTTTTTTAAAGGATATGTGTGCTACTGGGCCTTGCTATCACACTGCTGCTGTTGGGTTCTGCTCCTACTGTGATCTGCCACCATCTTGTGCTGTATGCCACTGCTGATGCCCCCCCTCCCCACTATGTTATGGGGCCACTATTGTCCCTGTTACTGCCACTGCTGCTGCCCCCCCTCCCCACTATGTTATGGGGCCACTATTGTCCCTGTTATGGCCACTGATGTTGGCCCCCATCCCTACTTTGTTATGGGGCCACTTTTGTCCCTGTTATGGCCACTGATGTTGGCCTCCATACTCACTTTGTTATGGGGCCACTATTGTCACTGTTACTGCAGTTGCTGCCACCCTCCCCACTCTGTCATGGGGCCACTACTTGAATCTTGGGGCAATGTACAGTGATGTAGATGGCGATAAATTACATCTGCCTGTAATACTGATGGCACAGTACCTACACAACAGATTAACTATAAATGGTGCACTAGAACGTAATACACTGTAACCTGAACTCTCCCTGCAGTTTAAGTTCCAAGCCTTCACATTGAGATTGGGCCGCCAAGTGGGATGTATATGATTAGGCAGAGTGGCCTGGGAATACCTAATTTATTGTGATTCATGACAAATTAATTCGGAAAAAAACAAACTTCTTGTTGAAATTCAGTGAATCGGGCAAATTTTTCAAAACTTCTAATAGATTGTATTGTCTCCTGCCTCTCCTTGTAAATGGTATTGACACAGATAGTACTGTCTCCTGGTTTCTCCGTATAAATAATATAGTCACAGTTAGTACTGTCTCCCTGTCTTTCTTGTAAATAATACAGGCATAGTTAGCACTGCCTCTCCATTTTTCTCCTTCTAAAAAATATAGACATACATAGTACTTTCTCCCTATCTCTCCATAATGGAAGCATAGATAGTATTGTCTCCATCTTGCCTTGTAAATGAAGTTGACACAGATAATACTGTCTCGCTGTGTTTCCCTGTAAATGATGAAGACACAAATAATGCACATATATAGCTCTGACCTATTCCGCAGTGCTTTACAATCAGAGGTTCATGCACAAATAAAATTATACATTACACAGCAACAAACAAGTCAACAATAAAAAAAAAAACTGAATGAGGGCCCTGTTTGCAAGAGCTTACAATCTATGATGAGTCTAGTCATCTTAACAAAATAGTGGAGTAGATATAAAGCTGCATGAAGAGTAGGGGATGTGATTTTACAGAGCGCCAAAAACTGTGTATGTTGTGAAGTAACCTAATTGCTTTGGTTAAGGCGTTCCAGAGAACTGCAGTAAGTCAAGTTTCTCTGCTTAAGCTTAGGCGCTTACTGTTTATTAATTTTAAATCATTAATGTTACAGTATACAATTAGCTCCCCCTGGTGGTGATTGCTGGGAATATGAATGATTTCATTTTTACTTTTGGAGAGATTTATCATAGACTGCCATTTTATTCATTTATGCCTGCCTTGGTACCTTTTCAGAAAGCGATGAGAGGGGTGTAGAAATGCCACTTCAAACAAAATGTTTTGCAAGTGGTGTTTAAAAAGTTGCAAACAAAGGGTTTGTGACTTTTTTTTTACGCCATAAAAGTGTCATGGGCGTATAATAAATCAACCCCTTTGTATGATAAAAATGTAGTTTTGTCCGTTATAAAGATAAATTAAGAAATTAAAGGGAACCTGTCACCGGGATTTTGGGCATAGAGCTGAGGACATGGGTTGCTAGATGGCCGCTAGCACATCCGCAATACCCAGTCCCCATAGCTTTGCGTGCTTTTATTGTGTAAAAAAAAGTGATTTGATATGTATGCAAATTAACCTGAGATGAATCATATCCCTGAGATGAGTCCAGCGTGAAGAAGCCCGCATCCTTAGAATCTCCTCCTTGCTCCCCGACGTCAGACAGCCAGAGTGCTGTAATCTCGCGATGCGCAAGCTGGCGCATGCGCAGTTATTTCCCTGAGGCTGATGCCAGCACAGGGAAGGAACACTATGCCGACACTGCGCATGCGCTAGTTCGCGCATCGCAAGATTACGGCGCTCTGGCTGTCCGATGTCAGGGAGCAAGGAGGAGATTCTGAGCATGCGGGGCGGTGCTGGGCTCTTTCATGCTGGATTCATCTCTGGGACCGTACTCATCTGAGGGTAATTTTCATATGGATCAAACAGCTTTTTTCCACAATAAAATCACACAGAGCTTTGGGGACTGGATATTGTGGATGTGCCAGCGGCCATCTAGCAACCCATGTCTTCAGCTCTATACATTAAATCCCGGTGACAGGTTCCCTTTAAGCAGCACAGAATTTTGGACTCATTTTGGTTAAAGGGGTTGTCCAGCTTCAGAGCTGAATCCAGACATAAGGTCCCCTTCGTACATTTAGCCTGTATCAGTGGAGCATCAGGGCATTTCTTGCTCCAATGCTCCCCTTTCACTGTGCTGCATAGCGCAGGACAAGGGCTGTTTGTTTACTGCCAGTGACGTACCCGGCTTTTTCTCAGTATGTTAGTCAGGGGCTTCCGCCTAGCAGTGATGCGGGTGACATCCGTGGCACTAATGGGCTGTCTTTAGCACCGCTCTAGCCTGTAAAACACTCTAGGGCAGCACTAAAGGCCACCCATTTGCCACTAGACTCACTGTTAGGTGGAAACCTTCGCCTAGCATGCCCATAAGAAGCCCGGTACGTTACCAGTAGTGATGAAAAAGCTCTGAACCCGGACATCCTCTTTAAAAACTGCTGTTGAATGGTGTGCATTCCCTTTAATGATATGTTCTGGAGCCCTGTCATACCCGGTCACTCTATGGATGCCAACCCATTTGTTGCTAATCCAATTTTAATGAGGAAAATGTTGTACATTGATGTGGATGGTACTTTACAACTTTTCAATGAAGACATAAGTGTTGTCATAAGGGCAATGTCTAACACATACTGACGACAGACAGCAAGCGAATTTCATTTCTTTATTCGCAATGCTTGATATGCTTTATTTTCCCCTCCCCACGACAGCACCATAGAGAGAGGGATCCACCCCCAGGGACAGGAAACCTACAGAAATAAAAGGGTGGAGCCTCTCTTTCCATTCAGTGGTTTCCTGTCCCTGGAGTGGGAGACCTACTGTTTTTCCTTTTTAGGTCTTACCGTCGGTCTTTACTTCCTAGGAGTTTCCTAGAGGGCTGACGGTTGCTGCCGGGGTCTATCGCGCTGCTGGGCAGGCTGACAGGACCCTAGGATACGGAGGTGCTCCAGGGGCCCTCCGTATCTTGCGGAAGGCATGTGGGTTACCTCTCAGGGAGAGCTCTGCCCCATGGAAAGCGGCATCTGGGCGGCAGTAAGGTGGTCGTCCTTGGATGCGAGGCTCTGCCACTTGAATTTCTGATGGAGCGGCCGGTGAAGCACTTCCAGACACGTGGGGACGGTCACTTCCGGTACGCGCGGAGGGGATGACGCACTTCCGGTTTTCCTCTGGAGCTCCATCAGAGGCGTGGAACGCATATCGCACGGTCTTCCGGTTCCGGGTACCGGATGTGACGCGCTTCTAACATGGACGCTATTTTTTTGTATTATTTAAAGAGGTACAAGCCAGACCAGTCCCTGAGCCTGTACAGGACGGTCTGTGCTTGACTACATGTATGGAGCCTCCTGGCAAATGTTACTTATGTGACCAAGGCTATGGGCCAAATAGATTAACTATACCCTTTTTTCCATAAGTGTATAGACTCCCTACCTCCTCCATCCTGACAAATGGAGGAAGAGAGAAGACAGGAATCTGCTGAGTGTGAAGTGAATCCCATCCTGGTAGTTCATCGATCTTCATGGGGGTAAGTGGCTCGGTTATTTGGCCTTTTCTATAAAATTGCACTTTGTGCTCTCTTTTTTCCAGCCTAAGCCAAAGAAAATGCTGTCAAAAAGAAAAAACAAAGAGTGTGCACTGTGTAGAACTACACTATCTTCTTCTTATGGGAAAAAATTGTGCCAGACATGCATCGATAAGACCATTTCGGACGAATCACCATCCTTGTTAGAAAACATTAGATCACTCATTAAGACGGAAGTTAAAAATTCTCTAAAGTCAGGCAAGAGGGCAAGAACATCTGTTAAGGATAAAAGTGCAAAATTTGTCCTATCCCAGGACTTCTCGTCAGACGAGTCTATGTCTAATACCTTTTTTCCTTCGGAAGATACGGATAAACTACGAAAGTCATAAGATCTACCATTAACATTGAGGATGTTAAGGAGGCTAAATCTGTAGCAGACTCTTTGTTTGAGGGGTTACAGGAAAGGAAGGGTCGTTGTTTTCCCGTACATGGCAGTATTATGTCCTTAATTCAGAGGGAATGGAGGAAGCCAGGCAGGAAAGTATTTGCCTCTAGGGCCTTTAAGCGCAAGTATCCGTTTGAAGAGGTAGCTTCTTCCTCTTGGGGGAAAGCCCCGAAGATTGATGTTGCCATCTCAAAGGTGTCTAAGAAATCCTTGCTTCCCTTTGAGGATACTGGTATGCTTAAAGAGCCCTTAGACAAAAAGGCTGAAACTTTCCTTAGAGGTGCCTGGGAGGCCTCTACCTTATCTTTTTGCCCTGCCGTAGCGGCTACAGTCATGGCTAGGACTTTAGCTCTTGGGTTACAGCAGCTAGAAGTGCAATTAAAAGAAAGAGCCCCTAGGGATCAGATTTTATCCTCCTTGCCAACTTTACAAAAAGCAGCTGACTTAACACATGCGTCAGTTGATTCGATTAAGCTTAGCGCGCAGTCGGCCTCCCTCACCAATTCAGCGCGTAGGGCTCTTTGGTTAAAGAGTTGGAGTGGGGGTGATATAGCCTCCAAACAAAGGTTATGTAATATCCCCTGCCAGGGAGAATTTTTGTTTGGACCAGAGTTAGATGACCTTTTAGAAAAAGCAGCTGATAGGAAGAAAAGGTTTCCGGTCCCTAATGCTGCTGCGGTCTTTGGTTCCAGGAATAGGCAGTCCTTTCGTCCCTATAGAAGTAATGCGGGCAGAAAACGAGGCAGGGATAAATATCAGAGATTCAGATCCAATAATTTTTTGGGGAAAGGATTCCTATTTGGAAACTCTTCCTCTACTAATAAAAAACAACCCCAACAATGAAGCCAGGTTAGAGGTGGGAGGAAGGCTAAAATTCTTCCAGACAGCCTGAGAAAGGGTTGCAGGGCCTTGGGTCTTGGAAATTATTAAATCAGGTCTGAAACCAGAATTCCATTCTTTGCCTCTGCAAAGATTCGTCATTACAAAAAGCATTTGTGTAAGAGGCTGTTTTCCAATAATAAAATACGTTTTGGACCTTATCAAGAAGAATGTCCTGATTCCCGTTCCTCCAGAAGAGCAATCCAAAGGTTTTTTCTCCCACCTGTTTCTGGTTCCAACACCAGATGGTACACACAGGACTATCATCAATCTCAGGGATTTGAACACATTTCTGGTTTTCAAAAAGTTCAAGATGGAAACAATGAGGAATATGATACAGCTTCTTTTTCCTAATTGTTTCATGGCTGTGTTGGATTTAAAAGACGCTTATTTCCATATCCCCATGCACCAGAAGTTTCAAAAATTCCTGAGAGTGGCGATTCCGATAGAGGGTCAGATTCGGCAATATCAATTCCAGGCATTACCCTTTGGTCTGTCCATGGCCCCAAGGATATTTACGAAAGTAGTGGCAGAGATGGTGTCGTTTATAAGAATCAAAAATATTTTGATAGTTCCATATCTGGACGACTTTCTAATTATAGCAAATTCCCGGCTGAATTGCGAGAAGAACGTTCAGACTGTTGTTCAGACCTTTCAGGAATTAGGTTGGATAGTAAACTACAAAAAATCCAGATTGAAGCCAGAAGGAGTCTATCTTGGTAGCTAGACAGGGACAATCTAGTTCAGGGAGTTCCATGGTCCTACCCAGATTCTATTGTCCTGAACACGGATGCGAGTCCTTGGGGTGGGGTGCCCACGTTTGAGAATACAATTTTCAGGGTCTATGGTCCCCAGTTCAAAAATAATTTTCTTCCAACCGGAAAGAATTGGTGGCAGTAAGACTAGCCGTAAAAAGCTTCTCTGCCCCTACTAGGCACAGGCCACGTGAGGATTCTTTCGGACAATCAGACAACTGTGACATATGTGAACCACCAAGGGGGGACAAGGTCGATATCCCTAGGGTGGGAAGCAAGGACATTATTAGGGACATTAGAGAAACAAGTCAGCCACGTATCAGCTCTCCACATAAAGGGGAAGGAGAATGTTCACGCAGACTTTATCAGCAGATATCCCTTAAAGCAAGGAGAATGGTCCCTCAACACCTCAGTATTTTCCAGGATCAGCGAATCGTGGGGCATGCTGGTTATAGATCTCTTCAGTACAAGCCAGAACAAAAAAGTGGAAGTTTTTTGTTCTCTAAATCCAAGGGAATCCCCCTATGGGGTGGATTCCTTTCTCCTGAAGTGGGACTTCCCCCTAGCCTATGCCTTTCCCCCTTTCCAATTGATCCCAGCAGTCCTAAAAAAGATCAGGAAGGACAGGGCAAGGGTTCTTCTCATTGCCACCTTTTGGCCCAAGAGGGCATGGTTCACTCTGCTCCGGACCATGTCGATATCAGACCCCTTGATTCTGCCAGCCCTGCCGGATCTGCTGTCCCAGGGTCTGGTTTTTCATCCGGCAGTCAGTGGTCTCCATCTGACTGCATGGAATTTGAGCGGAACTTATTAATTAAAAAAGGTTTCTCTCAGGAGCTCATCACGACCTTGGTTAAGAGCAAAAAAACCTGTAACTATTTCCATCTACGCTAGAACTTGGAAGAAATTTATTGAATTCAGTAATCTCAACCCAAAGCATTTACCCTTATCTGTCCCTATTTCCCAGGTTCTGGAATTTCTACAGGAAGGTCTTTCCTTAGGTCTTGCTAAGAGTACTCTTAAAGTACAGGTCTCTGCCCTGTCAGTTCTATTCGAGCAGAACTTTGCTTCAAATCCATGGATCATTAGATTCTTTAAAGCGGTAGATAGGATGACACCAGTCTTTATCCCCTAGGGTTCCTTTGTGGAATCTTAACATCGTGCTTAATTCTTTAACCAAAACACCCTTTGAACCCATTGATTCTGTAAGCATAAAACTTCTTACTTTCAAGATCGTTTTGTTAGTGGCCCTCACTACTGATAGAAGGATAAGCGAGTTGCAGGCCATTTCCATCAATCCCCCTTTCACTTCGATCTGGCCTTTTTACCCAAAGTGTCATCTAAATTCCATAGGTCCCAAGAAATTATTCTTCCCTCCTTTTGTAACCATCCGAAAAATTCTGGAGAAGTGACATTTCATACCCTAGATGTACGAAGATGCTTATTACAGTATCTTAAAATTACGGAAGAATGAAGAACGTCTTCTGCTTTATTCGTTCTCTTTTCAGGATCGAATAAAGGGAAGAAGGCTACCAAAAGTACCCTGTCTAGGTGGCTTAGACTGGGCATCATACAATCCTTCTTGGAGGAGGGCCTGTCTCCTCCAGTCTCGGTGAAGGCTCACTCTACTCGCTCAGTTTCCACTTCTTGGGCAGAAAGGTCGGGGGCTTCTATTAAGCAAATTTGTAAGGCGGCCACGTGGTCTTCACCTTCTACTTTTTTCCGTCACTATCATTTGGATCTGCACTCTTCCTCTGATCTTTCTTTCGGGAGAAAGGTTTTGCAAGCGGTGGTCCCTCCCTAGGAAGGGTTCTTTCCTCTGTAATTCTCTCTATGGTGCTGTCGTGGGGGGAGGGGAAAAATGACGATTATACTTACCGGTAATAAGATTTCGCAGACCCCATGACAGCATCCTTCCTTATTCCCTCCCTTGGTGATGGGTTCTGTTTTCTCATGGAGTAGCAAAAAAAATAAAATCATTTCTTTCTCAAGATCTGTATTGTTTATGCGATTTTTATACTGTTCAGATCAGAATGATTAATGATGTAGGAGTCCCTTTCTTGCTCTGTAATCCACTGAATGGGAAGAGAGGCTCCACCCTTTTATTACTGTAGGTTTCCTGTCCCTGGGGGTGGATCCCTCTCTCTATGGTGCTGTCGTGGGGTCTGGAAAATCCGATTACCGGTAAGTGTAATCATCATTTTCAATATTATCAAAATGTTTTAAGGGGTTTACCATACTTTTAAAAATGTAACTCTCTTCTTTTTATCTCCAGTATTTGATCTCTAGAAAACTAAGCGTCGCTGTGTGCAACCAACACAGCAGTGCTAAGTCTATAGATGTCGCCAACTCCCCCCCCCCTTCCTTACAGTCTGTCCAGGTATAGCTGGGGGTAGGTAGGGGGTCACCACTGCGGCCATGTCACACACTGTCACTATATGTGAGTAGATACACCAGATAGATAGACAGATAGATATTAAATAGATAGATATTGCAAAGCGGATTCCATAAAAGTTGGGACACTATACAAATCGTGAATAAAAACTGAATGAAATGATGTGGAGATGGCAAATGTCAATATTTTATTTGTAATAGAACGTAGATGACAGATCAAACGTTTAATCAGAGTAAATGTATCATTTTAAAGGAAAAATACGTTGATTCAAAATTTCACGGTGTCAACAAATCCCAAAAAAGTTGGGACAAGTAGCAATAAGAGTCTGGAAAAAGTAAATTTGAGCATAACGAAGAGCTGGAAGACCAATAACACTAATTAGGTCAATTGGCAACATGATTGGGTATAAAAAGAGCTTCTCAGAGTGGCAGTGTCTCTCAGAAGCCAAGATGGGTAGAGGATCAGCAATTCCCACAACGTTGCGCAGAAAGATAGTGGAGCAATATCAGAAAGGTGTTACCCAGCGAAAAATTGCAAAGACTTTGCATCTATCATCAACAAATGTGCATAACATCATCCGAAGATTCAGAGAATCTGGAACAATCTCTGTGTGTAAGGGTCAAGGCTGTAAAACCATACTGGATGCCCGTGATCTCCGGGCCCTTAAACGACACTGCACCACAAACAGGAATGCTACTGTAAAGGAAATCACAAAATGGGCTCAGGAATACTTCCAGAAACCATTGTCAGTGAACACAATCCACCGTGCCATCCGCCGTTGCCAGCTGAAACTCTACAGTGCAAAGAAGAAGCCATTTCTAGATCCACAAGCTCAGGCGTTTTCACTGGGCCAGGGATCATTTAAAATGGAGTGTGGCAAAATGGAAGACTGTTCTGTGGTCAGACGAGTCACGATTCGAAGTTCTTTTTGGAAATCTGAGACGCCATGTCATCCGGACCAAAGAGGAAAAGGACAACCCAAGTTGTTATCAACGCTCAGTTCAGAAGCCTGCATCTCTGATGGTATGGGGTTGCATGAGTACATGTGGCATGGGCAGCTTGCATGTCTGGAAAGGCACCATCAATGCAGAAAAATATATTCAGGTTCTAGAACATATGCTCCCATCCAGACGTCATCTCTTTCAGGGAAGACCCTGCATTTTTCAACAAGATAATGCCAGACCACATTCTGCATCAATCACAACATCATGGTTGCGTAGGAGAAGGATCTGGGTACTGAAATGGCCAGTCTGCAGTCCAGATCTTTCACCTATAGAGAACATTTGGCGCGTCATAAAGAGGAAGGTGCAACAAAGAAGGCCCAAGACGATTGAACAGTTAGAGGCCTGTATTAGACAAGAATGGGAGAGCATTCCTATTTCTAAACTTGAGAAACTGGTCTCCTCGGTCCCCAGACGTCTGTTGAGTGTTGTAAGAAGAAGGGGAGATGCCACACAGTGGTGAAAATGGCCTTGTCCCAACTTTTTGGGGATTTGTTGACACCATGAAATTCTGATTCAACATATTTATCCCTTAAAATGGTACATTTTCTCAGTTTAAACTTTTGTTCCGTTATTTATGTTCAATTCTGAATAAAATATTAGAAGTTGGCACCTCCACATCATTGCATTCAGTATTTATTCACGATTTGTATAGTGTCCCAACTTTTTTGGAATCTGGTTTGTACATACAGTAGATATTAAATAGATATGAGATAGATAGATAGATAGATAGATAGATAGATAGATAGATAGATAGATAGATACTAAATAATAAAAAAAAAACAGCAGCACAGTCAAATAGAGTTGTGGGTGCAATCCCTCTGATATCCTGGGCTAGGGTCCACTGAGATATCCAAAAATGAAAAATGAGTCCTGCTTCATTTTTCGTTTTTAGATAAATAAATATATTTGAAATAGATAGATATCATTTGGTAATATCTCTTGTTCTTTTCTTTTCATTTTCCCTATGGCTGCAGGTATAGTTATATTTCAGCTTGTCGAGATATGGAGAATGATAGACAATGCAGTCACAAATGATCGGTTTACCTCTGCTGTATCCATCAAGTTAACCTCATTAATTCTGAATTCAAACATGGCCCCAGAAGAACAGAAGCCGTTCTCCTGAATGTGTTACACCTGACATTCTTACTAGTAGTTTGTGTTTAGCATTTCCCTGAAATCTTAGTGATTTCTTTGCATTTGCATTGCACTGACCTGGATATGAATCATGCAAATGTTTCCACTTGTAGCAATTATTTGCAGCATTATACTACAGATGATAGAACAGAGAGCCCCGCGCCTGTAAAGTCATCCTAATCTCCAGATAAAAGCTTCTCTATTTACTGAGTTCTCCTGGAACAGCTGTTATGAGGAAAGCTTTTGAAAACCTCTGGTATGCTTCCATTTCAGCTGCAGCATTTACATCTCTGCTCAGAACAGCCATATACATATAGTTCTGCTATGGGAAGGGTAATGCCACATGTAATGGGTGCACAGCAGCAAGTCTGCAGCATATGTAGCTGAAACTCCGCAGCTGCACAGCCTTCACCAAATTGTGTTCACTCTGTTACACATTTCTGTGCAGAAATACTGCAGGTATCCAGCAGATTTCACCCTCTGGGATCCATAACATATATTTGCCAGATAAATTGATATGTTGCAGACTTAAAGGGGTTCTCTGAGACCCACAATCTAACTTAATTGCACAGAATACATGTGCAGGACAAAGTTTTTTAAATACAGTTTGAAGTTGTGTGGATCAGGCTCTTTTTCTGAAAATCCTGCTTCTACTGATGCCACATTTCCTTTACCAGGTTTCCTCCCTGGTCTATGGATGGGATGCCCTCTTCCAACATGGACAGAAGAAGAACTATTCCTCTCCTTGGCTCATGTGCAAACTCCTGACTCCTCCTCAACTGTGCATGTGCCAGGGGGAGGAAGAGTTCTGAGACCATCCACAGCAGAAGTGACATCTCACCCATTGCCCAGGCTGGAAAACCCAGTGAAGAATGTGACTTAAGCAGATACAGGTTTTTCAGAAGAGGAGCATCATGTGACCAGGGTCGTCGGAGGCCACTCCGAACAACTTTATAATGGCATCTATATTACATCTATATTACAAACTTTCTCCTACAGTACTGTTATGCTTAATTAACATGCCTTTGTGGGACCTACTGTGTCCTCAAAAACACTTTTAGAATCAACAACACATATTGTTATGTGTGATTTTTTAACTATAGACATACATGTGGCTGTATCCAGTCGGGGCTTAGTTTTGCTGATACAGTGCTAAAAAAAACTGCAAAAACACCTTACATACTGTAGACTTAAAAGAGAGCGTGCATTATTAAGTTCAATGTACAACAATATAAAGAAAGCTATCTCTAGATGATATAGGTCTTGGGCCCCCAAGAATAATTTCCTCCAATGGGCTAGTCTGACTCCGCACAGAATTTACCCATGGGCCCAGTCTTTGATACAGTAACGAAACCCAAAGGTCTATCAGAAGATAGCTCTATATTGGAGGCAATCAGTTATCTCTAGAATCTATATCTTATATAACCTAATTGACCTTATTGCTGATATGTCCTGTGTGTGGACTCATAACAATAATGAGATTACGGTGCAATTAAAAGTGGATTAGTGTGTGTTTTGTATAGATGCAGAGAATCTGGTAGGCCCAAGGAGCCCAATGGATGAATAATGGATTTTGTCCACGGTAGATGGGCACAGCAGAGTGACTAAGTGACAGAAAAAGTAAACCCATGAGTGCTAATATGGCTGACACGGGTTACTGACAGCTACTTCCTGTTCCTGAAACTGAATGCTGGAATAGTCTACTGCATAAAGTTACTTCTCAGTGTTTCATTTTTTTTTTTGGGTACAAATACACTCTATTGGGTCAATTATTAAGATGCATTTTGGACGCCGGTCCTCATACCCCTGCGCTGCTGCTTAATGCGCCTAAGTTAGGTAGAGGCGCTGGCCTCTACAAAACTTAGGCGCATCCACTGCTGGCACCTAACAGCCTTAAAACTACATCAGCTCCCTTGCTGGCATAGATTTAGATAATTTTCTATGCCAAAAAGTGCCATAGAAAATGATAAACGAGACAGACCTTTTGGCCTGCCCTCTTCCCCACCCACGCCATGCCCCGTTTTTAAGAACTGGCATACGTGGTGTGGAAGGGGAGAAGTGGCAGATTCAACTGCAAATCCCCTTTGCGACTGAATCTGTGACAGATATACTCCAAAAAGTGGCGTATATCTAATTAATAATGACCCCCTACATCTGTATGAACAATTATGGCAATCATTAGCTCTGGTGGAACTATGTCCTATAACTTCATGGCAATGATTTTTACTTAAGAATCTTCTCCGTAATCATAGTTTATAACCTAGAGTCTTCTGTGAAGACCTATAAATATAAATTATCACAAAGGTTCTGGTCAGGACCATTAACATATTAACACCTAATGATGTTATAATAAAGCATCATATCTACCATTGGTCTTCACAAGACCATACCCACTCGGATATTAAATTAAACTTGGTTGTCTGCTGTCACAGAGGCAGTCTTCTCATTTACCATAATGCAATAAATGCAATAAATCTAGTGGTGAATCTTCCCAGGTACTTCCTCTATCTTTTTGGCCACAAAGAGACTCTTATGTGTCTCTTGATTTGTACAGATGTGTCCTTGCTTACCTTTCCATTTGGCTGGGCATGTCCTGATATGAGAGTCACGAGATGTCCAGGTATCCAAATCAACAGGATGCCATGATATTGTGTTATTTTATGTCTATTCTATGTGTCTACATACTGCCACCCAGTGGTTACAGCGTGCAAGGGTGAAACATGCTTTGCTGAATGGGTTTCATAAGTAATTGGAATCTTTAACCAAAGTTTAGGGTAAGAGTAGACACATCTATATATCTGGGACCATCATAATCATCTGATAGGACATTGTCTATTCCAGAGCCAATCGGTAGGACAACTAGAAATGTAGAAAGTCACCAGGGGCTAAGCACCCTAGAAAGTAATCAATATTAAGATCTTCCCTATTGCTATTTTTTCTTCTTCATGACTTAATATTTTATCGTTGATTCTCCAAACTTAGTTTTATTAGTTTTGCTAAAATCCAGACAATTACCTATTGAAAATGTAATTTTCTCTGGAGCAAATTAAACAAAATATATGAATCTCATTTAGTTGACATTTTAAATTTCAGCATAATGGCTTTCTATAATAATAGTTTAACGATAAATACATTATCCATCTTTGTCACTGGCTGGCAAATGGAAAATGCTAGTGGCAATGTAACTAGCAGTCGCTAAATAGGTGTTGTAGTCACGAATGGGCCAAGTAAGGACAGGCACAACTGTGGGTTGGAAATGTTTGAACATAGCAAGGTACAAATTGCTCTTCAAGTTGACGCCATTTTTTCTATCGGCCAACTTAGAAGGTGCCAGACGGAAGGCTGAAACCTGGAGCGAATAAAGGGTCAAGGAGAACATTGTAACAGCTGACATTGCAATATTATTGAGAACATTGGAGACATTAAGAAGACTTGAGAATGTATAATAAATGCCAAAAAGGAGCTAAGCAGAAATACCATGTTTATAATGTCATGCTAAGCCAGATATTTAGCTAAGAACACGTGAAATATGAAACAAAGACCAAGAGATTATCTGTATCTATGCAGCCACAAAGCTACATCACAACCCCAACCACCTCTTGAAAATCGTTCTCAGTTAAAAGGTGTTTTCTGGGAATCAAAGATCGTTGGCTTATATTTAGGACAGGTCATCAATCTTTCACTGGTGTGAGTTCAACCTCTGAGACCAATGAAGATCCTTAGACTAAACTGTAGGGGCCACATTGCAAGTGAAATTGGCTGAGCTAGAGAACCAGACACACCTAAGGGAATAAAAAAAACAAAGGGGTCACAATGCTGGTTGGCATGCCATGGCCCCTTCAGTCTGATTATCATTTAAGTGAAGGGTGCCTTTATTTGCTAAATATTCATTGTCTGTCTCGAGGATTGGCCATAATTGTTTAAATACTGGAAAACCCTTTTAAAGGGCATCTGTCAACAGATTTGCACATATGAAACTGGCTGATCGGTTTCATGTGCACTTGTCAGCTAAAGGCATCTGTGTTGGTCTCATGTTCATATGTGCCTGCATTTCTGAGAAAAGTGAAGTTTTACTATATGCAATAAAGCCTCTAGGAGCAACGGGACGTTGCCGTTACACCAAGAGGCTCTGCTTTCTCTACAACTTTGTTTAGTCAGGGCCAGGCATGATCATCACATTTACATAGCCTGGCCCTGTCAATGAAAATGCAGAGAGCATGGCAGATGCAGAGAGAGCTGAGCTTCTAGGTGTAATGGTAACACCCCCTTTGCTCCTAGAGGCTCATTTGCATAAATTAAAACTTCATTTTTCTCAGCAATGCGGACACATATGAACATGGGATGCCTTCAGCTGCCAAGCGCACATGTAACAGGTCAGTCAGTGTCAAAGGTATAAATCTGCTGACACATGCCCTTTAAAGGCTATGGTCACCTTTCGGGCAATTTTTATTACATTGCATTTCATTCATTTTGGGTGCAAGCATCATTTTTTCAGTTGGTCTTTTTAAAAAAATGTTCAACCATTTCTGAGAAACAAAGGTTAAAAATCAGTCTGTTTGCAAGCTGCCACAGTCTGTTTTCTTTGGATCCTATCAACTGGTGGCTCATGTGTAGCTCTTTTCTCTGATTTCCTGACCTCATAAACTAAAACAGTTGAACTGCAATGTGGATGACCTATCCTTAGGATAAGTGAACAGCGTCAGATCAGTTTGGGTCCAAAACCTGCTTTGCATTCACTAGGAGAACTGCTGCAGCTCCTCTCTTGGCCACTACCTAGGTTGTGCTGTACTTCTGCATATTTGGATTACAGCACCCCAGTCTTTCTACTGATCTGTGGGGGGTGCCAGGAGTCAGACCCCCACCATTCTTGTTATGGTGACCTATATTAAGGGATGGTCAATAGTACAGTCTCAAAAGACCCCTCTAAAGGCTGTGCCAGTTTTTACACTGAAAGATAACTAATGGAGAAGCTGAAGAGTTGAAGCATAACAAAGGGATTCTAGAAACACAACATAGAGAATCCCTATGTCTGCTCTTCCGTCCCAGCACTAGACAGGACATCATTCATTTCTGTCAAACCACAACCAAAACATGGTGGCCTGAAAACAGTCCAGAAAGCCCATTCCACACCTTAAAAAATACCCTGTAAAATCTCTTTGAAGAAGTTGTCCTAAGATCTAAACGTATCTCTTAGGGCCCATGCACACAAACGTATTTTCTTTCCACGTCCATTCTGGTTTATTTGCGGACCATATGCAGAACCATTCACTTCAATGGGCCCGCAAAAAAAGCAGAAGCTACCTTGTGTGCATTCCTTTTCCGTATGTCCGTATTTCCGTTCCGCAAAAAAAATAGAACATATCCTATTATTGTCCGCATTACGGACAAGGATAGTAATATTCTATTAGGGGCCAGCTGTTCCGATTCCGCAAAATACATAATGCACACGAATGTCATCCGTATTTTTTGCAGATCCGTTTTTTGCGGACCACAAAATACATACGGTCGTGTGCACAAGCCCTTACCCAGAGGATTGGGGATAGCTATCTGATCAGGGGTGGTCTGAAAGATGAGTTTTCCAGCAACCTTGAAAACAGTGATCCCGAGTTCCCCAAATGAATTGAACCGTGGTGGTGCTCATGTGCTTCTATGCTGTTCTGCATTTATGGAACTGTAGATAGGGGATAAGGATACAGAATCAATTCCCTTTTCACTCTGATTGCCAGAATTCTACCAGCCAGGATGAAAGGCTTAAGTTTTGGGGCCTAAACTTGCATTTTGGGAAGAAATAAAAATCACTATATACTATATATAAAGACTCATCCATATATTATAATTTAAAGGGTGTAATATCCTCTATAAAAATGTTTTCTGCTAAATTTCTCAATGTTAGATATAACATAATAGTTTTATATTTTTAGCTTGCAAATATAGCATTATTTAAAATATTTTCTGGTTTTAGAAAAATAACTAAAAGTTCAGTATGTGATTTGTACCAATTCATCTATTTTACAGTAGAACTTCATTCCTTTATTTTCTATCCAAAATCTTGCATGTTTATGAGCCCGGGTCCCCTGCATTTATTTAGTATGATTCAGGAATATATTGTATTACCAATGTTCCATGGACTGTGGAGGAGGCTTTTAAGGTAATTCATGACTTGAACCTGAAAAGGAAAGAGTAGGCGCTTGTTAAGCTGAAAATGGAATAAAAATTTTAAGAAAAAATAAATAAATACAATGCACTTATTGTGCAGGGCTTGATGAATTCTTGTTTTATTCTGTTTTCTTAAATAGATTTTCATATGCTATTTTTTTTATTTGATTTCTATTATTATTATTATTATTATTATTATTACTAATATTTCTAAATGGTTGAAATGGGTTAAAATTTTAAAAAAAATTGTTACATGCCCCACAGATCTCAATCACAATGCTGCTTCAGGCTCAGCTGCTCTCTACTTTCTGGTCCCAGGCTCGACACAAAAGAAATGGCACTGGTATAGGTGGGTCATAACTGTGGCCAGTGATTGACTGTGGCCAGTGCTTAGCTAAGTGGGTGATCTAAGCAATTTCCTGCATGTTGAGCCTGGGAACAGGATGTGGGGATCAGTGAGGTGGGTAATGATTCTTTTTTATTTTTCTATTTTCTTTAATTTACAACACATTCATTTTTATTTTATTTATTTATAACATGTTTCACACCTAGTCTCCTATGTTTTATTCTTCATTAGGTGCCCTAGAGATCATCTGAGATCCCAACTTTAGTTGTCTTCTCCCATCCAGACATGGCTGATAGTTAAGAACAGTAGATTGCAAATTGGAGAGGGAGAGTTAGAGACTAAAATGCCACTCTGGGTTTGTAGGCATTGTCTGGGGGATATTCTTTCTACTTACGGAGAGTAGCTAGTATGCGTATTATGTGTGAGAAGTATTGTAAGCTATGCAATGCTCCTCTTGGTTTCTGGGAAAGATATTCAAATTAGCATTCCTTAAATAAATAAAAAGACATCTAAGCCTATCTGATGTCAGCAGTTGTAACATGTGCTAATTTTCTTATATATTTCCCAGAAACCCAGACAGCACATATTTATTGACCAGAGACCCAAAGTAGCATACTAGTTTCTCTCTCTTTTCTTTCTCTCTCCTCATTCCCTTCTCTATTTGCAATCTACTGTTCTTAACTATGAGCCATGTCAGGATGGGAGAGGTCAGCTAAAGTTGAGATCTCAGATGCTCTTTGGGACCCCTAACGATACCTAGAACATAGGAAACTAGGCTCTTTGGGAAATGTATTTTGTTTCCTCTCTCTCTCTTGTCACAGAGTCTTTTCGAATAACAAAAAAAAAAACAGAGTCCTAGTTAAGGAGAGAGTGTTATATACCATATTTCCAGGCAATAGGAGCATATTTGATTTGTGCAAAATCAATTCGGGTTCAAGCGAATTTTTTTTTAGAAACTTGGCAAATCGGGCCTGAATGAATTTCAATAAATTCACTCATCTCTAGTGGAACAGTAGAATAAACAGGATATAAACAAGGTTTCTGGAAGCACTAGATCTAATACACATCTCCAGCTGCTTAATGTAAATTTCTATTTCATTTTGGTAACTTTTAACTCTTCTTTTGGGTTTTTGAATATTGACTTTATATACAAATATACTAAACCAGTGATGGCTAACCTCTGGCACTCCAGCTGTGGTGAGACTATTATTCCCAGCATGCTCTATTCATTTCTATGGAGTTCTGAGAACAGCCAAGCAAGTGTATATCTTAGGAGTCATAGTTTTACCACAGCTACTCCAGCTGTGGTAAAACTCTGCCGGAGATTAGCCATCTCAGTACTAAACCATTTACAGGCATAGATTTTATTTTCTCCTGGAAATCTGGATGTCACAGGTTCCTGTCACCAATCTGATCAGCAGCCAGATTACTAATATTGATTTTGGATCATGGCATCACTGGATTGAGCAAACATGGCAAAACGAATTATTTCAGTTTCATTATGAGAAAAGGTCATCATAATGGATGTGGAAGAATGAGAAGTTTACCGCTGATTAGTAATGATTCTTTGTCACAGATTTACAAAATTGGTTATATGGAATTTGCATTTGATTGCCATGCTTGCATAGTAAACCCAAAGTGTAACTTATAGTAACATACATGTAGTTTATAGTAGGGATCGACCGATATTGATTTTTTAGAGCCGATACCGATAATCTGTGAACCTTCAGGCCGATAGCCGATAATTAATAACTATAATCTGTGCATTTTGATTTTTAAAAAAAACTAAATATTCCTACACAAATCTGCTGAAAATCAACATGTTTATTGTTAACGTGTAGCTTTATTTTTCATTTATAGTTAATATTTTGGTGTTTGTGTTTTTTTTTTTAAACAAATTTTAGCCCCCTTAGGGGCTAGAACCCTTGTTCTATTCACACTGATATAGCTCTATCAGGGTGAATAGGACTTCACACTCTCCCTGCTGCTCTGTGCTTTGTGCACACGGCAGCAGGGAGCTGACTATGGCAGTCAGGGCTTCAGTATCGTCCTGGCTGCCATGGTAACCAATCGTAGCCCCAGGATTACACTGCTGGGGCTCCGATCAGAAGCTGCCACTGCACCACCAATGAGGAGGGGAGAGGGGACCCTGTGGCCACTGCCACCAATGATTAATACTGGGGGGTTTGGGTTGGGGGGGTGCACTGAGCCACCAATGTTTTTAATACTTGTGTTGGGGGGTGGCGCACTGCGCCACCAATGAAGATAACTCGCCTATTAATTCATATACAGGAGGCGGAAGCTGGCTGCAGAATCATATAGCCGCACCCGACCTCTATGAGCGGTAGCTGCGATCCGCGGCAGTTAACCCCTGCCGCACCTGTGGGGTTAACTGCCGCGGATGGTAGCTACTTGTCATAGAGGTTGGGTGCGGCTATATGATTCTGTAGCCAGCTCCCGCCTCCTGTTAAATTTGAATGAATGAGTGAGTTAACATCATTGGTGGCGCAATGGCCAGAACCCCTCCCCTTCTCTTCTCCTCTCTCCTTTCATTGGTGGCAGCGGCAGTAGCAGCACAGGGGGGAGGGAGACACTGCTTCCTTCTCCCTGTGCTGCTGAGGGACAACGGATCGCTCTGAGAGCAGCGCGAAACATGTTCCCGATTCGTTATCGGCATATCGGCAAAATAGATGGCGATAAAGATAACTTTCAAAATCCTGAATATCGGCCGATAATATCGGTAAAACCGATAATCGGTCGATTCCTAGTTTATAGGGCTGAAAAATGCCCTCCGTCCATCCAGTTCAGCCTGTTATCCTGCAAGTTGATCCAGAGGAGGGAAAAAAAATATATCCTGTGAGGTAGAAGCCAATTTCTCTCACTTTATCTCTGGTAACTATAACCTGTAATATTATTACACTCCAGAAATACATCCAGGCCCCTCTTGAACTCTTTTAGTGAACTCACCATCACCACCTCCTCAGGCAGAGAGTTCCATAGTTTCACTGCTCTTACCGTAAAGAATCCTCTTCTATGTTTGTGTACAAACCTTCTTTCCTCCAGATGCAGAGGATGTCCCCTCGTCACAGTCACAGTCCTGGGGATAAATAGATGATGGGAAAGATCTCTGTACTGTCCCCTGACATATTTATACATGGTTATTAGATCTCCCCTTAGTCATCTATTTTCTAAACTAAATAACCCTAATTTTGATAATATTTCTGGGTACTGTAGTCCACCCATTCCAAGTATTACTTTAGTTGCTCTCATCTGAACCCTCTCCAGCTCTGCTATGTCTGCCTTGTTCACAGGAGCCCAGAACTCTACACAGTACTCCATGTGTGGTCTGACTAGTGATGTGTAAAGTGGCAAACTGAATGTCTTCAGAAGCATAGTGCAACATAAGCAAAAAGTGTTTTACTGCCTTATATAAAAAAGCATAAAAACGGTTGAGAAAGAAGTATTATTATTATTAGTACTAGATTATATAATTTATTTAATACTGTGCAGATATATTTTATAGTATCTATATAAGGCTTGAAGACCACTTTTCTGGGACAGAACTTAAGTTCCCTCTTCACACAACTATGGAATTAAAGGGGTTTTCCTGTAAATAGATATTGATAGCCTATCCTCAATATTAGTCATCAATATCAGATTGTTGGGGGTCTGACCTTTGCACTCCCACAATTAGTTATTATGAACAGCCACTGGCACTGAAAACTAAACAGTGGACAGAGCCAGAAGCACAAGGTTCCATCCAAAGTGTAGTGGCCGTGCCAGGGTCACGCAGCTCAATTTCCATTCAAGTGAATGGGAACTGAGCTGCAGAAGGTTGGCACCAGAAACAACATATTGGACAGAGCCTTCCGCCCACTGCATAGTTTACCGTTTTTGGGGCTGTTCAAAACATCTGATTGAACAGCCATCGTTGGATACTCACAAATCTAATATTGATGACCTACTGTATCCTAAGGATATATCAGCAATAAGTCCTGTAAAGTCCCTTAAAATAATAAGATTCTATCTGCCAGAAGCTATCACTAGATGATATTTACTGCATATGCATGTTTCATTGAATTCAATAGGAACTAAGAGGGTCTCAAGTCCTCTGAGCAGCAAGGCCTGGATGCAGCTGTTACCTTTTTGCCATCTATATCTATGCCTCTAGGGTGGACTAGCCAAAGACCCTACTGGGATGATTCCTGGTGGGCCAATGCCCAGTGGGCTGCCCAAGCTCTCCTGAAGGCTGCTGTCCGGCAACATGACATTCTGGCACTCCCAGTGTTAATTAATGCACCAGGTACCTATGTACTCAGTTCGCAAAGGCAAGTGAGGAATCTAAGATGTCTGTGTAACAAACTCTTCAGAGAAGTGACAGAAAGAAGTTGTAATGGCAGAAGATGGAGACTGAGAATGTCTGCATCAGACGTCACTGGATGTAATAGGTATGTAGTGTTGTTTTCTCTCTTTTTATGGCAAGGTAGCATGCTGACATATCTTATCTTAACTACAGACAACTGAGGGAGGAGACAAAATGTGTCAGTCGGCCTTGGCCATCAGAGAAGGAAAACAACTGGGAAGGTATTGTGTGCTACTAGGACAGCATTGTGTGCTGCTAGAGCAGTATTTTGTGATTCACTGCGGCATTTGCTTCTGCTCGTATTTTGTGCTTCAATGTAGTATTATGTGCTGCACTGTACTACTCACAAAAAGTTAGGGATATTTGGCTTTTGGGTGAAAATTATGGTAAACATCAAAAGTTCACACTATAGTGATATTATATCATGAAAGTAGGGCATTTAAAGGGAACCTGTCATGTGGATATTTGAATATAATCTAACTAATTATATACAATCATTAACTACTAAAAAGTGCCTTAGATGTATTCACTTACTGGTGTGACAGATGGTTATCCCATAATATACACAAAAAGATGCCGCATGCCGCATGCTAATGAGCTGATTTGAGTCCAGCGTGATGTCATTGAGTCCAGTGTATAATTAATTCAGAGCTATAGCCACTCCTCTGCCCACCTGCTGCTGATTCCTATGAAAAAAAAACTGTCATTCAGCAGCCGGTAGGCGGGGAGAGTCAGGAGCTCATAAATATTCATGACTCATTATTATCAGCTGGAGATTTTCAATACAAGATGTTGGCAGATTGACTGGGTCAATTAAAGAAAGTGACCCAGCATTTTGCTAAGAGAATCAGTCACTTATTTATGTTGCCCTTAGTTAGTACACCATAAAAATTGGTGACAGGTTCCCTTTAAGTAGAAGTATGCGATAGTGATTTCCTCATCTCAAACAATTGATTAAACAAAAGCCAACCCCAGTGCTGGATATACCCCACAAAAAAGGTCAATGTCTCAATAACTTGTCATGTGGCCTTGAGCATCAATTACAACTTGACAATGACATCTCACAAGTCGACTTATTGTCTGCTGAAGCATGGCATCCTACTCTTCTTGAAGGGTGCCCGTCAAGTCATTGAGGTTCTGGGGTACAGAGTTACTTTACACAGTGACTCAGCTGATCGCATAGCTTTTGAATAGGATTCAGGTCTGGAGAAAGTGCAGGCCACTCCATTTGAGGTACCCCAGTCTGCAGCAGCCATTCTCTAATGATGAGACCTCGATGAGCTAGTGTATTGTCGTCCATCTAGATGAAATTAGGCCTGTGTTGTTCATGCAGACACACAACTAGATTAATGTTATTCAAGTAGTATGGGCTTGTCACTGTACCATTCACAAAGTGTAGGGCAGTTCTGTATTGACTAGACACACCTGCCCACACTGTAACACCACCACCACCAAAGGCTTGTCTGGTGACAACAGTGGCTGATGCATCGCGCTCTCCTTGGCATCTCCAACATCGTTGATGGGCAACATTTCTGTTCAGAGTGAACCGACTTTCATCAGTTAACAGCACTGAGGCCCACTGGTCCCTAATCTAGCGTAGATGCTCTCTGGCCCATGCAAGACAATGATGCCTGTGATCGGGTACCCTTTCCGGTTGATCTAGCAGGCAGACAACGTTGATGTAAATGGTTTCGAATGGTCTGACCTGACACTTGGGTTTCTCTCATCTCCCTTAAATGTGCCTGGAGTTCTGTGGCATTCATTCAATGAATTGATCATCACTGTCGGATGTGGCCAAAGAACATCCACTTCTATGCCTCTGTGACTCTTCCAGTCTCTCTCTATCTCTGTTACAACCTGCTGATGACACTCTGTGATACTCTAAGCTCAGTGGCCATTTCCGTCTGAGAACATCCTTCTTGAAGCCTTGAAGCCTCGCAATGGCAAGGTACTGTTGATCAATTGTGAGGTGTCATCTTGGTCTCATGATGTCAAAACGTGAACAGCATGATAAGGAGGACTGTTTAAAAAACATTTCTAATTGAACCAGAAAATGTATTGGACTATTCATGGATCAAACACCTGTTGTGAATTTTGGCATTATAGGGGTTGTCTCATCATATACAATGGGGGTATTTCGCTAGGATATGCCCCCATTGTCTTATAGGTGCAGGTCCCACTGCTGGGACCCGCACCTATATCGATAACGGAGCCCCGCAAGTAAAGGAATACGCACTGCGCTTGCGCAGCTGCCCTCCATTCATTTTCTATGGGGCTGACAAAATGAATGGATGCGGGGCCATGCGGTACGCTCCCAATCACTTCTATGGGGAGTCGGCTTGGTAGTGGCCGGACTGGAGTCCTCCAGCCAACACCTTGCGGGGCTCCATTCTCGATATAGATGTGGGTCCCAGCGGTGAGACCCAGACCTATAAGATAATAGGGGCATATCCTAGTGATATGCCACCATTGTTCATGATGAGACAACCCCTTTAAGGTTCTTGTTAGAGAACAATAAGTCGTGCAAAGAGTACTGAAACTGAACAGTTGTACATGTGCATTCAAAAGTTTAGAGAAGGTCACATTAAGTTCACCTGTAAAGGTTAGAGTTCATTTTAGGTTTATCATGAAATTTCATCCACAAGCCAAATATCCCTAACTTTTTGTGAGTGGTGACTATTTGGTTCTGCTGGGGCGGTATTTTGCACTGCATTGTGGTATTTGGTTCTGCTGGGGCAGCATTTTGTGCTGCAGTGTATCATTTAGTATGTGGTATTGCTAGCCCCGCCTCTTTGTGTTGACCATACCTTCTGTTTGCCCCACTTTCTGTCAATTAGGACCCACCTACAACATGAGGCCACCTTGACTTTTTCCACAAC
This sequence comes from Bufo gargarizans, assembly GCF_014858855.1. Taxonomy (NCBI): domain Eukaryota; kingdom Metazoa; phylum Chordata; class Amphibia; order Anura; family Bufonidae; genus Bufo; species Bufo gargarizans. Next base: position 584,198,439 of record NC_058082.1, read on the forward strand.
CACTTCAACTGCCAGTCCACCCCTGTCCTGATTGCCTAATACTGTATCTTATTTTTCCAGTGCATGGTGGAGGTAGTAGACCTAATTTTATCACATTGTTATTTAGACAGTTATGCAATTGGTATTGGCCAGCATAAGGCACTGTTATTTGGGTACCATATTTTATGGCACATCCCTCTTTGGTATTATTGCTTGTATAATTTGTTACATACTTTATAACAATACCAATGGCAGACCCACTCAGGTCAGTTGTTGGGGTGATAGGGTTGTTAATCCCTATCCCATGAGCTCTGAGGACTTTCACGGATACTGAGAATCAGCTGGGCTCAGTATTAGTTTAGTCTTCCACCCTGCACGGAAGTTTCCTGGACAACCAGGTGGCCAGGGTGGCATGTGCAGGGAAAAACAGAAAAAGTGATACAACACCAACCTAACAGTGAGACCCCTTCATTTTCAGGATCGGTAGGGGTCTCGGAGGTCTGACATTCACTGATCAAATAATGATGGCATCTCCTAGATGGTAATCCCTCTTTAATAATTTTTCCCCATAAATCTCTTTTATCACAGTTTTTTTTACATCTACATCAAAAAGTGGAATCTATATTATTGTAAGGTAATTGGTAAACCAACCCCGAGGGGTGATGTTCAGCACTGAAGCAAAAGCAAATCAAGTGACTCAAGTCAGTTACAAAAATAGAGTTGAAATAAGCGGAGCTGTAAATATATGTACAAATTCAATAGATTCTAAGAGAATATATTGTCATTATTGCCCAATGCCAATAGTTCGTAATGGCTTTCTGCCTTCTAGAAGTTTGCATTAAAATATGGCCCCATTTTAAAAAAAAAAGAAAAAAAAAGGAATATTAGCTTCCATGGCTGCCTTTACCATTTGCTTGTACATTGAAATGATTTCAAAATAAAGTTGGCACGTTCAAGTCAGTCAGTCGTTAGCAGTCCTGGCAGAGGCTCAGCTTCTGGCAGGACTGGCTGTGCTTTTTTGTGCTTTCATTTATTAAATGCTCTACTTCTTGCAGCCAATAGCCCTGCCAGCTGACAGATACGGGTGTGAGTGACAGATAAATGAGCAGATGCTGAATTATCAAGGATTTTATTTTGCAATTATGGTAGATTTTTAGACATTTGAAAATAGCACCAGTTTTTTTCCATGTCATCATATAGATAGTTTTTTAGTGTGCTGGTACTTTTTTTAGTAAAAATTTAGATTTATAAGGGAAAATTCAACAGTAGAATATTATAGTAATAGAATATTATTATAAAAAAAATAATGCTTTGGATATATATGTGCAATGTCCCATGGTGCTCTATGAGCTACTACCCTTTTGAGACTTCTACTGCATGAGGTGGAACTTTCCCCTCGCTGCTACATCTTTAATGTCTTCTCAGCTCCACTATCGAGTCAAAACTGAAATAAACTAGAACTGCCACCCCTCCTTCTGGTAGAAAGCAGGACAGGCCCACTTCTGCCCAAAAGGGGGAGAATGGAATGTTAAGTTCCATTATATCTAGAAATCTCTCTGCCATATATCTGCTGCTACCTGTTGGTGAACCAGGCATATTACATGTACAAACACAGTTTTATAACCATAATAGAAATGTACAAGTGAAGGACATGTAAAGGACCTGGAAATAAATACACAGACGGCATTAATGTTAGACTATTAAAAACAGTACCAGGAGTAAGGAAAGGTAATACCACTCTGGAGTATTACATATGGTATAAGCGAATATTTATAATTATGGTTGTTATTAGGCTGGCCGTGTACTTTAGATGTTGGTCAAATGCTTGCTCTGACGGCAGCTATTTCTCCCAACCCCACCCCCCATAGACATGCATGTTCGGCTTAGCGTGCATTGTTCCGTATGGGTAGAGGGGCTAAAGTTGCCACCAAATCCTTGTTGCAGCATCTTATTTCCCTGAAAATAAAAAATTGAACGGGTGAGCTCCAGGCACCCAGGACCAACCTTGTCCGGGTGAGACCTGTGAAAAGCTTTAACCAAACGACTGCCATTCACGTCAGATGCCAGTACCCACATCCTCTCCTCTGGTCCATGACCCTTCCAATGAACAATATTCTGAAGAGATCTACAGAGAAATCGAGAGTCAATTTTCTTGGTGATCTGAAATTCCAAACTACCGCCCACCATGACAGGAGCGGGTGGCAAGGAAGACGGCTTCAAAGGTTCAACATATCTCTTCAACAAATATTTATGAAACACATTCTGAATTTTCAGGGCCTGCGGAAGGTCAAGATGAAAAGCTCTAGGATTAATAATAGCAGTAATCTTATATGGACCAATAAACCTAGGACCCAACCACCAAGAAGGTACCTTCATCTTAATGTTTCTTGTGGACAGCAACACAGAATCACCCACTCTTAGGTCCGGACCATTCATAAGTTTCCTGTCAGCCACATGTTTATACTTGTTGCCCATATTTATCAAATTATCTAGAATTTTCCGCCATAAAGATGACAATGATGACGAAAAACGTTCCTCCTCAGAGATACCAGAAGTATCTGAAACTGCGGGTGAAACCCATATGCCCCAAAAAACTTTGACTTCCGAGTGGACTCCTGTCTACGATTATTTATGGCAAACTCTGCCAAAGACAAAAACGAAGACCACTCCTACTGGTTCTCAGAGACAAAACATCTCAAATAAGTCTCCAGACTCTGATTAGTGCGCTTTGTCTGTCCGTTCGACTGAGGATAAAAAGCCGAAGAAAAAGACAGTTGTACCCCCAGTCGAGTACAGAACGCCTTCCAGAATCTGGAAACAAATTGAGTCCCACGTTCCGAGACCACGTTAGAGGGAATGCCATAGAGTTTCACAATGCTGTCAACAAACACTTACACTTTTGCAAGTGTTTTAGCATTAGGTAGGCCGCAATGCTATTAAGTGAACCATTTTACTAAAGCAATCAACTACCACCAGAATACCTGTCTTTCCAGAAAAATTAGGTAGATCAGTAATAAAATCCATGGATAAGTGAGTCCATGGACTGGACGGGAAGGCAACGGAAGTAGAGATCCTGAAGGCCGAGTATTTCGCACCTTATCGCTAGTGTTAATCAAGCACCAAAGTGCTCGAGTGCTCTAGTAGAACACTTGGGATGCTCGGGTGCTCTACAAAGCACCCGAGCACAATGGAAATCAATGGAACCCGAGCATTAAACCAGACACTCCCTGCTCTGAAGAGAGGACGGTATCTGGGAACGATGTTGTCCGAGTAGTACGCCACTTTTACTGCAGACAGTAGTACGCACCAAACCAAGGATAAAATCGATTTTAGAGGAAAAATTGTTAGGAAACATTCCTTCCTGTATTTTTACTTGTATATAAAGTGCAAGTGCTGCCAAAAATTACAAGAAAGAGGCACTCCGATACAACCTGTATACCACATAAAAGAGGGCCTCATTCACATTGTGGTACAATTGTTCAGGTAGTGGGAATCCTACAGTCGTGGCCAAAAGTTTTGAGAATGACACAAATATTTGTTTTCACAAAGTTTGCTGCTAAACTGCTGTTAGATCTTTGTTACAGTTGTTTCTGTGATGTAGTGAAATATAATTACACTCACTTCATATGTTTCAAAGGCTTTTATCGACAATTACACAACATTTATGCAAAGAGTCAGTATTTGCAGTGTTGGCCATTCTTTTTCAGGACCTCTGCAATTCGACTGGGCATGCTCTCAATCAACTTCTGGGCCAATTCCTGACTGATAGCAACCCATTCTTTCATAATCACTTCTTGGGGTTTGTCAGAATTAGTGGGTTTTTGTTTGTCAACCCGCCTCTTGAGGATTGACCACAAGTTTTCAATGGAATTAAATCTGGGGAGTTTGCAGGCCATGGACCCAAAATGTCAACGTTTTGGTCCCCAAGCCACTTAGTTATCACTTTTGCCTTATAGCACGGTGCTCCATCGTGCTGGAAAATGCATTGTTCTTCACCAAACTGTTGTTGGATTGTTGGAAGAAGTAGCTGTTGGAGGGTGTTTTGGTACCATTCTTTATTCATGGCTGTGTTTTGGGGCAAAATTGTGAGTGAGTCCACTCCTTTGGATGAGAAGCAACCCCACACATGAATAGTCTCAGGATGCTTTACTGTTGGCATGACACAGGACTGATGGTAGCCCTCACCTTTTCTTCTCTGGACAAGCCTTTTTCGAGATGCCCCAAACAATCGGAAAGAGGCTTCATCGGAGAATATGACTTTGCCCCAGTCCTCAGCAGTCCATTCACCAAACTTTCTGCAGAAGATCAATCTATCCCTGATGTTTTTTTTGGAGAGAAGTGGCTTCTTTGCTGCCCTTCTTGACACCAGGCCATCTTCCAAAAGTCTTTGCCTCACTGTGCATGCAGATGCGCTCACACCTGCCTGCTGCCATTCCTGAGAATGCTCTGCACTGGTGGCACTCCGATCTCGCAGCTGAATGCTCTTTAGGAGACGATCCTGGAGCTTGCTGGACTTTCTAGGACGCCCTGAAGCCTTCTTAACAAGAATTGAACCTCTTTCCTTGAAGTTCTTAAAGATCCTATAAATTATTAAATGAGGTGCAATCTTAGTAGCCACAATATCCATGCCTGTGAAGCCATTTTTATGCAACGCAATGATGGCTGAACGCGTTTCTTTGCAGGTCACCATGGTTAACAATGGAAGAACAATGATTTCAAGCATCACCCTCTTTTAACATGTCAAGTCTGCCATTTTAACCCAATCAGCCTGACATAATGATCTCCAGCCTTGTGCTCGTCAACATTCTCACCTGAGTTAACAAGACGATTACTGAAATGATCTCCGCAGGTCATTTAATGACAGCAATGAAATGCAGTGGAAAGTTTTTGGGGGGATTAAGTTAATTTTCATGGCAAAGAAGGACTATGCAATTCATCTGATCACTCTTCATAACATTCTGGAGTATATGCAAATTACTATTATAAAAACTTAAGCAGCAACATTTTCCAATTTCCAATATTTATGTAATTCTCAAAACTTTTGGCCACGACTGTACACTCATAAAGCCTATGCACTAAGTGAAAGGGCTGCCAAAAATAACAAGGAACCGGCACTCCAATACACCCTTTATTACACATAAAGGAGGGCATCATACACACCCTTGAAAAATTATGATTGATGGCCTGCTGGTGACCCTCAAAAACATTAGGAGCAAGGGCCTGCTGGTGACCCTCTTACACATTAGGAGCGAGGGCCTGCTGCTGAGCTGACTATCTAAAACATTATGGGTCAGGGACTGCTGCTGAGCTGACTCTCTAAAACATTAGGGGCGAGTGCCTTCTGCTGATCTGACCATCTAAAACATTATGGGCGAGGGCCTGCTGCTGAGCTGACTATTTAAAACATTATGGGCGAGGGCCTGCTGCTGAGCTGACCATTTAAAACATTATAGACGAGGGCCTACTGCTGAGCTGACCATCTAAAACATTAGGGCCGAGGGCCTGCTGCTGATCTGACTATCTAAAAAATTAGGGGTGAGGGTCTGCTGCTGAGCTGACCATGTAAAGAATTAGGGTGAGGGTGTGCTGCTGATGTGACCATCCAAAATATTAGGGGTAAGGGTCTGATGCTGAAATGACCTTCTAAAACATTAGGGGCGAGGGCCTGCTGCTGATATGACCCTCTAAAAAATTAGGGGTGAGGGTCTGCTGGTGAGCTGACCATCTAAAAAATTAGGGGTGAGGGTCTGCTGCTGATCTGACCATCTAAAACATTAGGGGCAAGGTCTGCTGCTGAGCTGACCATCTAATACATTAGGGGTGAGGGCCTGCTGCTGATCTAACCATCTAAAAAAAATTGTGGGTGAGGGTCTGTTGCTGAGCTGACCGTCTAAAAAATTATGTGTGAGGGTCTGCTGCTGATCTGACATTCTAAAACATTTGGGGTGAGGGTCTGATGCTTATTTGACTATCTAAAACATTAGGGGTGAGGGGCTGCTGCTTAGCTGACCCTCTAAAACATTAGGGGCTAGGGCCTGCTGCTGAGCTGACCATCTAACACATTATGGGCGAGGGCCTGCTGGCGACCCTCTAAAACATTAGGGGTAAGGGTCTGCTGCTGAGATGACCATCTAAAACATTAGTAGCGAGGGCAGCCTAATAAGCATGTTGATATGATGGAGGAGGAGGACGAGAAAAGGAGGATTGAACCATATACCCTTTTTAGTGGTGGAAGGGGTTCATGGGAATACAGTGTATTCAACACATCATAAAAGCGACATTTAAAGTGCCTTTATGTTCAGTTTATTTTCTTTGGTGGAGTAGAGAAGTCAGGGGCAAGCCAGGCCTTGTTATTTTAATAAGAGTCAACCTGTCAGCATTTTCAGTTGACAGTCGGATGCGTTTATCAGTTAATATGCCCCCAGCAGCACTAAATACCCGCTCTGACAAAACGCTGACGGCAGGGCAGGCCAGCACCTCTAAGGCGTAGAGCGCCAGTTCATGCCACGTGTCCAGCTTGGACACTCAATAGCTGTAAGGCACAGAGGGATCATTGAGGATGCTGACACGGTCTGCTACGTACTCCTTCAGCATCTTCCAAAACTTTTCTCTCCTTGTGAGGGTGCTAGCGGGGTGTCATGAAACCGTCCCAGGCCTTGGAGAGTGTTGCCTTGCCTCTGTTGGAACTGGTATAAGTTCCCCTCATCTCCCCTCCTCGGTTGCCCAAGGAACTATGTACTCTGCCGCCAGCATTGTCAGCTGGAAATTTTTGGAGCAATTTTTCTACAAGGACCTTCTGGTATTAAACCATTTTGCTAGTTCTTTCCACCACAAGAATGAGAGATGAGAAACTCTCTTTGTAGCGGGGGTTGAGAAAGGTGAACAACCAGTAATCGGTGTTGGCCAAAATACATATAATTTGAGGGTCACGTGAAAGGCAGCATAACATAAAGTCAGCCATGTGTGCCAGAGTCCCAACAGACAAGACTTCACTGTCCTCATTACGAGGATTACTTTCAAATTTCTCTTCCTCCTCTTCAGCCCATCCATGCTGAGCAGATGGAATAAACCTGCTATGGGTACTACCCTCTGTAGCGGAGGCAACCGTCTCCTGCTCCTAATTCTCATCATCATCCAATTTGCACTGAGAAGCCGAACTGAGGGTGGTCTGGCTATTACCCTGTGTACTGTCTTTCTCCATTTCCACCTCTTCCACATGCAAAGCGTTCGCCTTCATTGTGAGCAGCGAGCGTTTCAGTAGACACAGAATAGGGATGTGACACTGATAATAGCGGCATCGCCGCTCACCTACTGTGTTGATTCCTCAAAGTTGCGTAAAACCTCACAGAGGTCAGACATCCATGCCCACTAGTTGCTTGTAAAGAGTGGAAGCTGGCTGGAAGGGCAACAACCATGTTGCAGCTGGTATTCCACTCCTACTCTCTGCTGCTCACAAAGCCTGGCCAACATGTGGAAGTGGAGTTTCAGCACGTGCTCACGTTGCAGAACAGTTGGCGAGCTGGCAATTGCAAGCGCTGCTGCAGCATTGCCAGACCAGTGGCAGCTGTAGATAACTTTCGGAAAGCTCAGGCAAATTGGGATAGGTTTTGAGAAACCGTTGAACCACTAATTTGAATACGTGGGCTAGGCATGGTATGTGTGAGCTTGACGAGCTCCAAAGCCGCCACCAAGTTATGGCCATTATCAGACACAACCATGCCTGGTTGTAGGTTAAGTGGCGAGAGCCACAGCTCAGTCTGGTCCCTTATACCCAACCACAGCTCTGCGGCGGTGTGCTGTTTGTCACCTAAGCAAATTAGTTTCAGCACGGCCTGTAGCCGTTTCCCCACTGCAGTGCGACACTGCTTCCAGCTACTGACTGATGGCTGACTGGGGCTGCAAGATGAGAATTCAGAGTAGACTCGAGCACCCCGACCACCAAAATCTATGGGAGATGTGATCGGCAGTGGATCTTCTCCCAGAGTGTCTCGTAAGAACCGTACAGTGATGTTCCTCAAACACCTTGTGACGCAATTCCGATGGCACAAGCAGTTTCCCAGAGGGACAAGAATCTAGTGTGTCTCCCTGGGCCTCTATCACCTTCACCTCTAGGTTAGGGTAAAGAGTGGATATTACCACCCCTTCCAACCTGGGTTTCGCTTTGTGAAGCTTTGTCAGATACCCCTGACGAAGCCTCACAAAGCGAAACCCGTGTCGGGTGAATTGATTTGTATACACCACATGTTATTTTATCCATCTTGTAAGTATAATAAAAACCTTGCAGTTGGAACCTCGTGTGATTGTACTTCATTATTGGTGGCACCTTGATTTCTCATAAGGTTACCTGGAGGAAAGGTGAACATAAGTGAACTGATCGCTTACCCATATCCAGAAAATTCCTGTGAGGTCTGGAAGGGAGGATTTTTCAGCTCTGTCCGGGTGCAGCGCGGTTCTTTTAAAGAAAATAACCACACTGACTTGCTGTTTCTCATCCCCAGATGAGTGTGGACATAGCCTAAAATACAGTTTGCACGCCTCCCTAACCAAAATAAAATGATCACGTCCCCCAGAGAATCTGTCTGGGAGGGATACTTTAGCCTCCAGATAGGCCTGGTCTCCACCACTACTACCAGGACCAACAACCTGTGATCTATGCATCTGCGAGACGGTCGTGCGGAGGTAAACTACCTCCAAAGACAGCCCTTGCAGCTGACCTGCCAATGCAGAAATAGGATCCATGGCTGCACACAAACAAACAAAAAATGAGGGTTAAGGCGGTTTAAAATGTCACGCTTTTGTGTGGGAGGGAAACACCACACCGAGCATAGGAGGGAAGGGAGAAACAGGGAATCAGACCTGAAAACTAGGGAAGGAAGATGGACACTCCTAGTGAAAACCCTAACCAAAATCCTGACCGACTACTAGTATGAACAGACCCCAAAGGTAGGTGAGTTCATACACAGGAATACCTAGAGTTCCATCTAGCCCTATAGGACCCTGGTACTAATGGGAGGGATGAGACTACCTGTTCCCCCAAAAGTCCAAAAGGAAGGACAAACAGTCTACTTCAGGCCTAATACAAACAATAGGTAAATGCAACACACAGAACCCAAACAAAATACAAAAGGGAACGGAAAGAAGCTTCAAAGAGGCTATGGAAGCACCAGGAACTCAGCCGAGATCCAACTACAAACAATCCACAGGCACAGAAGCTATAAACCGTACAGCATAGTGGGAGAAGCAACTATGAATAAGGAAGGTTAAATGACCACATAAGCAACACCTGGAGGCAAGAGGTGTGGCCATTACCAGAAACAACAGACACCTATTGATCCACAAGGAAAACCTGTCAAACCACGTGTTGCCAGTCTCACAGATCTCCTGCCACTCACTGTCGCCGGGACGTCCATATGTCTCAGTACGTCTGTGACAAAGGTTGTGTCTGTTAAATTATCAATTGTCAACACAAAATATCAATGCCAGGGTGCATTTACTTTGTCCACTGGAACAGTGCTCAATTATAGGTGTGATCTTCCTTTTTTTAATCTTGGCTCAACATATCTGAAGATGTGTGGCATGGGAGATGGCCATCTGTTTAAAAACAAATCATAATTTTGCAATACTGTGTTATGAGATATGAATACTATATATACAGTCACCCAATTGTTGAGATGTGAGTTGCACACTGCCATGGGTTTTGCTAGCATGTCTCAATATTGTACTGAATGTGTTTCATAAGGAATTGTAGTCTTGAACCAGATTGAAGGTGTTTCAGAGGTGACCCCGGGCTGCTGTTGCCTTGCTCACCCAATCTGACACTCCGGTTCGCAGTGCAGTGGACCCTCCTCTTTTCTCCTTCCCAGTGGGCCAGGCCGCTGGGGTAGCTCTGCCCCTTCATGCAGGATGCAACCTGGTTCTGTCTGGCAAGGCCTCTTCTCTGCCCATAGGACATGCGCACACACAGCGCATGGACTTGCCAGCTCTTAAAGGGCCAGCACATGCTACCTAATCCACATCAGCCAAAGGATGGCCACCTTGGAGTATTTAAGGCACCTTTCCTTATGGGAGGGTGCCTGAACAATAGGTTTTAGTCCTCTGGTGTCTTTCTAAGGTGTGCTGTTATTCATTTGTCTGCCAAATTCTGTCTGTTTCCCGGATATGACCCTTCACTGCCTGACCTCTTTCTGACCTCATTAGTGAGTCTGAGCTGCCTTCCCTGAGCTTGGATTGTTTATTGGATTGTACATACTCTGTCTAGGGTTTTGATTGATCCCTCGGTGCTCTGCACCAGTGTATCTTTACCTTCGTAAGTCAGCTATCAGCGAAGCAGAGACTACTCCAGGAGGTAGCAGCTTGGTGGTTCCCCGGCAGCGAAGTGCAGATCCCTATCCCTTTATAGGGGTTAAAGGATGAAAACCAGGGGACTGCCAGGTTAATGTCCTTAGGAGTAAGCCCAAGTCAAATCTGTTCAGGTGACACTGTGGTTCCATACCTACTGCATAACACATCTGTGTGTTAAGTTATTTTTCTATACTTTTTTACATGGTTGTAATTGAAAACATTCTTTAAAAAAAACATACATATCGATAATAAGATTTGATAGGGAACTTAGATTGTGAGCCCTATTGGGGACAGCTTGATGCTAATGTCTGTAAAGTGCTGCAGAATATAGCAGCGCTATAAAAGTTCATAAAATAAATGTTGACTATGATATGATGGTAAGAAGTAGGTAAGAGACTACATATCTGCTTACACATTATGTTAAATCATGTAACTTGTTCTGTTACTTAGTTGTTCAATATCCAAAGCCTAGAAATTCCAGCTCTCTCATGTGTAAGCCGCCATGTCATCAACTGAAAGTGGAAAAATCTTTTAACAACTGAGATTTTCTTAGTTCTGCATCCTAATTATAGGCCAGACCTGCTGGTGTTTAATTGCCTTTTACCAAACATGGCTCCGGGCCAGATTCCAGCGGTGATCTGTAGCAGCATGAAAGTCAAGGCTGCTGTTTGTAGGAAACTTCCACTGGGGCCAAATGCTTTCATTCTCTGTATCCTAACAAATTCAGCATTTAGGAATTACTAAAATATAATGCATTTGATTTATATAAATGTTCTACCAATCAATTTATTACACAGACAAATCTAATAAAGTATAGTAATACAATACAATTTATCCGACTGTATGTTACTGGCTTTTTCTGAGCCATTAACTCAAAGATATAGCTTACTGTAATACCTTCTAATGGAAAATTGTAAAATGCCTGTGAACACAAGTTATAGATGTATATTGCAATCTTCTTCTCACAGTTGCTTTATGTTATCCACAAAGGACAATTCCAGGGATTGCAATTCCACTTCTTATGATGCATAAAATCCAAGATGTTTCATTAATGTTATACCATATATAGGGTCAAAAGGAATTACAGGGCTATAGGAAAGAGGAACGAAGACAAAGAAAATAATATTAGAAATAAAACATATAAATAAAATGACATGTAAATGTAATAGTCACATAAACAGACAGATAGTTTACTTATTGGTTCATGCCACCAGTTAAAAGGGTTTTCTGGGTTCACACCTGAACCCGGACACAATTCGATCTGCACTCATTCACCATGAATGAGTGGAGCATCGGAGCTTTTCAAAGATAGAAAGATAGAGGGGCTGACTGGACATAGACCTTACTGGGAAGATTCCCAGTCGAATGATGGCCAGGTGGCCGCTCAAGCTCTCCAAGCTGCTAGCCAGGATACATAATGATCTGGCACTAGAGTTAAGCGGACACCTGGATGTTCGGGTTCGACGGGTTCGGCAGAACTTTGAAAAAAAGTTCGAGTTTGGGACTCGAACTTGACCCAAACTTGACCCCGAACCCCATTGAAGTCAATGGGGACCTGAACTTTTGAGCACTAAAATGGCTGTAAAAATGTCATGGAAAGGGCTAGAGGGCTGAAAATGGCATCGAAATGTGGTTAAGAGCATGCCAAGTGCTCTGCAAACAAATGTGGATAGGGAAATGACTTTAAATAACATAAAATACGTAAAAATAAAAAATAATAATCTTGATCTAGGAGGACGAGGTCCATATGGAGTAGGAGGTTGAGGAGGCGGTGGATGTGGCGGTGTAGTTAGAAGTGGCGGTGGAGGAGGTAGCCTACACTGCTTTTTGCTTTAAAATTTATTTTAATTTTTTTAATTAGGGTACACCCCAAAACATTGGGAACATGAGTGGAGCATCGGAGCTTTTCAAAGATAGAAAGATAGAGGAGCTGACTGGACATAGACCTTACTGGGAAGATTCCCAGTGAATTGATGGCCAGGTGGCCGCTCAAGCTCTCCAAGCTGCTAGCCAGGATACATAATGATCTGGCACTAGAGTTGAGCGGACACCTGGATGTTCGGGTTCGACGGGTTCGGCCGAACTTTGGAAAAAAGCTCGAGTTTGGGACCCGAACTTGACCCCGAACCCGAACCCCATTGAAGTCAATGGGGACCTGAACTTTTGAGCACTAAAATAGCTGTAAAAATGATGGAAAGGGCTAGAGGGCTGCAAATGGCATCAAAATGTGGTAAGTGTCCAGTCGTGCTAAACACACGTTTAGACAATACACTGGTTGCTGGGCAGGCTAGCACCTCCAAGGTGTAAAGGGCAAGCTCAGGCCATGTGACAAAGTATTAAAGCGTAAAAGTGGGACAACTTTTTTAAGTTTAAGCATTGAATGAAAGGATGTGTCGCGCATCAATTAATGAAGAATTTTATTCCCTGTCAACTATGCAGGGCAGGGATTTCTATCCGGCAAAATTTGAAAAATGTCACCTGACAATGTAAGTGACTATTTTTTTTTTATTTATGTTCCTGTCACCTATGTAGATGTGCCCCAGTGACATCCACCATCCATTTGGATATCTTCTCTATCAACTTTCAATGTTCTTTTCTGAGCTTACCATGTTCATCACGGTTATCGGCGAATCAGGGTTCCACGCCGGAGAGGGAGCGTGAGAAAGAGACCAAATTTAAGGGAGATAAATGTATAAAAAAAAAATGGAATCGAGCAGAAATGTGGGAAAAGCTATTGAGGCGCAAATGTAAGACAAATTACAGAAACCCAAATGTGGGCCAAAAGAGTCAAGCGGAAATGTGGGAAAAGCTATTGAGGCACAAATGTTGGCCAAAAGAGTACGGAGGAAATGTGGGACAAATTATTGAAGTGCAAATGTGGTACAACTTGTTTAAGTTTAAGCATTGAATCAAAGGAGGTGGCACGCATCAATTAAAGAAGCATTTCAGAAATGTTATTCCCTGTCACCTATGCAGAGTAGCAGTTTAGTCACATCTAAAATTGTATAATGTCAGCCCAAGAATGTAACAGAAAAATTACAGAAATTAATTAACCTGTCTACTTGGTAGAGCAGGGGTCGATGACAGAAAACAATCGTTTACTGTCACCCGAAAATGTAAAATAAAAATTATTGAAATGTATTAAGCTGTCAATTAGGTAGAGGAGGAGTATATTACACCCAAAAATTGGTGAATTTGATTCTAAAATGTAACTGACAAATGGTATTTTTTTTAACCGGCCTACTAGGTATAACAGTGGTACTATACACCCAAAAATTTGTGAATTTCACCCGAAAATGTAACAGACAAATTATTGTTGTTTTTTTTTACCTGTCTACTAGGTATAGCATTGGTACTATACACACAAAAATTGGTGAATTTTACCCGAAAATGTAAATGACAATATTTTTTTTTAACCTGTCTACTAGGTATAACAGTGGTACTATACACCCAAAAATTGGTGAATTTCACCAGAAAATGTAACTGACAATTATTATTATTATTTTTTAATGGTCTACTAGGTATAGCAGTGGTACTATACACACAAAAATTGGTGAATTTTACCCGAAAATGTAAATGACAATTTTTTTTTAACCTGTCTACTAGGTATAACAGCGGTACTATACACCCAAAAATTTGTGAATTTCACCCGAAAATGTAACTGACAAAGTAGTGAAATGATAACAAATAAAATAAAAAAAATTGATTTATGAGGTGGAGTTCCATATGGAGTAGGAGTTTGTAGCTGTGTAAGTGGAGGAGGACGAGGTGGCCAACACAGGTTTTTGGTTTTAATTTTATTTTTTAAAATTAGGGTACACTCCAAAAGAGTGTGAAATATCCAAAATGCAAGAATAAGCAATCGCGCTGCAGTATAAAAATGGCTGGTTAGTTCCGGTATACATGTCTATTCTGCACAAGGTACGGACAAGTCCTGAGGGATCCATGCCTGGTTCATTTTAACGAACGTGAGCTTGTCCACATTGGCTGTGGACATACGGCTGTGCTTGTCTGTGATGACGCCCCCTGCCGTGCTAAACACACGTTCAGATAATACACTGGCTGCAGGGAGGCCAACACCTCCAAGGCATACAGGGCAAGCTCAGGCCATGTGTCCAATTTGGAGACCCAGAAGTTAAAGGGGGCAGACCCGTCATTCAGTACGTGTAGGCGTGCGCACACTTACTGCTCCACCATGTCGGTAAAATGCTGCTTCCTGCTAAGACGTTCCATATCAGCTGGTGGTGCTGGTTGTTGTGGCGTGCTGACAAAGCTTTTCCACATTTCGGCCATGCTAACCCTGCCTTCCGATGCTGGTGGTGCCCCAGCTGCATTGGCAACCTCTTCCTCGTCCTTTGCATTCTCCTTGTGCTTCCACTGTGCCCCCGCTGTCAGGTGGGAATGCCACCAGCAGCGCGTCTACCAGCGTGCGCTTGTACTCGCGCATCTTACGATCACTAACTTGTTTTAAGATTTTATGTTGCAGCCTAGTGCTAAAATAAAAACAAATTCAAGTTTTTCCCCATCATTCTGCACTCCCTACTTCAGAGCGCAAAAGTTATAACAGCATGTTGAAATCTTTGCTAATTTATTGAAAAGGAAAAACTAAAATCTTGCATTGACATGTATTCAGCCCCTTTACTCAGAACTTAGTTGAATCACCTTTGGCAGCGATTACAGCTTCTAGTGTTTTTGGGCATGATGCCACAAGGTTTGCACACTTGGAATATGGGGAACTTCTGCCCTTCTTCTCTGGAGATCCTCTCAAGCTCTGCCAAGTTGGATGAGGACCGTCTGTGGACAGCCATCTCCAGGTCTCTACAGAGATGTTCAATTGGGTTCAAGTCTGGGCTCTGGCTGGGCCATTTAAGGACATTCGCAGAGTTGCCCCTAAGCCACTCCTGTGTTATCTTGGCTGTGTGCTTAGAGTAATTGTTGGAGGGTGAGCATTCAGCTCAGTATTTTGCTCCATTCACATTTCCCTCAACCCACAGTTTTGATGTCCCAGTCGCTGAAAAAAAAAAAAAAACACAGCATGATGCTGCCACCATGCTTCACTATAGGGATGGTATTGGGCAGGTGATAAGCAGTTTTCGGTTTCCTCCAAACATGATGCTTAGAATTGAAGCCAAAAAGTAGAGTCTTGGTTTAATTAAACCAGAAAATCTTGTTTCTTACAGTCTTTTAGGTGCTTGTTTTTTTGCAAACTCCAGGTGGATTTTCAAGTGTCTTTTACTGAGGAGAGGCTTCTTTCTGGCCACTCTGTCATAAAGCCGAGATAAGTGAATTGCAACAGTGATGGTTGTCCTTCTGTAAGTTCCTTCTCTTAGGTTGACCTTTGGTTGACCTTCTGGAAGATTCACTCTTTCCAGTCAAAAAGTCCCCATCACACACACAATAACCTCCTTCTTGAAAAATGAAAGAGCCCTCTGTGCCAGGTACAATTCTCTCATAACAGCCAAAATGCCTCCTAATGCCAGCTACACTGCCCACATACTGGGATTCAGTATTGAATTCTGATTCACTATTGGATTTAGAAGCTTTGAGGCTTTCTGCTGAATTCAGGATGATATGTTATTCTGGTACCTGGGCAGTGAATATTTGTATTATTAAATTCCACAATAAAAATTTTTGTATGCTTATGAACTGTTCCTGATCTAGACACCTTGTTCCATCACCATAATAAATAAACCTGGTAGACAGGATGAAACCAAAGAACATGATGTTGGGAAGCACATGTGCTGCTCATATTGCTAATAAGATACCAACAAAGACTAAAGGTGCCCATTAAGCATGAGTGAGCAAAGAAATTTGGGTAATATTAGAGAGAGAAGAGAGAGAGAGAGCCTAGTGAGTGAGAGAAGTCTTATAAGTTAAGGAAGGAAATAAACAGGGCCGGTGTCATAACCCGGCATCCCCGGGCAAGTGCCGGGGCCCAAAGCTCCTGGGGGGGCCCACTGAGCTGCTATGAGCACTTCCATCAATACAGATGGGAGCTCTCACTGCTGTCATTTCACTTACGCGGTACCCCTTTGGTGGGGCCCTCTGAGCTGCAGAGACTCAGACACGCCCCCTGAGCTGCAGAGACTCAGACACGCCCCCTGAGCTGCAGTGACTCAGACACGCCCCCTCTACACAGGACACACGCTGCCTGAGGAGAGAGACCGGAGGGCTGGAGCTGTGAGTGAGTCTGCACTGTGACTGTCTCTTGTTTGTGGGACAGAAGGGGGGGACTCTCCGATCTGCTGCTGCTTCATTCTATTTAGTTGTATTACTGTTTAATTAAGCAGTTTGCCTCCATGATACCTGCCCCCCCCCCCATATCCTGTCCTATCTCATCCTCATGGGGCCCTTGCTGTCTCCTTTCCTCCCTCATGTATCCAGATCTCCTGCTTCACCCCCCTATCTCCTGTTGCTGCCCTGCACAGACCTCCTGCCCCTACTTCTTGTATGAATCCCCCTCAGAGCCCCTTCAACCTACTTGCTGTGTCCACCCCTCCTGTCCATCCAGGGCCCCTGCCTCATTCCTCTGCCTCTCATTATGGTGGCATCTGAACAGCATTTACCATAAGGACCTTCTAACGTCACAGGGTCATGTGACTGTGCCCCCCACCCCGTACTGTGCCCACTTATACCCTGCATTGTGCCCTCTTACCACACCCTGTGCAGTGCCCATAGTCATTCCCTGTACTGTGCCCTCTTATACCCTTTTATCCGGTCACTGTATGGTGGTTTTATCATTGTATGGCGGTGTTATCACTATATGGCGGTGGTATCCAATAACTGCATGGCCATAACTGTATCCCCTTCCCTGCCCACGCCATCCTTTTTTAGACCTGGCATGAGCTGGAAAAGATACAGATTGCGGTGCTAAGGACCTTTGTGCCACAATCTGCGTCAGAAATACGCCTAAGGCTACTTTCACACCTGCGTTTAGGTGCGGATCCGTCTGGTATCTGCACAGACGGATCCGCACCTATAATGCAAACGCTTACATCCGTTCAGAACGGATACATTTGCATGATAATGCAAACGGATCCGTTTAGACTTTACATTGAAAGTCAATGGGGGACGGATCCGTTTGAAAATTGAGCCATATTGTGTCAACTTCAAGCGGATCCGTCCCCATTGACTTACATTCGGATCCGCATCCACTCAGAATGCATTAGGGCTGGACGGATGCGTTCGGGGCCGCTTGTGAGAGCCTTCAAACGAAACTCACAAGCGGAGTCCCGAACGCTAGTGTGAAAGTAGCCTAACATAGACGTATTTCTATATAATAAATGACCCCCTAATTGTATTATTATTTGGGGGTAGGGCTAATATCTTTATAGTATATAGATTCTAGTGTATTATACTGTGCCCTGTATTTCCAAGTAGAAAATGATCCTTGGGAAACACAGTCCTCATCCCCGACCACCAGGACCAGGCAGCGCTCTGTCAGTACATGGCGGCCTCCCCTCTCCGCCACGCTGCTCCGCTGTGTACTGGGGCTTATTCTGACACTAGAGCTGGGTTCACATCCCATTTGTGCCATCCATTTAATGTACAGGTCCTTCTCAAAAAATTATCATATTGTGATAAAGTTTATTATTTTCTGTAATGTACTGATAAACATTAGACTTTCATA
Organism: Bufo gargarizans; assembly: GCF_014858855.1. Taxonomy (NCBI): domain Eukaryota; kingdom Metazoa; phylum Chordata; class Amphibia; order Anura; family Bufonidae; genus Bufo; species Bufo gargarizans. The sequence continues at coordinate 584,216,389 of NC_058082.1, forward strand.
TATTTTAGATTCATTACACACCAACTGAAGTAGTTCAAGCCTTTTATTGTTTTAATATTGATGATTTTGGCATACAGCTCATGAAAACCCAAATTTCCTATCTCAAAAAATTAGCATATTTCATCCGACCAATAAAAGAAAAGTGTTTTTAATACAAAAAAAGTCAACCTTCAAATAATTATGTTCAGTTATGCACTCAATACTTGGTCGGGAATCCTTTTGCAGAAATGACTGCTTCAATGCGGCGTGGCATGGAGGCAATCAGCCTGTGGCACTGCTGAGGTGTTATGGAGGCCCAGGATGCTTCGATAGCGGCCTTAAGCTCATCCAGAGTGTTGGGTCTTGCATCTCTCAACTTTCTCTTCCCAATATCCCACAGATTCTCTATGGGGTTCAGGTCAGGAGAGTTGGCAGGCCAATTGATCACAGTAATACCATGGTCAGTAAACCATTTACCAGTGGTTTTGGCACTGTGAGCAGGTGCCAGGTCGTGCTGAAAAATGAAATCTTCATCTCCATAAAGCTTTTCATCAGATGGAAGCATGAAGTGCTCCAAAATCTCCTGATAGCTAGCTGCATTGACCCTGCCCTTGATAAAACACAGTGGACTAACACCAGCAGCTGACATGGCACCCCAGACCATCACTGACTGTGGGTACTTGACACTGGACTTCAGGCATTTTGGCATTTCCCTCTCCCCAGTCTTCCTCCAGACTCTGGCACCTTGATTTCCGAATGACATGCAACAGTCCAGTGCTGCTTCTCTGTAGCCCAGGTCAGGCGCTTCTGCCGCTGTTTCTGGTTCAAAAGTGGCTTGACCTGGGGAATGCGGCACCTGTAGCCCATTTCCTGCACACGCCTGTACACGGTGGCTCTGGATGTTTCTACTCCAGACTCAGTCCACTGCTTCCGCAGGTCCCCCAAGGTCTGGAATCGGTCCTTCTCCACAATCTTCCTCAGGGTCCGGTCACCTCTTCTCGTTGTGCAGCGTTTTCTGCCACACTTTTTCCTTCCCACAGACTTCCCACTGAGGTGCCTTGATACAGCACTCTGGGAACAGCCTATTCGTTCAGAAATTTCTTTCTGTGTCTTACCCTCTTGCTTGAGGGTGTCAATGATGGCCTTCTGGACAGCATTCAGGTCGGCAGTCTTACCCATGATTGCGGTTTTGAGTAATGAACCAGGCTGGGAGTTTTTAAAAGCCTCAGGAATCTTTTGCAGGTGTTTAGAGTTAATTAGTTGATTCAGATGATTAGGTTAATAGCTCGTTTAGAGAACCTTTTCATGATATGCTAATTTTTTTAGATAGGAATTTTGGGTTTTCATGAGCTGTATGCCAAAATCATCAATATTAAAACAATAAAAGGCTTGAACTACTTCAGTTGGTGTGTAATGAATCTAAAATATATGAAAGTCTAATGTTTATCAGTACATTACAGAAAATAATGAACTTTATCACAATATGCTAATTTTTTTAGAAGGACCTGTATACCAAAAATATATGCGTTAACAGCTGCCTCAGACTGATGCCGCACAGAGGCGTCCGTTCACCATACAATCCTCAGACTGATGCCGTACAGCGGCGTCCGTTCACCATACAGATCCATTGTAAAAAAACATATACGTTAACGTCTGCATTTTTTACTTGACTCTGCAGGATACAAAAACGCGGAGTACTGCACATTTGTATACATCAAACCGATAGGAAAAACGTGATGTGAACACACATTGGGGGGGGGAGGGGGGCGTACTAAAATTTGCTGTGGGGCCCAGTCAGTTCTACCTATATCACTGCACATCTCCTTCTCTCCTCCAGGCCTGGCTCACTGCTGTGGCCGCCGGAGAGAAGGAGCGCAGGGAGCTGCGGTTAGTGAATGACAGGACCACCAGCTCCCCTGCAATGATAGGTATGTGAGGGGGCCACTGGGGGGGTCATTCATCACACTGTGAGGGCCCCTTACACAGTATAATGACTCCCAGTGCCCCCCATTTAGTATAATGATCCCCATTGACCCTCCATTTAGCATAATGACCACCAGAGCCCCCATTAAATATAATAACCCCTCGTGCCCCCTCCATACAGTATAACCCCCAGTGTGGGGGCGATTGGGGGTCATTATTCTGAATGGAGGGTCACTGTGGGGTCATTATACTGTGAGGGCCCTTTACATAGTATAATGACCCCCAGTGTCCCCCATTTAGTATAATGACCCCCAGAGCCCCCTCCATACAGTATTCCCCCAGTGTGGGGGCTACTGGGGGTTATTATTTTGAATGGGGGCGACTGGGGGTTATTATTCTGAATGCAGGGCCACAGGTGGTCATAATACAGTGGGGGGGGGGGGAATTGGGGGTTCATTATACTGTGTGAAGGGCCACTAGTAGTCATTATACTGTGTGAAGGGCCACTAGTAGTCATCATACTGTATAGGGGCCACTGGGGGTCATTATACCGTGTGGGAGCCACAGGGGGACATGTCAATGTAAAAAAATGCTTCATGGGGGCCCACTGGGATTTATCGCCCAAGGGCCCACATGAACCTGGAGCCGGCCCTGGAAATAAAGCTAATTAGCATTTTTTTTTTTCAGAAACCCAAAAGATAATTGTCTGGCCAATAATACTCCTCATACCTACTAGGTGCTCTCCATAAGAAGCAATAGTAGCCCCCGGATCCAGACCAAGGCTAAACCAGTTCTCACCGCTAGTTCTCTTTGCTATGCACTAACGAGGGGTCAATTACCCCAAAACAGCTCTCTGTAGATGAGAGCCAAGTTATTCTTCAAGGCCTGTTTAAAGGGTCAATCATAAGTTTTCCTTTTAGAAAATGACTGACTTGCATACATATTCCTAGAAACCTAGAGGAGCATTGCCTGGCCTAAGAGATTCCTCATGCTTACTAAGTGGTCTCCATAAAGAGAAATAACCACCCCTATCTCACTCTTGATTCTACACAATCAAATCTGAAAGAATTTTGATTCTACCTAATCAATTTTTTTTTTTTATATTTGGGTTGAATTTTGATTCTCACAAATCGATTCATTCACCTCTAGTGCCCATATACATAAACCATGTCCAAGCTCCCCAAGCAGCTGGCAAAGTGTGCATACGTGTACAATTTTGTTGGGGAGAAAGTCACTGCCACACACCTCTTTATTTATGTGTATAAAATGATTTATCTCAGGGGGCACTGTGTGACTGTTTTTAGGGGGAATAATGTTTAGATGCATTTGCGGGTGACACTGTGTATGGGGCTATTATTTTCACAGCTTTTGGAATTGATACATTTGGGGGAGGAGTGGGGCTGCAGTGTATGATGCTATTATTTTTATGGGGTACAGCACATAGAATTTTTATATTATCATGTATGTGTGGCACTACTATTCAGAGAACACATCTTAAGCCATTGTTATAGGCAGGAGAGCATATGTTGAACTTTTTTTTCAGGGGGCACAGTGTGTGGAAGTGTTATATTCAGGGAGGTCTAAGTTGGGACAAAGTAGAAAAAGAACATCATCCATTGTGCACCCTCTTTGATGTGAGAAGAAGCCTTGCTAGTAGGTGGGAATGTGCCCTATGTAAACACCAAATGGGTGCCATATTGGTTAGAAGTGCAGCACAAGCTGCAAGACCTTGTCCTACCTCAACTCTCAGCGGTGTGTGCAAGCAAGGGCTTGCTGTAGCTGCTGTTACAAGTAAAGTAAGTAAATAACAGAAAAGGCGAATAGTGAGGAAATCTCCCTCACACATATGCATTCCAAGAGTGGTGCAGTAGATGGAGTTTCCTTCCCATGAAAATTGTCATGGAAGTTGCCTAAAGCTGATGGGTAGCCTGTGGCTCAGGGTGGCTTCTGGAGAGGGAGAAGGAGCCTGTCTCCTGCAGATGAGATGGCTGATAAAGCTGATGAAGGGTCAAAGTGCCAGGCAAGAAAAGCTGGGTCTGTTCTGGGAGAAGTGGAAGCTGGAAAGAGCGGAGTTAGTGCTGAAGGACAAACGTGGAGCCTACTTTCTGTCCCCTGCATTAGCCCCTGCAAACACTGAAGATTAAGGGGATTGTTACCCAAGATAAAGGTTGACAAAGCTGCAAGAAACACTGAACTATGGAAATTGAGGCCTGGAATGCCTGTAACATTATCCCTAAATCAGGGAAATCCTATTGGGGACTGATAGGTGATTTGTTGTCTAAATATTTATTGTATGTTGTATTGTGGATTTTCAGGAATACCTAACTTGTATGTGATGCCTGCACCCTGCCCCCACTATTGAAAGATATACGGTGTACTTACCTGTTCCCCTTCGCTTTAGTTCTATGTGCTGGCTCCTGGGTGTCCATTTTCTGGTCCCGGACTTGTTTACTTTCAGCCGGGTGTGGGCATGATCACCTGCTCCGCTGCAGTCAATGACAGGTTTTAACAATGAAATGTTACTTATGGACACGTCACAGGTAAAGTCATTCAGTCAGCTGAAGTCAAGTCGCCATGCCCGGCCAGAATTAATCAAGTAGGAGACCGGAAGATAGATAGACATGAGCCAGCGTGTAGGAGCGGAATGGCAAGGAGGAGATAAATATAAATCTTTCAATAAGGAGGCAGGCTGCGGACATCATTTAAAAGTTATTTATTTGTGAAAATACCTCTGTGTACTTAAAGGGGTTGTACTATGACAACAAATGATGCCCAATCCAGGTGGTATAAGTGTCTGATAGACATTTGTCTGACCCCAAATAAAGAAAATAGACCCCTGTCCTAGCGGTCAGACTCCAACAATCGGATATTTATCCCCTAAACTGTTGATGGTAAATAAGTAAGACTCTGAAATGTAGGAAATTTGAATTTAAAGATGCAATGACTAAAGTCTAATGTGCACTCTTCAGAAAGCAATCATGTATATATGTACAGTAAAGTTTGCTGCCAATTTTTATATGCCATTATTTTCATGAGATCTAAAGTTTCTGCATGTGGGATGGGCTTATCTTTCTCTCCCCTTCTTTATATTCATGGGCACAGTGTGTTGGGCGTCTTGGGATAGAGGGAGATGATCTGCTGCAAACATGAGGATCCACATCTGGGTGGCAAACTCTGTATGGACAGGTTGTGGCAAGGAGAAGTTGTCATGGTGGTGTGGGCTGCATGGACAAGAAAAAAAGTCCAACTTCAATCAGAGAAAACAACAACTGTACATTACTCATTCTGCTCTGACTGGTTCTGATCAGTATGGGACTCACTAGTCTGCAGCAAGATGATGGGTGGTAACATTCTTGTTTTTGACACCATTTCCAGCATTCACTTACCTTTTTTCAGGTCATACTAGAAGCTGTAATATCTTGCAGTGCAAACCTGTATAGCAGAGGTTAACCTCACTTTGGCTCTATTTCATTTTTAGTGTAGGAATAATTTGCTACGGCACGCAACACAGAAATTCTACATTTCAAATAGGGATCCTGCTAAAAATTTGAATCCCGCTACAAGTGATGACATATTGAAAGCAGGGGCATAGATATAGGGGGTGCAGAGGAAGCAGTCACTATTGGTCCCAGGAGCCTGAGGGGTTCCAAAGACCATTGTGCCATAAAAGAAGACATCAGTATTATAGAAAGTGCATTCTGCGAGGGCTCTGTCATATATTTTGCACTGGGGCCAAGAATCTTCAAGTTATACTTCTGGCTGGAGGGAAGGGGTTAGGTCACAAATTTGGCATGAAGGTGTGCCGTTTTGATTTTTGCCTCAGGTAGCAGGAAGTCTATGTGCTCCCCTTCCCCTTACCACTGAAGTAGGGGGGTCCAAGCTGAATTCTTGCACCAGGGCCCATGAGCCTTTAACTACGCCACTAGAAACCGAATTTGAATTTTAAGGATTTTTACTGCATATGACATGTGTTGCTGGAACTTGTAAAGCTATTGTACAGGACACAAGCTTCTCAAACACATACTGTATGTCTTAAGTACATCTATGAAATATCTGCCCTTTCAGTTAATATTTGTTTCTACTGGGTAAGTAAAATGTATTTTCTATTCTAGTGTTGCCTGCTGCTGCTAATATCTTCAATATGAGTATCTAGGGCACTTGGAAACAGTCAGTGTTTGCTATCTGTGTCTTGTTGTGTTTACATTAGAGAATTTCTTCAAAGTTCATGTTGTAAGTTGCAGGCCAAATGAATAAATCTAGGTCAAATGCAGAAACAGAGGAATTTCCTTTAGCTCGCTCACTCCACAAGAAGATGGTGCTCATATGTATGAAGCACTTGAGCCAAAATGTGCAACTTTTTGCTGTTTTACACCACTTTCACCATGTATGAAAGTGGTTTAAAAGTGTGTGTGTTTGTGTGTGTGTGTGTGTGGTTAGGTATGGTAATTTGATTCATTTCAGATCATTACAACTTTTATTTTTATTTGCAATAAAGTAAAAAAATAAAAAAAATAACTCCAGTGGGGGGAGGACGTAGGAAAGTGGAGCAGCATTTCTAGGAAAAGAGTATGCAAATGAGCTCTTAGCAAGCTTAGCCTCTAATTACACCAGATATAAGTTATCCATTCTATAAGTCAATGTTTGACTTATTAAACAAGTCTTGAGACACGACTTGGATAATAATTAAGCCAACATCTTACTTATCTGCAGACAGCTGTTAGGGAGTAATTGCTCCTCATTTGCATACCCTCTTCCCAGAATTCCAAAGGAGCGTTGCCTGATATAATATTCCCCAAATCACCCTGAAACAGCCTTCTGCAGATGAGATGCTGACATAATTATTATCCAAGTCATGTCTCAAGGCCTGTTTAAAAGATCGAACATTGCCTTTTAGGATAGCTGGCTTACATCTGATAGCATTAGAGCCAGAGTTTGCTAAGAGCTAATTTTCATACCATCTTCCCAGAATTCCAGAGAAGTGTTGTCTGGCCTATAAGACTCCACACATCATTTAGGTGCTCTTCATAAAGATATATCATATTCACCTAAGCATTTCTAGAGAAGTTTATGATTTAGGGTACGGCTACACGGTGACACTGGTCATGTGAAATATGTCTCGGAGCTGTGATCCCATGGAAATGAGTGGGATCACCACTACTCTGCTATCCTGGCTGCGACACATGACGTGTGACCCATGTTGTCATGGAAACTTACCCTCAGAGGAGTTGTCCGCCTTTTTCTTACTGATGTTCTATCCATCAGCATCTGATCGCCATCATTCACTTCAATGGGGATGAGCTGCGCCCAGGCCATATGGCGTAGTTGGCAGGGCCCGTGCAAGGATTTTTGCCGCCCTAGGCAAGATAAAAATTGCCGCCCCTCCCTTATCAGATGATCTGCCCATATCATGACATCACATATGTTCTACTCCTTTCTCAGCATTTAAATTAAAAGAACTGCTATGTTTCCCTTAGGGTTATTCAAGCTTCTTGTAGCCGTCTCCCTGACAGCCGCTAGAGGTGCTTTCGCGATTCTCCCTGTGAAATTTACAGTGGGAAGTTTTGAATGCGTGCGCATGCGCATTCGCAGCTGAGAGGAGGATCAGGGAGAAGAGTTCCCAGTGCCGGCGCTGGAGAAAGGTAAGTGGCTGAAGGATTTTAACCCCTTCAGCCCAGTGGGAGGGGGGCACGAGGGTGCCCCACTCCTAACAACTATATAGTGCCAGGAAAATTAGTTTGTTTTCCTGGCACTATAGTGCTCCTTTACCACCAGTACTGCACAGTGTCTGTTCTCTGCAGTAACAGGCTATAGACACCAGTACCACTACATTAACTGTACTGGTTCTGGGACTATGGTGTCCTTTTAATGTGAGGTAAATTAGTTTCCAATGTAGTATTAATAACTAAACAATTAAATAATAAACATATTGCATTGTCTACTTACCACCAGGACAATAAGATGATCTGGTCTCTGGCTGCAGTCTGGCTCTTGGTCTGGCTCTTTGGACTCCCTTGTCACTCTCTTCTCCCCCCCTCCCTCCCTTGTCACTCTCTTCTCCCCCTCCCTTGTCACTCTCTTCTCCCCCCCTCCCTTGTCACTCTCTTCTCCCCCCCTCCCTCCCTTGTCACTCTCTCCCCCCTCCCTCCCTTGTCACTCTCTCCCCCCTCCCTCCCTTGTCACTCTCTTCTCCCCCTCCCTTGTCACTCTCTTCTCCCCCCTCCCTTGTCACTCTCCTCTCCCCCCCTCCCTTGTCACTCTCTTCTCCCCCCCCTTGTCACTCTCTTCTCCCCCCTCCCTCCCTTGTCACTCTCTTCATTCCCCTCCCTTGTCACTCTCTTCTCCCCCCCTCTCTTGTCACTCTCTTCTCCCCCCTCCCTTGTCACTCTCTTCTCCCCCCCTCCCTTGTCACTCTCTTCTCCCCCTCCCTTGTCACTCTCTTCTCCCCCCTCCCTTCCTTGTCACTCTCTTCTCCCCCTCCCTCCCTTGTCACTCTCATTCCCCTGCTCTCTTGTCACTCTTATTCCCCCCCTCCCTTGTCACTCTCATCCCCCTCCTTTGTCACTCTCATTCCCCCCACTCCCTTGTCACTCTCATTTCTCCCCCCCTCCCTTGTCACTCTCATCCCCCCCCCTCCCTTGTCACTCTCATCCCCCCTCCTTTGTCACTTTCATTCCCCCCACTTCCTTGTCACTCTCATTCCCCCCCTCCCTTGTCACTCTCACCCCCCCTCCCTTGTCACTCTCATTTCCCCCCTCCCTTGTCACTCTCATTCCCCCCTTCCCTTGTCACTCTCATTCCCCCCCTCCCTTGTCACTCTCATTCCCCCCCTCCCTTGTCACTCTCATTCCCCCCCTCCCTTGTCACTCTCATTCCCCCCTCCCTTGTCACGCTCATTCCCCCCTCCCTTGTCACTCTCATTCCCCCCACTCCCTTGTCACCTCATCCCCCCTACCTTGTCACTCTCATTCGCCCCCACTCCCTTGTCACTCTCATTCCCCCCCACTCCCTTGTCACTCTCATTTCCCCCCCACTCCCTTGTCACTCTCATTCCCCCCACTCACTTGTCACTCTCATTTCCTCCCCCCCACCCTCCCTTGTCACTCTCATCCCCCCCCCCCCCACCTCTAATGTAGCGTGGCCGAGCTCTGTTCGGTCCGCGGTACAGGAGCATTTGTTTCCTGTACCTGGCCGAACTGAAAGGAAGTGCACACTAACAAAAGCTCCTGTACCGCGGACCGAACAGAGCTCAGCCACGTTACATTAGAGGCGCTTCCCTCCTGTCAGTCCCTCTCTTCAGGCTGCGCCCGGGCAGTGCACAATCATAGACACGCCAGCCCGGGCAGTGCGGCAGCCGTCTGGTGTGGGGGATGGCCCGCTGCCGTACTTTAAGGTCTGCCTAGGTCGCCTTACAGGTGGCGACGGCCCTGGTAGTTGGCCTGTGGAAGAAAGTGGGAAGGCCACAGTTTTAATGCAAGCTCCACTGCCTTCTTAATCAGCTGATTGGCGGGGATCCCGGGTGTTGGACCCCTTTGCACCAGATGCTGCACCTTTTGTTATCTCTGTGACGAAACAAAACTGATTTCAGAAAGTTCCTCCATCAGGATACACCCCCTCTATGTGTGTATTCTACAAAACAATGAGCATGAATAGAAGCTTCAATGTTAATTTTTTCTAATCAAAGCAAATTAATTCTAGAATTTTAGAGGAACTGTCTGATTTAGAAAATCTATTTTAACTATTCTATTAGGAATGTTAGGTTAAGGGGTAGGGGGGGGGGGGGGTAAATATTTAGGATCTTTAAAGATTACCCAGAAAATGTCTACAAAATGTGTTTCTCACTCTGGAGGACCCCCAAAATCATTGCATTACTTAGCGCACTGATGTCAGTAGGCACAATGTGTAACAGTGGCTGCAGTCCTGAGCTCTGTCCTTGTAGGTACTGTTTGTTCTGGAATCTGCTCCATAGTTTCCTTCCAGCCCTGAGCACAGCATGCTTGCTGCTTATTCCCTGCATCACTTCCTTAAGGGCTTGCGTGCGTCACTTCCTGTGCTTTATGGGTTAGATCATGTGACCTCGCTGATCAATCCTAGCCGTCCTTCCCAGATGCCTGAACGTGAAGGTCCTAGTGTCCTGCAAAGTTTGCTGATATCTCTGCTCATGTACCTGACCCATGCTTCTGTTTCTGGACTCTCCTACCTGTTTGATCCCTGCCTGCTTGCCTTTACTCTCCTGTTGCCGACCCTCGATTGCGTGACCTGTACCTGTGCCGTCTGCCCTGACCTATTGCTTGTTTGACTTCGCCTCTGCCTCATATTTTGGTCCTGCACTGTTGCGCCTGGTTCCGACTCGGCTTGCTAACTATATCTGTACCTCTGGTACCTCCTGGTCTGTCTGGACCAGCTGCCTCATGTGCCTATCCTCATCAATAGGTAGGAACCTGGTGTTTCCCTCAGGATAATCTATCCCCACCATCAGTGATACTGTGAAGAACGAGGGGTTCACTTAGACAATGCCCTTAGAGGAGGTAGGACACGTGGCACAGTGTAATACTAAAATGTTGTTGTGACACTAGGGAAATGTGAACACTTACTATCGGGTAGCTTAACTAATTACAGCTGATTGATGGTCATAACATGGTAGGTCACAGTAGTGAGATATCTATTTGTTAGGGTGGTATTCTCATAGAAAGAGATTGCTCAAAGTTGACAACCCACTCTAAAGTATAACTGTCATATTTTTTATTTTTATTTGCTAGCTTATTAGAGCTAGGCATTTATACCTGAATTAGTCTATCAATGATTGTCAAAAGATCTGTAATCACCTTATAATAACAGATTTCATTAATGTCCCCTGTCCCTTTCCACTGGTCCCTTAAAAGACCGTTGTTATGGCTCGTCTGTCTCAGACTCATTGTAAACAGAAGACGGAGGGGAAGTCCTTCACACTGCATGGCTGCATTAGGCTTCAGTGTGCGGAGCCGTGTCTCTCAGTAATCCAATCTGATTGGCTGGCAGGAAGCTGCTGACAAAAGCAAGTGTGTATGTGAAGTGAGGGAAGGCAGTTTTGGCCTCAGAGAACTGGCAGAGGAGCCACCTTGAGAAGATCCTCATATTGTAGGTGTTAAAACAGCCTTAACTAAGGGAAAATCTCAAGGAAAACAGTGGTATGGGAAGTAACTAAAAATTGCATCATGCATTATGCTGCAGCAGCACGAACATATGCTAACAGATTTTCTTTTAGGAAAACATGACAGTTACACTTTAAAGATACAAAAAGCAATACCTTTTATTTATTTTTTTAAGACCAAACAGCCACATGACCCCACAATCATGATATGCCTCCCTGACACTAATACATCCATGATCTTTCTTGATTTACACATTTGTAATTTGACTTGTTACAATGTTCCTTTCATGAGCTGCTGTTACTATTATTATAAGTAGAGTTGAGCGAACACCTGGATGTTCGGGTTCGAGAAGTTCGGCCGAACTTCCCGGAAATGTTCGGGTTCGGGATCCGAACCCGATCCGAACTTCGTCCCGAACCCCATTGAAGTCAATGGGGACCCGAACTTTTCGGCACTAAAACGGCTGTAAAACAGCCCAGGAAAGGGCTAGAGGGCTGCAAAAGGCAGCAACATGTAGGTAAATCCCCTGCAAACAAATGTGGATAGGGAAATGAATTAAAATAAAAATTAAATAAATAAAAATTAACCAAAATCAATTGGAGAGAGGTCCCATAGCAGAGAATCTGGCTTCCCGTCACCCACCACTGGAACAGTCCATTCTCAGATATTTAGGCCCCGGCACCCAGGCAGAGGAGAGAGGTCCCGTAACAGACAATCTGGCTTCATGTCAGCAGAGAATCAGTCTTCATGTCATAGCAGAGAATCAGGCTTCACGTCACCCACCACTGCAACAGTCCATTTTCATAAATTTAGGCCCAGCACCCAGGCAGAGGAGAGAGGTCCCGTAACAGACAATCTGGCTTCATGTCAGCAGAGAATTAGTCTGCATGTCATAGCAGAGAATCAGGCTTCACGTCAGCCACCAATGCAACAGTCCATTGTCAGATATTTAGGCCCAGCACCCAGGCAGAGGAGAGAGGTCCCGTAACAGAGGATCTGGCTTCATGTCAGCAGAGAATCAGTCTTCATGTCATAGCAGAGAATCAGGCTTCACGTCACCCACCACTGTAAGAGTCCATTTTCATAAATTTAGGCCCAGCACCCAGGCAGAGGAGAGAGGTTCCGTAACAGACAATCTGGCTTCATGTCAGCAGAGAATCAGTCTTCATGTCATAGCAGAGAATCAGGCTTCACGTCACCCACCACTGCAACAGTCCATTTTCATAAATTTATGCCCAGCACCCAGGCAGAGGAGAGAGGTCCCGTAACAGACAATCTGGCTTCATGTCAGCAGAGAATTAGTCTGCATGTCATAGCAGAGAATCAGGCTTCACGTCAGCCACCAATGCAACAGTCCATTGTCAGATATTTAGGCCCAGCACCCAGGCAGAGGAGAGAGGTCCCGTAACAGACAATCTGGCTTCATGTCAGCAGAGAATTAGTCTGCATGTCATAGCAGAGAATCAGGCTTCACGTCAGCCACCAATGCAACAGTCCATTGTCAGATATTTAGGCCCAGCACCCAGGCAGAGGAGAGAGGTCCCGTAACAGAGGATCTGGCTTCATGTCAGCAGAGAATCAGTCTTCATATCATAGCAGAGAATCAGGCTTCACGTCACCCACCACTGCAACAGTCCATTTTCATAAATTTAGGCCCAGCACCCAGGCAGAGGAGAGAGGTCCCGTAACAGACAATCTGGCTTCATGTCAGCAGAGAATTAGTCTGCATGTCATAGCAGAGAATGAGGCTTCACATCAGCCACCACTGCAACAGTCCAATGGCATATATTTAGGCCCAGCACACAGGCAGAGGAGAGAGGTCCCGTAACAGAGGATCTGGCTTCATGTCAGCAGAGAATCAGTCTGCATGTCATAGCAGAAAATCAAGCTTCACGTCACCCAGCACTGTAAGAGTCCATTTTCATAAATTTAGGCCCAGCACCCAGGCAGAGGAGAGAGGTCCCGTAACAGACAATCTGGCTTCATGTCAGCAGAGAATTAGTCTGCATGTCATAGCAGAGAATGAGGCTTCACGTCAGCCATCACTGCAACAGTCCATTGGCATATATTTAGGCCCAGCACACAGGCAGAGGAGAGAGGTCCCGTAACAGAGGATCTGGCTTCATGTCAGCAGAGAATCAGTCTGCATGTCTTAGCAGAAAATCAGGCTTCACGTCAGCCACCACTGTAAGAGTCCATTTTCATAAATTTAGGCCCAGCACCCAGGCAGAGGAGAGAGGTCCCGTAACAGACAATCTGGCTTCATGTCAGCAGAGAATCAGTCTTCATGTCATAGCAGAGAATCAGGCTTCACGTCACCCACCACTGCAACAGTCCATTTTCATAAATTTAGGCCCAGCACCCAGGCAGAGGAGAGAGGTCCCGTAACAGAGGATCTGGCTTCATGTCAGCAGAGAATCAGTCTGCATGTCATAGCAGAGAATCAGGCTTCACGTCAGCCACCACTGCAACAGTCCATTGTCATAAATTTAGGCCCAGCACCCAGGCAGAGGAGAGAGGTCCCGTAACAGACAATCTGGCTTCATGTCAGCAGAGAATCAGTCTTCATGTCATAGCAGAGAATCAGTCTTCATGTCATAGCAGAGAATCAGGCTTTACGTCACTCACCACTGTAAGAGTCAATTTTCATAAATTTAGGCCCAGCACCCAGGCAGAGGAGAGAGGTCCCGTAACAGACAATCTGGCTTCATGTCAGCAGAGAATCAGTCTTCATGTCATAGCAGAGAATCAGGCTTCACGTCACCCACCACTGCAACAGTCCATTTTCATAAATTTAGGCCCAGCACCCAGGCAGAGGAGAGAGGTCCCGTAACAGACAATCTGGCTTCATGTCAGCAGAGAATTAGTCTGCATGTCATAGCAGAGAATGAGGCTTCACATCAGCCACCACTGCAACAGTCCATTTTCATAAATTTAGGCCCAGCACCCAGGCAGAGGAGAGAGGTCCCGTAACAGAGGATCTGGCTTCATGTCAGCAGAGAATCAGTCTGCATGTCATAGCAGAGAATCAGGCTTCACGTCAGCCACCACTGCAACAGTCCATTGTCATAAATTTAGGCCCAGCACCCAGGCAGAGGAGAGAGGTCCCGTAACAGACAATCTGGCTTCATGTCAGCAGAGAATCAGTCTTCATGTCATAGCAGAGAATCAGTCTTCATGTCATAGCAGAGAATCAGGCTTCACGTCACCCACCACTGTAATAGTCCATTTTTATAAATTTAGGCTCAGCACCCAGGCAGAGGAGAGAGGTCCCGTAACAGACAATCTGGCTTCATGTCAGCAGAGAATCAGTCTTCATGTCATAGCAGAGAATCAGGCTTCACGTCACCCACCACTGTAAGAGTCCATTTTCATAAATTTAGGCCCAGCACCCAGGCAGAGGAGAGAGGTCCCGTAACAGACAATCTGGCTTCATGTCAGCAGAGAATCAGTCTTCATGTCATAGCAGAGAATCAGGCTTCACGTCACCCACCACTGCAACAGTCTATTTTCATAAATTTAGGCCCAGCACCCAGGCAGAGGAGAGAGGTCCCGTAACAGACAATCTGGCTTCATGTCAGCAGAGAATTAGTCTGCATGTCATAGCAGAGAATCAGGCTTCACGTCACCCAACATTGGAACAGTCCATTGGCATATATTTAGGCCCCGGCACCCAGACAGAGGAGAGGTTCATTCAACTTTGGGTAGCCTCGCACTATAATGGTAAAATGAAAATAAAAATAGGATTGAATGAGGAAGTGCCCTGGAGTCCAATAATATATGGTTAAGGGGAGGTAGTTAATGTCTAATCTGCACAAGGGATGGACAGGTCCTGTGGGATCCATGCCTGGTTCATTTTTATGAACGTCAGCTTGTCCACATTGGCTGTAGACAGGCGGCTGCGTTTGTCTGTAATGACGCCCCCTGCCGTGCTGAATACACGTTCAGACAAAACGCTGGCCGCCGGGCAGGCCAGCACCTCCAAGGCATAAAAGGCTAGCTCTGGCCACGTGGACAATTTAGAGACCCAGACGTTGAATGGGGCCGAACCATCAGTCAGTACGTGGAGGGGTGTGCACACGTACTGTTCCACCATGTTAGTGAAATGTTGCCTCCTGCTAACACGTTGCGTATCAGGTGGTGGTGCAGTTAGCTGTGGCGTGTTGACAAAAGTTTTCCACATCTCTGCCATGCTAACCCTGCCCTCAGAGGAGCTGGCCATGACACAGCTGCCTTGGCGACCTCTTGCTCCTCCTCTGCCTTGGCCTTGGGCTTCCACTTGTTCCCCTGTGACATTTGGGAATGCTCTCAGTAGCGCGTCTACCAACGTGCGCTTGTACTCGCGCATCTTCCTATCATGCTCCAGTGCAGGAAGTAAGGTGGGCACATTGTCTTTGTAGCGTGGATCCAGCAGGGTGGCAACCCAGTAGTCCGCACAGGTTAAAATGTGGGCAACTCTGCTGTCGTTGCGCAGGCACTGCAGCATGTAGTCGCTCATGTGTGCCAGGCTGCCCAGGGGTAAGGACAAGCTGTCCTCTGTGGGAGGCGTATCATCATTGTCCTGCCTTTCCCCCCAGCCACGCACCAGTGATGGACCCGAGCTGCGCTGGGTGCCACCCCGCTGTGACCATGCTTCATCCTCTTCCTCCTCCACCTCCTCCTCATCCTCGTCCTCCTCGTCCTCCAGTAGTGGGCCCTGTCTGGCCACATTTGTACCTGGCCTCTGCTGTTGCAAAAAACCTCCCTCTGAGTCACTTCGAAGAGACTGGCCTGAAAGTGCTAAAAATGACCCCTCTTCCTCCTCCTCCTCCTCCTCCTCCTCCTGGGCAACCTCCTCTTCCATCATCGCCCTAAGTGTTTTCTCAAGGAGACATAGAAGTGGTATTGTAACGCTGATAACGGCGTCATCGCCACTGGCCATGTTGGTGGAGTACTCGAAACAGCGCAACAGGGCACACAGGTCTCGCATGGAGGCCCAGTCATTGGTGGTGAAGTGGTGCTGTTCTGTAGTGCGACTGACCCGTGCGTGCTGCAGCTGAAACTCCACTATGGCCTGCTGCTGCTCGCACAGTCTGTCCAGCATGTGCAAGGTGGAGTTCCACCTGGTGGGCACGTCGCATATGAGGCGGTGAGCGGGAAGGCCGAAGTTACGCTGTAGCGCAGACAGGCGAGCAGCAGCAGGATGTGAACGCCGGAAGCGCGAACAGACGGCCCGCACTTTATGCAGCAGCTCTGACATGTCGGGGTAGTTGTGAATGAACTTCTGCACCACCAAATTCAGCACATGCGCCAAGCAAGGGATGTGCGTCAAATTGGCTAGTCCCAGAGCTGCAACGAGATTTCGCCCATTATCACACACCACCAGGCCGGGCTTGAGGCTCACCGGCAGCAACCACTCGTCGGTCTGTTGTTCTATACCCCGCCACAACTCCTGTGCGGTGTGGGGCCTGTCCCCCAAACATATGAGTTTCAGAATGGCCTGCTGACGTTTACCCCGGGCTGTGCTGAAGTTGGTGGTGAAGGTGTGTGGCTGACTGGATGAGCAGGTGGAAGAAGAGGAGGAGGAAGCCGAGAAGGAGGAGGTGGCAACAGGAGGCAAAGAATGTTGCCCTGCGATCCTTGGCGGCGGAAGGACGTGCGCTAAACAGCTCTCCGCCTGGGGCCCAGCTGCCACTACATTTACCCAGTGTGCAGTTAGGGAGATATAGCGTCCCTGGCCGTGCTTACTGGTCCACGTATCTGTGGTTAGGTGGACCTTGCTACAGATGGCGTTGCGCAGTGCACACTTGATTTTATCGGATACTTGGTTGTGCAGGGAAGGCACGGCTCTCTTGGAGAAGTAGTGGCGGCTGGGAACAACATACTGTGGGACAGCAAGCGACATGAGCTGTTTGAAGCTGTCTGTGTCCACCAGCCTAAATGACAGCATTTCATAGGCCAGTAGTTTAGAAATGCTGGCATTCAGGGCCAGGGATCGAGGGTGGCTAGGTGGGAATTTACGCTTTCTCTCAAATGTTTGTGAGATGGAGAGCTGAACGCTGCCGTGTGACATGGTTGAGACGCTTGGTGACGGAGGTGGTGGTGGTGTTGGTGGTACATCCCCTGTTTGCTGGGCGGCAGGTGCCAATGTTCCTCCAGAGGCAGAGGAAGAGGCCGAGGCGGCAGCAGCAGAAGAGGCCGAGGCGGCAGCAGCAGAAGAGGTAGCAGGGGGAGCCTGAGTGACTTCCTTGGTTTTAAGGTGTTTATTTCACTGCAGTTACTGCTTTGCATGCAGGTGCCTGGTCATGCAGGTTGTGCTCAGGTTCAGAACGTTAATGCCTCGCTTCAGGCTCTGATGGCACAGCGTGCAAACCACTCGGGTCTTGTCGTCAGCACATTGTTTGAAGAAGTGCCATGCCAGGGAACTCCTTGAAGCTGCCTTTGGGGTGCTCGGTCCCAGATGGTGGCGGTCAGTAGCAGGCAGAGTCTCTTGGCGGCGGGTGTTCTGCTTTTGCCCACTGCTCCCTCTTTTGCTACGCTGTTAACTCGGTCTCACCACTGCCTTTTCCTCCGAACTGTGAAAGTCAGTGGCACGACCTTCATTCCATGTGGGGTCTAGGACCTCATCGTCCCCTGCATCGTCTTCCACCCAGTCTTGATCCCTGACCTCCTGTTCAGTCTGCACACTGCAGAAAGACGCAGCAGTTGGCACCTGTGTTTCGTCATCATCAGAGACATGCTGAGGTGGTATTCCCATGTCCTCATCATCAGGAAACATAAGTGGTTGTGCGTCAGTGCAGTCTATGTCTTCCACCGGTGGGGAAGGGCTAGGTGGATGCCCTTGGGAAACCCTGCCAGCGGAGTCTTCAAACAGCATAAGAGACTGCTGCATAACTTGAGGCTGAGACAGTTTCCCTGGTATGCATGGGGGTGATGTGACAGACTGATGGGGTTGGTTTTCAGGCGCCATCTGTGCGCTTTCTGCAGAAGACTGGGTGGGAGATAATGTGAACGTGCTGGATCCACTGTCGGCCACCTAATTGACTAATGCCTGTACCTGCTCAGGCCTTACCATCCTTAGAACGGCATTGGGCCCCACCATATATCGCTGTAAATTCTGGCGGCTACTGGGACCTGAGGTAGTTGGTACACTAGGACGTGTGGATGTGGCAGAACGGCCACGTCCTCTCCCAGCACCAGAGGGTCCACTAACACCACCACGACCATGTCCGCGTCCTTTACTAGATGTTTTCCTCATTGTTATGGTTCACCACAACAACAAAAATATTATTTGGCCCAATGTATTGTATTCAAATTCAGCGGGATATAAATTTGAGGCCTAGTATTTAGGCGCTGGGTGACCATTATGGATTTAGTGACAGAATTAGACTTGGAAATGCACAGTAGTGTGTGTGTGAAGTTATTCTGAATGACCCTATGTGCACCTTGAATATTATATACCCTTTTAGGGATAGATTTCAAATAGCTCTGATATAGCAGAAACCACTAAATTATGAAATTGCTAAATTGGGAATTGTATTTCAACCCTGAACAAAAAATGTGCTTTGACGGACACTAAATAACTTGCCCAGCCACAACAGTACAGCGGTAACGACAGATTTAGCGGGATATAAATTTGAGGCCTAGTATTTAGGCGCTGGGTGACCGGTATGGATTTAGTGACAGAATTAGACTTGGAAATGCACAGTAGCGTGTGTGTGAAGTTATTCTGAATGACCCTATGTGCACCTTGAATATTATATACCCTTTTAGGGATAGATTTCAAATAGCTCTGATATAGCAGAAACCACTAAATTATGAAATTGCTAAATTGGGAATTGTATTTCAACCCAGAACAAAAAATGTGCTTTGGCGGACACTAAATAACTTGCCCAGCCACAACAGTACAGCGGTAACGACAGATTTAGCGGGATATAAATTTGAGGCCTAGTATTTAGGCGCTGGGTGACCGGTATGGATTTAGTGACAGAATTAGACTTGGAAATGCACAGTAGCGTGTGTGTGAAGTTATTCTGAATGACCCTATGTGCACCTTGAATATTATATACCCTTTTAGGGATAGATTTCAAATAGCTCTGATATAGCAGAAACCACTAAATTATGAAATTGCTAAATTGGGAATTGTATTTCAACCCAGAACAAAAAATGTGCTTTGACGGACACTAAATAACTTGCCCATCCACAACAGGACAGCGGTAACGAGAGATTTAGCGGGATATAAATTTGAGGCCTAGTATTTAGGCGCTGGGTGACCGGTATGGATTTAGTGACAGAATTAGACTTGGAAATGCACAGTAGCGTGTGTGTGAAGTTATTCTGAATGACCCTATGTGCACCTTGAATATTATATACCCTTTTAGGGATAGATTTCAAATAGCTCTGATATAGCAGAAACCACTAAATTATGAAATTGCTAAATTGGGAATTGTATTTCAACCCAGAACAAAAAATGTACTTTGGCGGACACTAAATAACTTGCCCATCCACAACAGGACAGCGGTAACGACAGATTTAGCGGGATATAAATTTGAGGCCTAGTATTTAGGCGCTGGGTGACCGGTATGGATTTAGTGACAGAATTAGACTTGGAAATGCACAGTAGCGTGTGTGTGAAGTTATTCTGAATGACCCTATGTGCACCTTGAATATTATATACCCTTTTAGGGATAGATTTCAAATAGCTCTGATATAGCAGAAACCACTAAATTATGAAATTGCTAAATTGGGAATTGTATTTTAACCCTGAACAAAAAATGTGCTTTGACGGACACTAAATAACTTGCCCAGCCACAACAGTACAGCGGTAACGACAGATTTAGCGGGATATAAATTTGAGGCCTAGTATTTAGGCGCTGGGTGACCGGTATGGATTTAGTGACAGAATTAGACTGGGATATGGCCAAAAAATAACCACACTATTGCTGGTTAAATGCACTTGGTGTGACAGCTTGACCAACCACACTACTGAGGGTTAAATGCACTTGGTGATGGGTGCAGCTTGCCCCTGATGTAGTATATGGCCAAAAAATGAACAGACTATTGCTGGTTAAATGCACTTGGTGACGGGCGCAGCTTGCCCCTGATTTAGTATATGGCCAAAAAATTAACAGACTATTGCTGGTTAAATGCACTTGGTGTGACAGCTTCACCCTGATGTAGGCTTTAGCCAAAAACAACCACACCATTGAGGGTTAAATGCACTTGGTGACAGGTGCAGCTTGCCCCTGATGTAGCATATGGCCAAAAAATAAACAGACTATTGCTGGTTAAATGCACTTGGTGTGACAGCTTCACCCTGATGTAGGCTTTAGCCAAAAAACAACCACACCATTGAGGGTTAAATGCACTTGGTCGCAGCTTGTGCTGGCCCACCACAAGACACAAAATGGCTGCCGATCACCCCAGAAAAAAGTGACTGACAAACGGTCTGGGCAGCCTAAAAACAGTGAGCAATTGAATTTCAGCAGCTCAATGATGCACAGCTGCAGATCGATCGATTAATCAAGTACTTTGGAGAAGTTAATCTGCCTAATCTCGCCCTACTGTCGCAGCCGCAACCTCTCCCTACGCTAATCAGAGCAGAGTGACGGGCGGCGCTATGTGACTCCAGCTTAAATAGAGGCTGGGTCACATGGTGCTCTGGCCAATCACAGCCATGCCAATAGTAGGCATGGCTGTTACGGCCTCTTGGGGCAAGTAGTATGACGCTTGTTGATTGGCTGCTTTGCAGCCTTTCAAAAAGCACCAAGAAAGCGTCACAAACGCGCCAAGAAAGCGACGAACACCGAACCCGAACCCGGACTTTTACGAAAATGTCCGGGTTCGGGTCCGTGTCACGGACACCCCAAAATTCGGTACGAACCCGAACTATACAGTTCGAGTTCGCTCATCCCTAATTATAAGGGCACCCACATGATTGTGCAACTAGGCATCATGAATGGCTTCAAAATCTGGGAACTCAAAAGGTCCATTATTCTATAATAAGGAAATGATATCTCAAGGTCATTTTCCATCTCATAGTTTGTTTCAACTGCAATGATAGACCACTGTATAGTGAGTAGTGATGAGCGGCAGGGGCAATATTCGAATTTGCTATATTTTGCGAATATTTGGGCAAATATTCATCATATGTTTGCGAATTCGAGAAATTGCGTTTATTTTCTTGATTGCGAAAATCAGCAATGTAATATTTGCGTAATGTGTGCATAATACAGGCGTGGGTCACTGTTGCTACATTTTTCAAGCTGCTAGAAGTTTCCTAAAACTGGAGAAAATGGTTGGCATGGCAGAACATTACAATAGCTTTATATGCAGATAGAGCGCTCCAATATATTCACGATTGCGCAACTCGGCAATTAATAGTGCGCATATTTTTGCGCAATACGTGCAACTTTACATTTTAGCAGGTCTGACTACATATTACTGATTGGTGCACTAAGTATTGTTGTGAACTTGTGACATCACAGAACTATGTCTGCAGCATGTATGTATGGACAGCAGAACCTATCAGCTACACTATATCACTATCTACCCTACACTGGCTATCTCCCACTAACTATCTGTATTATATTTATAAGCTAACTAACTATCTAATGTAATTAAACAGTAAAGCACAGAGCACAGCAATGACACTGCTCTCTCTCTCAGAACTCCATAAAACTACAGATATACAGGTCCTTCTAAAAAAATTAGCATATTGTGATAAAGTTCGTTATTTTCTGTAATGTACTGATAAACATTAGACTTTCATATATTTTAGATTCATTACACACAACTGAAGTAGTTCAAGCCTTTTATTGTTTTAATATTGATGATTTTGGCATACAGCTCATGAAAACCCAAAATTCCTATCTAAAAAAATTAGCATATCATGAAAAGGTTCTCTAAAAGAGCTATTAACCTAATCATCTGAATCAACTAATTAACTGTAAACACCTGCAAAAGAATCCTGAGGCTTTTAAAAACTCCCAGCCTGGTTCATTACTCAAAACCACAATCATGGGTAAGACTGCCGACCTGACTGCTGTCCAGAAGGGCATCATTGACACCCTCAAGCAAGAGGGTAAGACACAGAAAGAAATTTCTGAACGAATAGGCTGTTCCCAGAGTGCTGTATCAAGGCACCTCAGTGGGAAGTCTGTGGGAAGGAAAAAGTGTGGCAGAAAACGCTGCACAACGAGAAGAGGTGACCGGACCCTGAGGAAGATTGTGGAGAAGGACCGATTCCAGACCTTGGGGGACCTGCGGAAGCAGTGGACTGAGTCTGGAGTAGAAACATCCAGAGCCACCGTGTACAGGTGTGTGCAGGAAATGGACTACAGGTGCCGCATTCCCCAGGTCAAGCCACTTTTGAACCAGAAACAGCGGCAGAAGCACCTGACCTGGGCTACAGAGAAGCAGCACTGGACTGTTGCTCAGTGGTCCAAAGTACTTTTTTCGGATGAAAGCAAATTTTGCATGTCATTCAGAAATCAAGGTGCCAGAGTCTGGAGGAAGACTGGCGAGAGGGAAATGCCAAAATGCCTGAAGTCCAGTGTCAAGTACCCACAGTCAGTGATGGTCTGGGGTGCCATGTCAGCGGCTGGTGTTGGTCCACTGTGTTTTATCAAGGGCAGGGTCAATGCAGCTAGCTATCAGGAGATTTTGGAGCACTTCATGCTTCCATCTGCTGAAAAGCTTTATGGAGATGAAGATTTCATTTTTCAGCACGACCTGGCACCTGCTCACAGTACCAAAACCACTGGTATATGGTTTACTGACCATGGTATTACTGTGCTCAATTGGCCTGCCAACTCTCCTGACCTGAACCCCATAGAGAATCTGTGGGATATTGGGAAGAGAAAGTTGAGAGACGCAAGACCCAACACTCTGGATAAGCTTAAGGCCGCTAAGCATCCTGGGCCTCCATAACACCTCAGCAGTGCCACAGGCTGATTGCCTCCATGCCACGCCGCATTGAAGCAGTCATTTCTGCAAAAGGATTCCCGACCAAGTAGTGAGTGCATAACTGAACATAATTATTTGAAGGTTGACTTTTTTCGTATTAAAAACACTTTTCTTTTATTGGTCGGATGAAATATGCTAATTTTATGAGATAGGAATTTTGGGTTTTCATGTTTATCAGTACATTACAGAAAATAATGAACTTTATCACAATATGCTAATTTTTTTAGAAGGACCTGTATACATGAGCATATATATATATATAATAACGAGGCAGCGCTTCCAGCTTTAGGTGACAGGATGAAGACCCCAAAACTTTAATCCCAGCAACGTTTCGGCCTACTCAATGAGGCCTTTATCAAATAGTCTATGCAAATAGTCAGTATTTGCAGTATTGGCCCTTTTTCAGGACCTCTGCAATTCGACTGGGCATGCTCTCAATCAACTTCTGGGCCAATTCCTGACTGATAGCAACCCATTCTTTCATAATCACTTCTTGGAGTTTGTCAGAATTAGTGGGTTTTTGTTTGTCCACCCGCCTCTTGAGGATTGACCACAAGTTCTCAATGGGATTAAGATCTGGGGAGTTTCCAGGCCATGGACCCAAAATGTCAACGTTTTGGTCCCCGAGCCACTTAGTTATCACTTTTGCCTTATGTCACAGTGCTCCATCGTGCTGGAAAATGCATTGTTCTTCACCAAACTTTTGTTGGATTGTTGGAAGAAGTTGCTGTTAAAGGGTGTTTTGGTACCACGTGTTTTGGTATTCATGGCTGTGTTTTTTGGCAAAATTGTGAGCGAGCCCACTCCCTTAGATGAGAAGCAACCCCACACATGAATGGTCTCAGGATGCTTTACTGTTGGCGTGACACAGGACTGATGGTAGCGCTCACCTTTTCTTCTCCGGACAAGCCTTTTTCCTGATGCCCCAAACAATCGGAAAGAGGCTTCATCGGCGAATATGACTTTGCCCCAGTCCTCAGCAGTCCATTCACCATATTTTCTGCAGAAGATCAATCTGTCCCTGATGTTTTTTTTGGAGAGAAGTGGCTTCTTTGCTGCCCTTCTTGACACCAGGCCATCTTCCAAAAGTCTTTGCCTCACTGTGCGTGCAGATGCGCTCACACCTGCCTGCTGCCATTCCTGAGCAAGCTCTGCACTGGTGGCACTCCGATCCCGCAGCTGAATCCTCTTTAGGAGACGATCCTAGCGCTTGCTGGACTTTCTTGGACGCCCTGAAGCCTTCTTAACCTTGAACCTCTTTCCTTGAAGTTCTTGATGATCCTATAAATTGTTGATTAAGGTGCAATCTTAGTAGCCACAATATCCTTGCCTGTAAAGCCATTTTTATGCAATGCAATGATGGCTACACGCGTTTCTTTGCAGGTCACCATGGTTAACAATGGAAGAACAATGATTTCAAGCATCATTCTCCTTTTAACAGGTCAAGTCTGCCATTTTAACCCAATCAGCCTGACATAATGATCTCCAGCCTTGTGCTCCTCAACATTCTCACCTGAGTTAACAAGACGATTACTGAAATGATCTCAGCAGGTCCTTTGAAAGTTTTTTGGGGGATTAAGTTAATTTTCATGGCAAAGAAGGACTATGCAATTCATCTGATCACTCTTCATAACATTCTGGAGTATATGCAAATTGCTATTATAAAAACTTAAGCCGCAACTTTTCCAATTTCCAATATTTATGCAAATTCTCAAAACTTTTGGCCACAACGGTATATATATGGGCTCAAAGAGAAACTCTCAAAAATGTGCCCTGCTGGAGCATAGAAGCATTTATTTCAGGCCACGGGAGTACAGGCCCCAAAAATTAGGCATTCACCTGACAGAAAACAACTTGTGATGATGTGGCTGGAGGTACATTAGGCGGTCACTGGATAAATATTTTACTGTTGGCCACTGGAGTACAGGCCCCAAAAATTAGGCATTCACCTGACAGAAAAGAACTTGTGATTATGTAGCTGGAGGTACATTAGGCAGTCATTGCCTAAAAATTTTACTGTAGGTCAGTACAGGCCCCAAAAATTAGGCATTCACCTGACAGAAAAGAACTTGTGATTATGTGGCTGGAAGTACATTAAACGGTCATTGAATAAAAGTTTTACTGTAGGCCACTGGAGTAGAGGCCCCACAAATTAGGCATTCACTTAACAGAAAGGGCCTTTTATGCCGCTGTATATACATAAGACAAGGACCATTCTTTGTTCTGGGTAGTGGAGGATACGTGTGGGCTGGTCTGACGTTCTAGGCGTTCCCTGAGGCTGGTTGGGATGGCGGCTGTCGATGGGTTGGCTGAAAGAATGATCTCATATCCGAAGTGACCAGCACATTTTCAAACCACCCTCTTCTTGCAGGCGCGATAGGATTGGTAACCACCCCAGTTTCGCTGTTGGTCGAAATTCCTCTGCCAGCTCCCGCTACAGCAGAATGCAGCATCTCTCGCAGCAAGGCCTGAAAATGCAGCATTCTGCCAGCCCTCTGTAATGCTGGTAACATGTCTGCCGCCCTGGCGCCTGCTTCATCCTCAGTCTCCTCCCCCCAGCCATGGACAACACCAGGGATCCCAGAAAAGTTTAAAGTCCCCTCAAAGCCTGCTCTTCTTGCTCCTCCTCCTCACCCCAGCCATCATCCACCACTGACTCATCTTCAGACTCCTGCTGACTTGTCTCAAATGGAGTAGCCCCCCCTGGGAATTCATTCAGCATTGCGACTTCCTCATCTTCCAGCTCCTGCGCCTCGACGGCTTGATCAATGACACAATGCAATGCACACTCCAGAAAGAAGGCATAAGGTACGATGTCACTTATGGCACCCTGGCTGCGACTGACCAGTTTGGTGATCTCACCAATTTTCGCAGAAGTCTGCATGCGTCGCGCATGAGCAGACACTGGCGCAGTGAAAATAAACCAACCTCCCCAGAACCTGTCCTGCTGCAGAGTTTGTACAGGTAGTCATTAATGGCTCGTTGCTGCTGGAACAGCCTATCAAGCATATACAAGGTGGAGTTCCATCGCGTCCAGGTGTCACAAATCAGACGTCTGACGGGCAGGTTGTGTCACCGCTGAACGCCAGCAAGGTAAGCCATGGCCGTGTAAGATCTTCTAAAATGGCCAGAGATTTTCCTGGCCTGCCGCAAGACGTCCTGGACCCTGGGGTATTTGGCAACAAATCGCTGCACGACTAAGTTCAGAACGTATGCCATGCATGGCACGAGTGTCATTTTGCCATGATTCGGCACCATTGTCGCACACCATTTTACCAACTGTCAAATTGAGTAGGGTTAGCCACTGATCGGCCTGTGACCGCAGAGCTGAAAGCAGTGCAGGACCGGTGTGTCTCTTGGCTTCCTGGCACAACAGCCGCAACACAGCATGGCAACGTCTAACCTGGCACGTCAAATAGGTTCTGGGGAGCTTGTGGGGCGCAGCGGAAAAGGCGGCAGCAGTGGTAATAGAGGAGTCAGCCTAGGAAGAGATGGAGGATGGAGTAGGAAGAGGAAAAGAAGAGGCAGGTCTGCATGCAATCCATGGCGGTAACACCAAATCCTCACGGGACCCACGGGTTACATGCTTAATGGCCATCAGAAGGTTCACCCAGAGATATATTCACTTGCCGCTGAACATGGCCCTATGGCTCTGGGATGCCCTTCTGGAAGAAATATTTCCCTCCATTGCGGTGTGCCAATTGCCACAAATTTTCTAAAAACCTGGGAATAGATGGGAAAATAAATCCTCTGACTCGAGTGGAGGGGATATGATGGTGGTGGTGGTGTCTTTGGGGGTGCACACAGCAGAGAGTGAGGAGGGTGCAGATACAGAGAATGAGGAGGGTGCAGAGGCGGAAGGCTAAATGAGCCACTCAACCAACTCTGGTGCTTCCTTTGAAGTAATCGCACACTTCTTCTCCAACTTACCACTTAGGCTCCGGCCTTGTGCACCTGTCCCACCCCTACCACCCCTGTGGAACAGCCTGCCTGTTCCTCTGCCTGTGATTTTCAAAATGACCCTGTGTCTAAGTCCCTAGAGAAGAGCAGTGTTTCTGGAAGCAGGTATATCGCAGGCCTCAATCAATATTTGGTGGAAGCAGGTATATAGAACCCTTTAATCGGCATTTTGTGGAAGCAGGTGTATCGCAGGTCTCAATCAATATTTGGTGGAAAAAGGTATATCAATCTTCTTAATCAGTATTTTGTGGAAGTAGGTATATAGTAGGCCTCAATAAATATTTGGTGGAAACATGTATATCAAACCCCTTAATCACTATTTTGTGGAAGCAGGTGTCTCGCAGGCCTCAATCAATATTTGGTGGAAGCAGGTATATTAATACCCTTAATCAGTACTGTTTGGAAGCAGGTATATCACAGGCCTCAATCAATATTTTGTGGAAGCAGGTATATCAAACCCCTTAATTAGTATTTTGCAAAAGCAGTTATCTCGCAGGCCTCAATCAATCTTTAGTGGAATCAGGTAAATCAATCCCCTTAATCAGTATTTTGTGGAAGCAGGTATATCGTAGGCCTCAATAAATATTTGGTGGAAACAGGTATATCAAACCCCTTAATCAGTGTTTTGTGGAAGCAGGCATGTCGCAGGTCTTAATTAATATTTGGTTGAAACAGGAATATTAAACCCCTTAATTAGTATTTTGTGAAAGCAGGTATATCATAGGCCTCAATAAGTATTTTTTAGAAGCAGGTATATCACAGCCCTCAATCAGTATTTTGTGGAAGTAAGTATATCAAACTCGTTAATCAGTATTTTGTGGAAGCAGGTATCTCGCAGGCCTCTATCAATATTTAGTAGAAGCGGGTATACCAATCCCCTTAATCAGTAATTTTTGAAAGCAGGTATATAGCAGGCCTCAATCAATATTTGGTGGAAATAGGTATATCGAACCCCTTAATCAGTATTTTGTGAAAGCAGGTATATTGCAGCCCTTAATTAGCATTTTGTGGAAGCAGGTATATCGCAGGCCTCAATCAATATTCGGTGGAAGAAGGTATATCAATCCCCTTAATCAGTATTTTGTGGAAGCATGAATATCGCAGCCCCCAATCAGTATTTTGTGGAAATAGGTTTATCAAACCACTTAATTAGTATTTTGTGGAAGCAGGTATATCGCAGGCCTCAATCAATATTTGGTGGAAACAGGTGTATCGAACCCCTTAATAAGTATTTTCAGGAAGCAGGTATATCATAGAACTCAATCAGTATTTGTATAAGCAAGTATATCAAACCCCTTAATCAGTATTTTGTGGAAGCAGGTTTATCGTAGGCCTCAATCAATATTTGGTGGAAACAGGTGTATCGAACCCCTTAATCAGTATTTTCTGGAAGCAGGTATATCATAGAACTCAATCAGTATTTTGTATAAGCAAGTATATCAAACCCCTTAATCAGTATTTTGTGGAAGCAGGAATATCGCAGGCCTCAATCAGTATTTGGTGGAAACAGGTGTATCGAACCCCTTAACCACTTCAACCCCCCTAGCTGAAACACCCTTAATGACCAGGACACTTTTTACACTTCTGCACTACACTACTTTCACAGTTTATTGCTCGGTCATGCAACTTACCACCCAAATGAATTTTACCTCCTTTTCTTCTCACTAATAGAGCTTTCATTTGGTGGTATTTCATTGCTGCTGACATTTTTACTTTTTTGTTATTAATCAAAATTTTTAAAAACGATTTTTATGCAAAAAATTTACATTTTTCACTTTCAGTTGTAAAATTTTGCAAAAAAAACGACATCCATATATAAAGTTTTCGCTAAATTTATTGTTCTACATGTCTTTGATAAAAAAAATGTTTGGGTAAAAAAAAATGGTTTGGGTAAAAGTTATAGCGTTTACAAACTATGGTACAAAAATGTGAATTTCCGCTTTTTGAAGCAGCTCTGACTTTCTGAGCACCTGTCATGTTTCCTGAGGTTCTACAATGGCCAGACAGTACAAACACCCCACAAATGACCCCATTTCGGAAAGTAGACACCCTAAGGTATTCACTGATGGGCATAGCGAGTTCATAGAACTTTTCATTTTTTGTCACAAGTTAGCGGAAAATTATGATTTTTTTTTTTTTTTCTTATAAAGTCTCATATTCCACTAACTTGTGACAAAAAATAAAAACTTCCATGAACTCACTATGCCCATCACGAAATACCTTGGGGTGTCTTCTTTCTAAAATGGGGTCACTTGTGGGGTAGGTATACTGCCCTGGCATTTTAGGGGCCCAAATGCATGCATCCGAAAGGTGCTCTTTGGAATGTGGGCCCCTTTGCCCACTTAGGCTGCAAAAAAATGTCACACATGTGGTATCGCCGTACTCAGGAGAAGTTGGGCAATGTGTTTTGGGGTGTCTTTTTACATATACCCATGCTGGGTGAGAGAAATATCTCGGCAAAAGACAACTTTTCCCATTTTTTTTATACAAAGTTGGCATTTGACCAAGATATTTATCTCACCCAGCATGGGTATATGTAAAATGACACCCCAAAACACATTGCCCAACTTCTCCTGAGTACGGCCATACCAGATGTGTGACACTTTTTTGCAGCCTAGGTGGGCAAAGGGGCCCAAATTCCTTTTATGAGGGCATTTTTAGACATTTGGATCCCAGACTTCTTCTCACGCTTTCGGGCCCCTAAAATGCCAGGGCAGTAAAAATACCCCACATGTGACCCCATTTTGGAAAGAAGACACCCCAATGTATTCAATGAGGGGCATGGCGAGTTCATAGAATTTTAGTTTTTTTGGGCACAAGTTAGCGGACGTCTTTTTTGTATTTTCTCACAAAGTCTCCCTTTCCGCTAACTTGGGACAAAAATTTCAATCTTTCATGGACTCAAAGATTGAAATTTTGGGGTCACATGTGGGGTATTTATACTGCCCTGGCATTTTAGGGGCCCTGTCATTGATCACCCCCCTGTCCGTATGTGTTTTGCGGATCCGATCCATGTATCCGTGGATCCGTAAAAATCATACGGACGTCTAAATGGAGCCTTACAGGGGGGTGATCAATGACAGGGGGGTGATCAGGGGTGATCATGGGTTAATAAGGGGTTAATAAGTGACAGGGGGGGTGTAGTGTAGTGGTGTTTGGTGCTACTTATTACTGAGCTGCCTGTGTCCTCTGGTGGTCGATCCAAGCAAAAGGGACCACCAGAGGACCAGGTAGCTGGTATATTAGACGCTGTTATCAAAACAGCGTCTAATATACCTGTTAGGGGTTAAAAAAATCGCATCTCCAACGATAGCCGCTGGCAGGCTGGAGATCCTGTGAACGTGCGCGCCTGTTGCGCGCGTTCACAGGAAATCTCGCGTCTCGCGAGATGACGCATATATGCGTGACTGTGCGCAGAGCTGCCGCCTCCGGACCGCGATCCTGTGTTAGGCGGTCCGGAGGCGGTTAATTAGTATTTTCTGGAAGCAGGTATATCATAGAACTCAATCAGTATTTTGTATAAGCAAGTATATCAAACCCCTTAATCAGTATTTTGTGGAAGCAGTTATATCGCAGGCCTTAATCAATATTTGGTGGAAACAGGTGTATCAAACCCCTTAATCAGTATTTTCTGGAAGCAGGTAAATCATAGAACTCAATCAGCATTTGTATAAGCAAGTATATCAAACCACTTAATCAGTATTTTGTGGAAGCAGGTATATCGTAGGCCTCAATCA
Organism: Bufo gargarizans; assembly: GCF_014858855.1. Lineage (NCBI taxonomy): Eukaryota > Metazoa > Chordata > Amphibia > Anura > Bufonidae > Bufo > Bufo gargarizans. The sequence continues at coordinate 584,247,062 of NC_058082.1, forward strand.
ATATTTGGTGGGAACAGGTGTATCGAACCCCTTAATCAGTATTTTCTGGAAGCAGGTATATCATAGAACTCAATCAGTATTTTGTATAAGCAAGTATATCAAACCCCTTAATCAGTATTTTGTGGAAGCAAGTATATAGCAGGCCTCAATCAATATTTGGTGGAAACAGGTGTATCGAACCCCTTAATCAGTATTTTCTGGAAGCAGGTATATCATAGAACTCAATCAGTATTTTGTATAAGCAAGTATATCAAACCCCTTATTCAGTATTTTGTGGAAGCAGGTATATCACACCCCTCAATTTTTTTTTTGCCACAACAGTTATATCACACCCCCCTGTTTATTTGGGGCAACAGGTAATTCAAAGCCATCAATCAGTATTTTGTGTAAGCATGTATATCGCAGCCCTTAATCAGAATTTTGTGGAAGAAGGTATATCAAACCATTTAATCAGAATTTTGTGAAAGCAGGTATAGCGCAGGCCTCAATCAATATTTGGTGGAAACAGGTATATCAAACCCCATAATCAGTATTTTGTGGAAGCAGGTATATCGTAGGCCTCAATCAATATTTGGTGGAAACAGACATATTGAACCCCTTAATCAGTATTTTGTGGAAGCAGGTATTTCACAGCCCTCAATCAGTATTTTGTGGAAGCAAGTATATCAAACCCTTTAATCAGTATTTTGTGGAAGCAGGTATATAGCAGGCCTCAGTCAATATTTACATATACAATTATATACATGAGATACCCAGGTTATACCAGCATAAGCAGGAAGATGACTGTATGTATATAGCAGAAGAATCCAGATGGTAAATAGTAAGTACCTGTGCCTAATGCGTAGTGGACTGGCTCAGGCTGACTAGTGCTGAACGCTGGCTGATGACAGTAACTATGCCTGACAGTCAGAGATAGAAAGCGAGGGTGAGGTGGTTTCAAGTGCTGTCTGGAACGTCGTGGTAGTGGGATCGTGGATGGGCCAGTGAGTGGGTAGAGTGGGCAGTGGCACCTGCACTCCATCCTGCTGCAACGGTTCAGAAATTGGGCAGGCATATCACACAGCAGCGCTGATGACCTTGTGACATCACGTCATACAGCGCACTGTGCCGTCTGTATGTGCTGCCAGGCCCTGCCCCGTGCCATGGGGATACTTAAAGGGACAATGCCTGGATTGCCTGACCCGTCACCCACAAAAAAGGAGGACTTCTAGCTGTCCATCCTGGCCTTGTACCATATGGAGGACCAGGAGTCTAAAAACTGGACTGTCCGACCTAAAACCGGACGTCTGGCCACCCTACCTAGGGAGCATCGCTGTGAGAATTGCCACTGTGAATGATTATTGCACTCAGAGCCACTGCCACTCCCATCTTCCGCTCTGCTCTTCCGAAGCTTGCGGCAAGTGCCCCAATTGCCGTGAAAAGTACTGTTGGACATTCTAAAGTCTCCAACGACTTTATCCAACCCATTTCAAGTCCTCAAGACAACATTAGTAATGTCAGACTGACATATATAGCTTTAGGTAAATGGATGGTATAAGGTGGTAAAAAAAAAAAAACTTGCTTGTTTAACCCTCAATGACCAGGCCTTAAAAGGCCTTAAATGGGATTTCCTCTGGATAGGTCATCAGCATTTGACCACAGTGGGTTTCTAACGCCAAGTATCCCCACCAATCAGCTGATTGAGAAGACACAGGAGCTCGCAGTAATGCTGCAAACTGCTCACAGTTTTGCCTAGGCCAGTGATGTCCCATTGATCGGTCACAAAGTCTAGGGCATTGAAGTCGAAGGGCTGAGATGCGATACCAAGCACAGCCACTATACAATGTATAAGTTGAGGGAAGACTTGGTAAGCTGAGGGAAGACTGTGGCTTTACCACAAGGCCCGTTGCCTTCTCATTTAACTGATTGGACCCCCACTGATCAGATACTGATAAACTATAAAAATCTTGGAAAACCCCTTTAATGACGAACAAAACTTTTCCTCTCTGCATCTGGAGTACATATAAATGATGTAATTTATAGAATAAAATTGATATAAATTATGTCATTTATACAATGTTTTTGCTTATTATGGACGTGTGGAACTGTGGATACCTAATATGTGTATTTTTTTTATTGAATATGTGTACAATAAAATGTATTTTACTCTAAATAGAGGATAAGTCATCAGTATAAAAGTCTCAGAAGACCCCATTCAAAGAGGTCTAAAAATGATCCCTTTTTGGAGGCAGATACCTTCTTCTCTATCTTCTAAACTATAAAATGGCGGACAGCATTTTGAGCGGTTGGTCCAAAATTAATTTCAAAAGCTTCTGATTTACAAAGTCTTTAAGATATTTATATTCTGCCTCTTTAGAATGTATTTACTCAGCTAGTCCTTAGTGATTGTTGCACCAAATAAATCAAGGCTAATACTTCAATGCTAAGAAGATCCTGCCAAGATCCAATAATACATTAATTAATTGTAAGATTAGAAATAAGGCTCTATATTTTTTTTCTGAAACAGCATCACCATAGGTCTTGAAAAGGATTCCAGCTACAATACCAGACAAAAAGCCCAATCATGGCATTGTTTCTGGTGTTCAAAAGCAGACCCTTAAGGAACCAATACAGAGATGAAAGTCATATGAATCCACCTATTGCAATAGGGCTGGCTGACTATGTAATGTGTATGGACATGCCCAAACTTTCCCATAATACAGGAAAGAAGGATTCGGCATGCTGAATGTTCCTAAGTGATGTAGGTTAGTGGATGGATTTATGCCTGCTTCCCTGGTGGTTTAACATAGAAGATAGATTAATGCTACATTGCCTGGTGAAAGTTAGCATTAGCAGCGGGTTCATTCTACCTTTATTGGGCCCAGTCAACCATCTAATTTCTATGGGTTGTCTGTACTCTTTCCCAACATAAAAGGACAGGGTGGCATTAGCAGGAGGTGCTTAAACCCACATGCAGTCGTGCACATATACAGGGGAGCAAATCCTGCACTTGTGGCCCGTTGCTAATGGCGATCCCCAGCAAAATGCATACGGTGGAGGATGCCCGCGGCGAACCACAAGTACCACAATAGACATCCCACACAAAGTAACAAGTGCGGATGTCATAATCAATATAACAATATAACAAAACAATAACAAAGACAGGTGCACTCTGCAGTCTCACTAAACCCTCAAACTGATTTTAAAATTGAGAGATTAGTCAACATGTCCTACGGTGTAGAACATGTCTAAGTCCGGGCACCACGCCAAGGTTTCTCAAGTAGCCCGGGACCTAACACTCTCCTACCTCAGCCGTATGGGCAATACCAGGAGCCAGTGGGCAAATTACAGGAGCATGAGGCCGACTCACAAACAGCTCACTAGTTACCTCCAGCATGTAGCCATGCTTGCAATGGGAGGAGGGAGGAGTCTGCGAGTCCCACTCAAGACTGGCTGATATGGCCCAGGCCTCACAGGTGCACCTAAAGGTGTATAAACTCCAATTTAAATGTGCCTGTTTTCCATCTTCAGGCCACATTTAGGTGCACCTGTGAGGCCTGGGCCATATCAGCCAGTCTTGAGTGGGACATGCAGACTCCTCACTCCTCCCATTGCAAGCATGGCTACATGCTGGAGGTAACTGGTGAGTTGTTTGTGAGTCGGCCTCATGCTCCTGTAATTTGCCTACTGGCTCCTGGTATTGCCCATACGGCTCAGGTAGGAGAGTGTTAGGTCCCGGGCTACTTGAGAAACCTTGGCGTGGTGCCCGGGCTTAGACATGTTCTACACCGTAGGACATGTTGACTAATCTCTCAATTTTAAAATCAGTTTGAGGGTTTAGTGAGACTGCAGAGTGCACCTGTCTTTGTTATTGTTTTGTTATACTCTTTCCCAACGGTAGCTGTCAGGGGAAAGAGGAATCCAGCTGTTGGATCTGAATATGCTAAGCTTTCAACAGATGAGTCTATGAGATGCATATTCCCTTTTCCTCATTTGGAACACATGCATGCTTGGCCAAGTATACATGTGTATCCAAAGTTTGACGAAAAAGCTTTCCATCAGCCAATAGCTACAACATGTAAGAGATATGGCCACCTTTAACATTCACCCATAAAGAGTTTTTTTGATTGTTTTATACTGATGACTAGTGTTGAGTGAATGAAAGTATCCGTAGTGGACTGTCAGGCAGAATTTAAACCGCCACAAAGCTTAATTTACTCGTGTTTTGTGGTAACTAATAAATTTTCCCTGAAATGGCATTAAAAATAAAATAAAAAATCATGCTCACCTCATCTATTTTTGCATGAAGAGGCCACTGTGGCCATCTTGCTTGAAGATCCCATGCGAAATCTCATGCATGGTTACACCAGCCAGGGAGATGACGCCATCAGGCATCGCACAAGATTTCGCACTGGATCTTCAAGCAAGATGACCGTGGAAGCCTCTTCGCGCTCAGATGGATAAGGTAAATACATTTATTTTAAATGATTAACCCTGAAAGGGTTTTATATTAATCTCAGATACTGCGATCAAAAATGAAAACGACATCTGAGGGGTTCAAGAATGGGGAGGCGCAATTCGCTGTTCCCTGTCATTGAGCCCTCTGCTTCCAAAGAAATGCGCTTCGTGATGAAATAATTCATCACAAAGCAATTTTTTTGGTAAAATTTGATAAAGCAGCCGAATCAAATTTTTAAAAATTTCGCTCATCTCTACTGATGATCTGTCCTCAGGATAGTTTATCGGTATCTGATCGGTGGGTACTCCAACATCTGGGACCTCTGCTGATCAGCTGTTTGAGGAGGCCATTGCACTCCGGTGAGTGACACGGGCCTTCTCGCAGCTTAATTTGGCTAGTGACATCAAGGTAATTGGTCACATGGACTAGGCACATCTCGCATGAATGGAACCAAGCTGTGATACCGAGCACAGCTACTATACAATGTAGGGTGCTGTGCTTGGTAAGCAGAGAGAAGGCCGTGATTATCTCCAGAGTACCATGGCCTCCTCAAACATCTTATTGGTGGGGGTTACAGCTATTGGGCATTCAAAATCGGATACTGATGATTTATCCTGAGGATAGATCATCATTATAAAACAGTCAGAAAACCCTTTTTAATTCTAACATATTTAGTCAATAAAAAGAAACAAATCTATATAGTTTATCCTGTCATCTTGAAAAGATCGAAGAAGCAACCCAAAAAAATTCAAAGTCAATTTGCTTCATGTTAGGGGAAAACTTAATTTGTGACTCCAAATCCATGACCCATCTCCAGTAATATAGCAACCATTATGTGAATGTTTGCCCATTTTGATATATCTTATGACCTTGTTTGCCTTGGCAGGAGCTGCCTGGCATTGGTTGCTACAGCTCAGTTTGCTGTTCACTAATATCCCCTAATCCTTTTCCATGTCAGTTTTCCTCATTGTTTTCCTATTTAATATGTAATAGTGACATGAATTTTCCCATCCCAAGTATACTCAGCAGTGTAAAATCTCAGTTGACACTTCTTCATGCAATACATCTCTGTAAAGTAATGGACTCTACAAATTATCCGATCGCTCTGTCCTGCTACATTGCTTAGTGCCCATTGTAATTTAAGTGCAGGTGTTACTGTGCCAGGTCCATGTTGAAGAGGCTGACCTCATCCTTTCTGCCCTTGCATTTGATTGATCGGTAATAAAAAAAAAACCTGTAAGGATTCTTAATGCAGTTTGCAAATGTCTGTGTTGCCATTAAACAAACATTTCCAGAAACGACATCCTTCCTGTATATGTTTTCCCAATTGCCTGGAAATCTTTACTTGGGTTGTCAGTCTAGACATCTTAAAATCCCTTATAGACTATATCAGTCCAAGGCCATATTATTTCTACTTTAGATGATAGCAGTAGAACAGCTGGGACAGTCTGGTAAGAAGTTCCAATGGCAACAAGTTGGGCATCTAGAATTGGTCAAATGTGACTGGAACCTCATTATATGAGGAGTACCCTAATATCTTTAACATAAAGGCCACACCATTGCTGCTTAAAAATTTTAAATGATTCCTTGTCACCATTTTGGAAAAGACAATTGATTATTTTTTTCTATATATGATAAAAAACGACAACCCACAACCATCATAAACAGTGCCCTGTTAACACTGTTTTTCTCACCACAAATAATTATCTTCATACCAAGGTATTTAAGAATTTAATTCATTTTATTACATATCCACAGTATATACCATACATGTCTGATGGGTAGGTTCCCACCTCTGGGATCTGGTCATATTGAGTAAAGGGGAATCCCCCAAATCCTCTTCCACCTGTTGAGGTGATAAGCAACCACCATGTTTCCATTCAGATTCTACTTGCCTTGTTGAACTGGGATCATCAAACCCCTTTAAATAAGAGAAGTTCTGAAAGGTGGAAAAATAATTAATATCTTTGGAAAAACCCCATCTATATAACCTTAAGGTGGTCCTACATTAGAAAATGTCTTCCATGTTTCCAGAACAGTAAATAATTATTGGTAAAATTACCCTTAGAGACTTTTATGGGCACCAGACCATCAGTATTTCCAGGGTGGGGGTCCAACTCTCGTCATCCCTGCTGATGAGCTGTTCAAAGGGACCATAGTTTTGTGGCCTTTTAAAACAACTGATCAGAGAGGGTGCTAGGAGTCATCCACCAACCAATCCAATTATTGTTGCCTATCCTATGCCGCGATCCAATCACAGCAGAGAGCCTCAGGGAGAAAAAAAATCTCACCTTCTCCCTGGCTGTGACGCTCTCCGCTGTGATTGGATCGCAGCACAGCCAGGGAGAAGGAGACGCCCATTGAGAAACCCTGGCGTCTCCTCCTCCCTGTACCGATGCTCAGTATTAGCATACTGAGCGCTAAAAGTGCAGGGGGGAACAGTGGGGCGTACAAGCGCTATTTTAAAAAATCAGGCAGGGTGGCAGCATCAGCGGGGGTACCCTGCAAGTACAGGTATTTATCTCCATTAGTACAAAACAATGAAAGGTCCTCTTTAAATAATCTAGGGAGACAACTGAAGAAATGTTTCAACGGCGAATGAATAAGGCAGAGTGTACTTGTGCTGGTGTTATACATGTATACCATCTGCAAAAGTCATTGGGTAATCGCTCTCAGAAATAGACTATACGCCAGTTATAAAGTGTAGCGGTTTCCAAACCTTTTTCTGAAAATGACGCATCTTACTGGTTTAATAAATTTTATAAAAACCCATTATGTATTGATGACAGATTCTAGGAATAACAGGAACAAGAATGACCGTCCTGAGCTGTGATTTTCAATGTACGGTACATATCTCACCTGCATATGTCCATTTATGAGTGCTGAGAAGTCGTGTCTAGTTACTGGGATGATGAAAGTTATCATTAAACTATAATTATTTTTGCTTAAAGATGATATTCCCAATGTGTTTGGCCACAATGTTTGGGTTCTCTTTCAGTTATATGCAGGTAGAGTGATGATAATTCACACACAAAAAAAAAATAGAAAGGCTGTACTAAATCTATGCCCACCTCCACAATCATGGTCTTTAATAGTCTCAATGTTTAAAAATAAATAAATAAATAAAAGATGGCAACTTTACAGTAGGTCTTAAGTAAAAGTCTACTATTGTCTTCTTTTTACTACTGTAAAATTGTTTCCATAGTAACAGACAACAGACAGTCTGATACAGTTATATTCTCATACATCTGTCTCCTATTTCTTAATATCCTATTGAATGTATGCTACATGAAGTAGGAGAGGTAAAATCGGTAAAAAATATGATTTCAGAATTAACCCCTTCTACCCCAGGCCAGTTTTCGCCTTCCTGCCAGGCCTATTTTTGAAAATCTAATATGTCACTTTATGTGGTAATAACGTAGGAATGGTTTTGCTTATCTAACCAATTCTGAGACTTTCTCATGACACATTGTAATTTATTTTTATTTTTTTGGGCACAAATCTTTAAGTTTATTTTTTATTTTTATATATATTTTTTTTACAACACAAAATTAAAAACCACCGGAAATTTTGACAATGCCGGGTCTGAGCACATCAAAGCAAGTTCTACCAACATAGCTGATATAATGCATTACATATCACATTAAACAAAGAGTAGAATACCAATACAGTACATAATCCTTCTTTAACCCCTTGGCCATTTTTTGAAAATCTGACCAGTGTCAATTTAACCACCTCCGGACCGCCTAACGCAGATTCGCGTTCCGGAGGTGGCAGGCTGGCGCACAGTCACGCATATATGCGTCATCTCGCGAGACGCGAGATTTCCTGTGAACGCGCGCACACAGGCACGCGCGCTCACAGGAACGGAAGGTAAGCGAGTGGATCTCCAGCATGCCAGCGGCGATCGTTCGCTGGCAGGCTGGAGATCCGAATTTTTTAACCCCTAACAGGTATATTAGACGCTGTTTTCATAACAGCGTCTAATATACCTCCTACCTGGTCCTCTGGTGGTCCCTTTTGTTAGGATCGACCACCAGAGGACTCAGGTAGGTCAGTACAGTCGCACCAAACACCACACTACACTACACTACACTACACCCCCCCCCGTCACTTATTAACCCCTCATTTTTTACACATTTTGATTGCAAAGTTCTTCTCACACATTTGGGCCCCTAAATTGCCAGGGCAGTATAACTACGCCACAAGTGACCCCATTTTGGAAAGAAGACACCCCAAGGTATTCCGTGAGGGGCATGGCGAGTTCCTAGAATTTTTTATTTTTTGTCGCAAGTTAGTGGAATATGAGACTTTGTAAGAAAAAAAATAAAAATAAAAATCATCATCATTTTCCGCTAACTTGTGACAAAAAATAAAAAGTTCTATGAACTCACTATGCCCATCAGCGAATACCTTAGGGTGTCTACTTTCCGAAATGGGGTCATTTGTGGGGGTTTTCTACTGTTTGGGCATTGTAGAACCTCAGGAATCATGACAGGTGCTCAGAAAGTCAGAGCTGTTTCAAAAAGCGGAAATTCACATTTTTGTACCATAGTTTGTAAATGCTATAACTTTTACCCAAACCATTTTTTTTTTTGCCCAAACATTTTTTTTTTATCAAAGACATGTAGAACAATAAATTTGGCGAAAAATTTATATATGGATGTCGTTTTTTTTGCAAAATTTTACAGCTGAAAGTGAAAAATGTCATTTTTTTGCAAAAAAATCGTTACATTTTGATTAATAACAAAAAAAGTAAAAATGTCAGCAGCAATAAAATACCACCAAATGAAAGCTCCATTAGTGAGAAGAAAAGGAGGTAAAATTCATTTGGGTGGTAAGTTGCATGACCGAGCGATAAACGGTGAAAGGAGTGTAGTGCCGAAGTGTAAAAAGTGCTCTGGTCATGAAGGGGGTTTCACCTAGCGGGGCTGAAGTGGTTAAGTGCTGATAACTTTAAAACGCTTTGACTTATCCAGGCCATTCTGAGACTGTTTATTCGTCACATATTGTACTTCATGACACTGGTAAAATGAAGTAAAAAAGTCATTTTTATTTATAAAAAAATAGCAAATTTACCAATTTTTTTTAAAAAAATAGCAAATTTCCAAGTTTCAATTTCTCTACTTCTATAATACATAGTAATACCTCCAAAAATAGTTATTACTTTACATTCCCCATATGTCTACTTCATGTTTGGATCATTTTGGGAATGATATTTTATTTTTTGGGGATGTTACAAGGCTTAGAAGTTTAGAAGTAAATCTTGAAATTTTTCAGAAATTTTCAAAAACCCAATTTTTAGGGACCAGTTCAGGTCTGAAGTCACTTTGTGAGGCTTACATAATAGAAACCACCCAAAAATGACCCCATTCTATAAACTACACCCCTCAAGGTATTAAAAACTGATTTTACAAACTTTGTTAGCCCTTTTTTTCCAGTTACAAAGCAAGGGTTAACAGCCAAACCAAACTCAATATTTATGGCTCTAATACTGTAGTTTACAGAAACACCCCATATGTGGTCGTAAACCGCTGTACGGGCACACGGCAGGGCGCAGAAGGAAAGGAATGCCATACTGTTTTTGGAAGGCAGGTTTTGCTGGGCTGTTTTTTTTTTACACCATGTCCCATTTGAAGCCCCCTAATGCACCCCTAGAGTAGAAACTCCATTAAAGTGACCCCATTTTAGAAACTACGGGATAGGGTAGCAGTATTGTTGGTACTAGTTTAGGGTACATATGATTTTTGGTTGCTCTATATTACACTTTTTGTGAGGCAAGGTAACAAGAAATAGCTGTTTTGGCACAGTTTTTATTTTTTGTTATTTACAACATTCAACAGGTTAGATCATGTGATATTTTTATAGACCAGGTTGTCACAGACGCTGCGATATCTAATATGTATACTTTCTTTTTATTTATGTAAGTTTTGCACAACGATTTTATTTTTGAAGCAAAAAAAAACGTTTTAGTGTTTCCATAGTCTGAGAGCCATAATTTTTTCAATTTTTGTGCGATTACCTTGGGTAGGGTATGATTTTTGCGGGATGAGATGACGGTTTTATTGGCACTATTTTGGGGTGCGTGTGCCTTTTTGATCGCTTGCTATTACACTTTTTGTGATGTAAGGTGAGAAAAAATAGCTTTTTTTACACCGTTTTTATTTTTTTACGGTATTCACCTGAGGGGTTAGGTCATGTGATAATTTTTATTGAGAAAGTTATTAAGGACACTGGGATACCTAATATGTATACTTTCTTTTTATTTATGTAAGTTTTACACAATGATTTCATTTTTGAAGCAAAAAAAAAATCATGTCTTAGTGTTTCCATAGTCTGAGAGCCATAGTTTTTTCAGTTTTTGGGCGATTATCTTAGATAGGGTCTCATTTTTTGCGGGATGAGATGACGGTTTAATTGGTACTATTTTGGGGTGCATTTGACTTTTTGATCGCTTGCTATTACACTTTTTGTGATGTAAGGTGACAAAAAATGGTTTATTTAGCATAGTTTTTATTTTTTATTTTTTTCATCTCAGGGTTTAGGTCATGCGATATTTTTATAGAGCCGGTTGATACAGACGCGGAAATACCTAATATGTATACTTTTTTTTATTTATGTAAGTTCTACCTAATAACAGCTTTTTTAAAACAAAAAAAATGATGTTTTAGTGTCTCCATATTCTGATCTATATTTTTTTTTATTTTTTGGGTGATTTTCGGGATGAGGTGACAGTTAGATTGGTACTATTTTGGTGGGCAAACGCCTTTTTTATCGCTTGCTGTTTTACTTTTTGTGATGTAAGATGACAAAAAAATGGTTTATTTAGCACAGTTTTCATTTTTTACGGTGTTCATCTGAGAGGTTAGGTCATGTGATATGTTTATAGTGCCGGTCGATATGGACACGGCGATACCTAATATCTATACTTTCTTTTTATTTATATAAGTTTTACACAATGATTTCATTTTTGAAGCAAAAAAAAAAACATGTTATAGTGTTTCCATAGTCTGAGAGCCATAGTCTTTACAGTTTTTGGGCGATTATCTTAGGTAGGGTCTCATTTTTTGCGGGTTTGATTGGCACTATTTTGGGGTGCATATGACTTTCTGCTCGCTTGCTATTTCACTTTTTGTGATGTAAGGTGACAAAAAATTGTTTATTTAGCACAGTTTTTATTTTTTACGGTGCTCATCTCAGGGGTTAGGTCATGTGATATTTTTATAGAGCCGGTCGGACGCGGCAATTTTTTATTTATGTAAGTTTTACCTAATAACAGCTTTTTTAAAACAAAAAAAAAGATGTTTTAGTGTCTCCATATTTTTTTTTTGGGTGATTGTCTCAGGTAGGGGCTCATTTTTTGCGGGATGAGGTGACGGTTAGATTGGTACTATTTTGGTGGGCAAAATTTTTTACGGTGTTCATCTGAGGGGTTAGGTCATGTGATATGTTTATAGAGACGGTCGATACGTACACGGCGACACCTAATATGTATACTTTTTTTTTCTTCCTATTTTTTACCAATTTTTTTAACTTTATTTGGGGAAAATGACTTCTTTTTTTTACTTGAAACTTTTGATTTTTTTGGGGGAAAATGACATTTTTTCCACTTTTTTCACTTTCTTTTTTGTCCCACTTTTGGACTTGAACTTTTGGGGCTCAAATCCTCATCTGCATCGCGCTGCCTTCCATGCCATCGGGTCCCCCCTACAGCCTCATGGGGACCCGATTGGAACCCCCGATCGCCGCTGCAAACCTCAGGTAAAGCCACAAACCGCAGGTTTGCTGCGATCACTGATGCGGAGGGGTCACCTCCCCCTGCGTTGTAGAAGGATCAGTTGTAGCATCCAGCATGTACACACTCCAGGAAGTTGTATAAACCAAAAAGTGATGCAGTATGGGAAGGGATTTAAAGGGATGCAATCAGTGCAACTACATGACAGCTGAGAGAGGCTTACGAGATGACAAAACGAAAGCAAAACAAAAGAACCTCAAGCAGGAGGTTCAGAAGAACGTCTGTCAGAGCTTCTCAGATGTCTGGTGGTGACAGTACCCCTCCTTATACGAGTGGACTCCGGACACTCAGAGCCCACCTTCTCAGGATGGGACCTATGGAAATCCCTGATGAGACGAGTGGCCTTAATGTCCATCACTGGGACCCACATCCTCTCCTCAGGACCATAACCCTCCCAATGAACGAGGTACTGGAGAGAACCGTGGACAACACGAGTATCCACAAGAGACCTAGAGACCTGAAATTTAAGATTACCATCAACCACAATCGGAGGAGGAGGCAAAGACGAGGGTACAATGGGTTGGACATAAGGTTTTAATATGGACTTATGAAAAACATTATGGATCTTCCAAGTCTGAGGAAGATCAAGACGGTAGGCAACAGGATTGATGACGGACAAGATTTTGTAAGGCCCAATAAACTTAGGACTAGGGATGAGCGAACTCGAACTGTATAGTTCGGGTTCGTACCGAATTTTGGGGTGTCCGTGACACGGACCCGAACCCGGACATTTTCGTAAAAGTCCGGGTTCGGTGTTCGTCGCTTTCTTGGCGCTTTTGTGACGCTTTCTTGGCGCTTTTTGAAAGGCTGCAAAGCAGCCAATCAACAAGCGTCATACTACTTGCTCCAAGAGGCCATCACAGCCATGCCTACTATTGGCATGGCTGTGATTGGCCAGAGCACCATGTGACCCAGCCTCTATTTAAGCTGGAGTCACATAGCGCCGCCCGTTACTCTGCTCTGATTAGCGTAGGGAGAGGTTGCGGCTGCGACAGTAGGGCGAGATTAGGCAGATTAACTCCTCCAAAGTACTTGATTATTGATCGATCTGCAGCTGTGGATCATTGAGCTGCTGATACTCAATTGCTCACTGTTTTTAGGCTGCCCAGACCGTTTGTCAGTCACATTTTTCTGGGGTGATCGGCGGCCATTTTGTGTCTTGTGGTGCGCCAGCACAAGCTGCGACCAAGTGCATTTAACCCTCAATGGTGTGGTTGTTTTTTGGCTAAAGCCTACATCAGGGTGAAGCTGTCACACCAAGTGCATTTAACCAGCAATAGTCTGTTTATTTTTTGGCCATATACTACATCAGGGGCAAGCTGCGCCCGTCACCAAGTGCATTTAACCCTCAGTAGTGTGGTTGGTCAAGCTATCACACCAAGTGCATTTAACCAGCAATAGTCTGTTCATTTTTTGGCCATATACTAAATCAGGGGCAAGCTGCGCCCGTCACCAAGTGCATTTAACCAGCAATAGTCTGTTCATTTTTTGGCCATATACTACATCAGGGGCAAGCTGCGCCCGTCACCAAGTGCATTTAACCCTCAGTAGTGTGGTTGGTCAAGCTGTCACACCAAGTGCATTTAACCAGCAATAGTCTGTTCATTTTTTGGCCATATACTAAATCAGGGGCAAGCTGCGCCCGTCACCAAGTGCATTTAACCAGCAATAGTCTGTTCATTTTTTGGCCATATACTACATCAGGGGCAAGCTGCGCCCGTAACCAAGTGCATTTAACCCTCAGTAGTGTGGTTGGTCAAGCTGTGACACCAAGTGCATTTAACCAGCAATAGTCTGTTCATTTTTTGGCCATATACTACATCAGGGGCAAGCTGCGCCCGTCACCAAGTGCATTTAACCCTCAGTAGTGTGGTTGGTCAAGCTATCACACCAAGTGCATTTAACCAGCAATAGTCTGTTCATTTTTTGGCCATATACTAAATCAGGGGCAAGCTGCGCCCGTCACCAAGTGCATTTAACCAGCAATAGTCTGTTCATTTTTTGGCCATATACTACATCAGGGGCAAGCTGCGCCCGTCACCAAGTGCATTTAACCCTCAGTAGTGTGGTTGGTCAAGCTGTGACACCAAGTGCATTTAACCAGCAATAGTCTGTTCATTTTTTGGCCATATACTACATCAGGGGCAAGCTGCGCCCGTCACCAAGTGCATTTAACCCTCAGTAGTGTGGTTGGTCAAGCTGTGACACCAAGTGCATTTAACCAGCAATAGTCTGTTCATTTTTTGGCCATATACTACATCAGGGGCAAGCTGCGCCCGTCACCAAGTGCATTTAACCCTCAGTAGTGTGGTTGGTCAAGCTATTACACCAAGTGCATTTAACCAGCAATAGTCTGTTCATTTTTTGGCCATATACTACATCAGGGGCAAGCTGCGCCCGTCACCAAGTGCATTTAACCCTCAGTAGTGTGGTTGGTCAAGCTATCACACCAAGTGCATTTAACCAGCAATAGTCTGTTCATTTTTTGGCCATATACTACATCAGGGGCAAGCTGCGCCCGTCACCAAGTGCATTTAACCAGCAATAGTGTGGTTATTTTTTGGCCATATCCCAGTCTAATTCTGTCACTAAATCCATACCGGTCACCCAGCGCCTAAATACTAGGCCTCAAATTTATATCCCGCTAAATCTCTCGTTACCGCTGTACTGTTGTGGCTGGGCAAGTTATTTAGTATCCGTCAAAGCACATTTTTTGTTCAGGGTTGAAATACAATTCCCAATTTAGCAATTTCATAATTTAGTGGTTTCTGCTATATCAGAGCTATTTGAAATCTATCCCTAAAAGGGTATATAATATTCAAGGTGCACATAGGGTCATTCAGAATAACTTCACACACCCGCTACTGTGCATTTCCAAGTCCAATTCTGTTAGTAAATCCATACCGGTCACCCAGCGCCCAAATACTAGGCCTCAAATTTATATCCCGCTAAATCTCTCGTTACCGCTGTCCTGTTGTGGCTGGGAAAGTTATTTAGTGTCCGTCAAAGCACATTTTTTGTTCTGGGTTGAAATACAATTCCCAATTTAGCAATTTCATAATTTAGTGGTTTCTGCTATATCAGAGCTATTTGAAATCTATCCCTAAAAGGGTATATAATATTCAAGGTGCACATAGGGTCATTCAGAATAACTTCACACACACGCTACTGTGCATTTCCAAGTCTAATTCTGTCACTAAATCCATACCGGTCACCCAGCGCCTAAATACTAGGCCTCAAATTTATATCCCGCTAAATCTCTCGTTACCGCTGTCCTGTTGTGGCTGGGAAAGTTATTTAGTGTCCGTCAAAGCACATTTTTTGTTCTGGGTTGAAATACAATTCCCAATTTAGCAATTTCATAATTTAGTGGTTTCTGCTATATCAGAGCTATTTGAAATCTATCCCTAAAAGGGTATATAATATTCAAGGTGCACATAGGGTTATTCAGAATAACTTCACACACACGCTACTGTGCATTTCCAAGTCTAATTTTGTCACTAAATCCATACCGGTCACCCAGCGCCTAAATACTAGGCCTCAAATTTATATCCCGCTAAATCTCTCGTTACCGCTGTCCTGTTGTGGCTGGGAAAGTTATTTAGTGTCCGTCAAAGCACATTTTTTGTTCTGGGTTGAAATACAATTCCCAATTTAGCAATTTCATAATTTAGTGGTTTCTGCTATATCAGAGCTATTTGAAATCTATCCCTAAAAGGGTATATAATATTCAAGGTGCACATAGGGTCATTCAGAATAACTTCACACACACGCTACTGTGCATTTCCAAGTCTAATTCTGTCACTAAATCCATACCGGTCACCCAGCGCCTAAATACTAGGCCTCAAATGTATATCCCGCTAAATCTCTCGTTACCGCTGTCCTGTTGTGGCTGGGAAGGTTATTTAGTGTCCGTCAAAGCACATTTTTTGTTCTGGGTTGAAATACAATTCCCAATTTAGCAATTTCATAATTTAGTGGTTTCTGCTATATCAGAGCTATTTGAAATCTATCCCTAAAAGGGTATATAATATTCAAGGTGCACATAGGGTCATTCAGAATAACTTCACACACACGCTACTGTGCATTTCCAAGTCCAATTCTGTTAGTAAATCCATACCGGTCACCCAGCGCCTAAATACTAGGCCTCAAATTTATATCCCGCTGAATTTGAATACAATACATTGGGCCAAATAATATTTTTGTTGTTGTGGTGAACCATAACAATGAGGAAAACATCTAGTAAGGGACGTGGACGTGGACATGGTCGTGGTGATGTTAGTGGACCCTCTGGTGCTGGGAGAGGACGTGGCCGTTCTGCCACATCCACACGTCCTAGTGTACCAACTACCTCAGGTCCCAGTAGCCGCCAGAATTTACAGCGATATATGGTGGGGCCCAATGCCGTTCTAAGGATGGTAAGGCCTGAGCAGGTACATGCATTAGTCAATTGGGTGGCCGACAGTGGATCCAGCACGTTCACATTATCTCCCACCCAGTCTTCTGCAGAAAGCGCACAGATGGCGCCTGAAAACCAACCCCATCAGTCTGTCACATCACCCCCATGCATACCAGGGAAACTGTCTCAGCCTCAAGTTATGCAGCAGTCTCTTATGCTGTTTGAAGACTCCGCTGGCAGGGTTTCCCAAGGGCATCCACCTAGCCCTTCCCCAGCGGTGAAAGACATAGAATGCACTGACGCACAACCACTTATGTTTCCTGATGATGAGGACATGGGAATACCACCTCAGCATGTCTCTGATGATGACGAAACACAGGTGCCAACTGCTGCGTCTTTCTGCAGTGTGCAGACTGAACAGGAGGTCAGGGATCAAGACTGGGTGGAAGACGATGCAGGGGACAATGAGGTCCTAGACCCCACATGGAATGAAGGTCGTGCCACTGACTTTCACAGTTCGGAGGAAGAGGCAGTGGTGAGACCGAGCCAACAGCGTAGCAAAAGAGGGAGCAGTGGGCAAAAGCAGAACACCCGCCGCCAAGAGACTCCGCCTGCTACTGACCGCCGCCATTTGGGACCGAGCACCCCAAAGGCAGCTTCAAGGAGTTCCCTGGCATGGCACTTCTTCAAACAATGTGCTGACGACAAGACCCGAGTGGTTTGCACGCTGTGCCATCAGAGCCTGAAGCGAGGCATTAACGTTCTGAACCTGAGCACAACCTGCATGACCAGGCACCTGCATGCAAAGCATGAACTGCAGTGGAGTAAACACCTTAAAACCAAGGAAGTCACTAAGGCTCCCCCTGCTACCTCTTCTGCTGCTGCCGCCTCGGCCTCTTCTGCTGCTGCCGCCTCGGCCTCTTCCTCCGCCTCTGGAGGAACATTGGCACCTGCCGCCCAGCAAACAGGGGATGTACCACCAACACCACCACCACCACCTCCGTCACCAAGCGTCTCAACCATGTCACACGGCAGCGTTCAGCTCTCCATCTCACAAACATTTGAGAGAAAGCGTAAATTCCCACCTAGCCACCCTCGATCCCTGGCCCTGAATGCCAGCATTTCTAAACTACTGGCCTATGAAATGCTGTCATTTAGGCTGGTGGACACAGACAGCTTCAAACAGCTCATGTCGCTTGCTGTCCCACAGTATGTTGTTCCCAGCCGCCACTACTTCTCCAAGAGAGCCGTGCCTTCCCTGCACAACCAAGTATCCGATAAAATCAAGTGTGCACTGCGCAACGCCATCTGTAGCAAGGTCCACCTAACCACAGATACGTGGACCAGTAAGCACGGCCAGGGACGCTATATCTCCCTAACTGCACACTGGGTAAATGTAGTGGCAGCTGGGCCCCAGGCGGAGAGCTGTTTGGCGCACGTCCTTCCGCCGCCAAGGATCGCAGGGCAACATTCTTTGCCTCCTGTTGCCACCTCCTCCTTCTCGGCTTCCTCCTCCTCTTCTTCCACCTGCTCATCCAGTCAGCCACACACCTTCACCACCAACTTCAGCACAGCCCAGGGTAAACATCAGCAGGCCATTCTGAAACTCATATGTTTGGGGGACAGGCCCCACACCGCACAGGAGTTGTGGCGGGGTATAGAACAACAGACCGACGAGTGGTTGCTGCCGGTGAGCCTCAAGCCCGGCCTGGTGGTGTGTGATAATGGGCGAAATCTCGTTGCAGCTCTGGGACTAGCCAATTTGACGCACATCCCTTGCTTGGCGCATGTGCTGAATTTGGTGGTGCAGAAGTTCATTCACAACTACCCCGACATGTCAGAGCTGCTGCATAAAGTGCGGGCCGTCTGTTCGCGCTTCCGGCGTTCACATCCTGCCGCTGCTCGCCTGTCTGCGCTACAGCGTAACTTCGGCCTTCCCGCTCACCGCCTCATATGCGACGTGCCCACCAGGTGGAACTCCACCTTGCACATGCTGGACAGACTGTGCGAGCAGCAGCAGGCCATAGTGGAGTTTCAGCTGCAGCACGCACGGGTCAGTCGCACTACAGAACAGCACCACTTCACCACCAATGACTGGGCCTCCATGCGAGACCTGTGTGCCCTGTTGCGCTGTTTCGAGTACTCCACCAACATGGCCAGTGGCGATGACACCGTTATCAGCGTTACAATACCACTTCTATGTCTCCTTGAGAAAACACTTAGGGCGATGATGGAACAGGAGGTGGCCCAGGAGGAGGAGGAGGAGGATGAGGAAGAGGGGTCATTTTTAGCACTTTCAGGCCAGTCTCTTCGAAGTGACTCAGAGGGAGGTTTTTGGCAACAGCAGAGGCCAGGTACAAATGTGGCCAGCCAGGGCCCACTACTGGAGGACGAGGAGGACGAGGATGAGGAGGAGGTGGAGGAGGATGAGGATGAAGCATGGTCACAGCGGGGTGGCACCCAACGCAGCTCGGGTCCATCACTGGTGCGTGGCTGGGGGGAAAGGCAGGACGATGACGATACGCCTCCCACAGAGGACAGCTTGTCCTTACCCCTGGGCAGCCTGGCACACATGAGCGACTACATGCTGCAGTGCCTGCGCAACGACAGCAGAGTTGCCCACATTTTAACCTGTGCGGACTACTGGGTTGCCACCCTGCTGGATCCACGCTACAAAGACAATGTGCCCACCTTACTTCCTGCACTGGAGCGTGATAGGAAGATGCGCGAGTACAAGCGCACGTTGGTAGACGCTCTACTGAGAGCATTCCCAAATGTCACAGGGGAACAAGTGGAAGCCCAAGGCCAAGGCAGAGGAGGAGCAAGAGGTCGCCAAGGCAGCTGTGTCAATGCCAGCTCCTTTGAGGGCAGGGTTAGCATGGCAGAGATGTGGAAAACCTTTGTCAACACGCCACAGCTAACTGCACCACCACCTGATACGCAACGTGTTAGCAGGAGGCAACATTTCACTAACATGGTGGAACAGTACATGTGCACACCCCTCCACGTACTGACTGATGGTTCGGCCCCATTCAACTTCTGGGTCTCTAAATTGTCCACGTGGCCAGAGCTAGCCTTTTATGCCTTGGAGGTGCTGGCCTGCCCGGCGGCCAGCGTTTTGTCTGAACGTGTATTCAGCACGGCAGGGGGCGTCATTACAGACAAACGCAGCCGCCTGTCTACAGCCAATGTGGACAAGCTGACGTTCATAAAAATGAACCAGGCATGGATCCCACAGGACCTGTCCATCCCTTGTGCAGATTAGACATTAACTACCTCCCCTTAACCATATATTATTGTACTCCAGGGCACTTCCTCATTCAATCCTATTTTTATTTTCATTTTACCATTATATTGCGAGGCTACCCAAAGTTGAATGAACCTCTCCTCTGTCTGGGTGCCGGGGCCTAAATATATGCCGATGGACTGTTCCAATGTTGGGTGACGTGAAGCCTGATTCTCTGCTATGACATGCAGACTAATTCTCTGCTGACATGAAGCCAGATTCTCTGTTACGGGACCTCTCTCCTCTGCCTGGGTTCCGGGGCCTAAATATCTGAGAATGGACTGTTCCAGTGGTGGGTGACGGGAAGCCAGATTCTCTGCTATGGGACCTCTCTCCAATTGATTTTGGTTAATTTTTATTTATTTAATTTTTATTTTAATTCATTTCCCTATCCACATTTGTTTGCAGGGGATTTACCCACATGTTGCTGCCTTTTGCAGCCCTCTAGCCCTTTCCTGGGCTGTTTTACAGCCTTTTTAGTGCCGAAAAGTTCGGGTCCCCATTGACTTCAATGGGGATCGGGTTCGGGACGAAGTTCGGATCGGGTTCGGATCCCGAACCCGAACATTTTCGGGAAGTTCGGCCGAAATTCCAGGTGTTCGCTCAACTCTACTTAGGACTAGGGATGAGCGAACTCGAACTGTATAGTTCGGGTTCGTACCGAATTTTGGGGTGTCCGTGACACGGACCCGAACCCGGACATTTTCGTAAAAGTCCGGGTTCGGGTTCGGTGTTCGTCGCTTTCTTGGCGCTTTTGTGACGCTTTCTTGGCGCTTTTTGAAAGGCTGCAAAGCAGCCAATCAACAAGCGTCATACTACTTGCCCCAAGAGGCCATCACAGCCATGCCTACTATTGGCATGGCTGTGATTGGCCAGAGCACCATGTGACCCAGCCTCTATTTAAGCTGGAGTCACATAGCGCCGCCCGTCACTCTGCTCTGATTAGCGTAGGGAGAGGTTGCGGCTGCGACAGTAGGGCGAGATTAGGCAGATTAACTCCTCCAAAGTACTTGATTATTGATCGATCTGCAGCTGTGGATCATTGAGCTGCTGATACTCAATTGCTCACTGTTTTTAGGCTGCCCAGACCGTTTGTCAGTCACATTTTTCTGGGGTGATCGGCGGCCATTTTGTGTCTTGTGGTGCGCCAGCACAAGCTGCGACCAAGTGCATTTAACCCTCAATGGTGTGGTTGTTTTTTGGCTAAAGCCTACATCAGGGTGAAGCTGTCACACCAAGTGCATTTAACCAGCAATAGTCTGTTTATTTTTTGGCCATATACTACATCAGGGGCAAGCTGCGCCCGTCACCAAGTGCATTTAACCCTCAGTAGTGTGGTTGGTCAAGCTATCACACCAAGTGCATTTAACCAGCAATAGTCTGTTCATTTTTTGGCCATATACTAAATCAGGGGCAAGCTGCGCCCGTCACCAAGTGCATTTAACCAGCAATAGTCTGTTCATTTTTTGGCCATATTCTACATCAGGGGCAAGCTGCGCCCCCGTCACCAAGTGCATTTAACCCTCAGTAGTGTGGTTGGTCAAGCTGTGACACCAAGTGCATTTAACCAGCAATAGTCTGTTCATTTTTTGGCCATATACTACATCAGGGGCAAGCTGCGCCCGTCACCAAGTTCATTTAACCCTCAGTAGTGTGGTTGGTCAAGCTATCACACAAAGTGCATTTAACCAGCAATAGTCTGTTCATTTTTTGGCCATATACTAAATCAGGGGCAAGCTGCGCCCGTCACCAAGTGCATTTAACCAGCAATAGTCTGTTCATTTTTTGGCCATATACTACATCAGGGGCAAGCTGCGCCCGTCACCAAGTGCATTTAACCCTCAGTAGTGTGGTTGGTCAAGCTATCACACCAAGTGCAGTTAACCAGCAATAGTCTGTTCATTTTTTGGCCATATACTAAATCAGGGGCAAGCTGCGCCTGTCACCAAGTGCATTTAACCAGCAATAGTCTGTTCATTTTTTGGCCATATACTACATCAGGGGCAAGCTGCGCCCGTCACCAAGTGCATTTAACCCTCAGTAGTGTGGTTGGTCAAGCTATCACACCAAGTGCATTTAACCAGCAATAGTCTGTTCATTTTTTGGCCATATACTAAATCAGGGGCAAGCTGCGCCCGTCACCAAGTGCATTTAACCAGCAATAGTCTGTTCATTTTTTGGCCATATACTACATCAGGGGCAAGCTGCGCCCGTCACCAAGTGCATTTAACCCTCAGTAGTGTGGTTGGTCAAGCTATCACACCAAGTGCATTTAACCAGCAATAGTCTGTTCATTTTTTGGCCATATACTAAATCAGGGGCAAGCTGCGCCCGTCACCAAGTGCATTTAACCAGCAATAGTCTGTTCATTTTTTGGCCATATACTACATCAGGGGCAAGCTGCGCCCGTCACCAAGTGCATTTAACCCTCAGTAGTGTGGTTGATCAAGCTATCACACCAAGTGCATTTAACCAGCAATAGTCTGTTCATTTTTTGGCCATATACTAAATCAGGGGCAAGCTGCGCCCGTCACCAAGTGCATTTAACCAGCAATAGTCTGTTCATTTTTTGGCCATATACTACATCAGGGGCAAGCTGCGCCCGTCACCAAGTGCATTTAACCCTCAGTAGTGGGGTTGGTCAAGCTATCACACCAAGTGCATTTAGGCCTCATGCACACGACCGTTGTGTGCATCCGTGGCCGTTGTGCCGTTTTCCGTTTTTTTTCGCGGACCCATTGACTTTCAATGGGTCCGTGGAAAAATCGGAAAATGCACCGTTTTGCAGCCGAGGCCGTGATCCGTGTATCCTGTCCGTCAAAAAAATATGACCTGTCCTATTTTTTTGACGGACAACGGTTCACGGACCCATTCAAGTCAATGGGTCCGTGAAAGAACACGGATGCACACAAGATTGGCATCCGTGTCCGTGATCCGTGGCCGTAGGTTGCTTTCATACAGACGGATCCGAAGATCCGTCTGCATAAAAGCTTTTTCTGATCTAAGTTTTCACTTCGTGAAAACTCATTTCCGACAGTATATTCTAACACAGAAGCGTTCCCATGGTGATGGGGACGCTTCTAGCTAGAATACACTGCAAACTTTGTACAAGACTGCCCCCTGCTGCCTGGCAGCACCCGATCTCTTACAGGGGGATATGATAGCACAATTAACCCCTTCAGGTGCGGCACCTAAAGGGGTTAATTGTACTATCATATTCCCCTGTAAGAGATCAGGGCTGCCAGGCAGCAGGGGGCAGACCCCCCCCCCTCCCCAGTTTGAATATCGTTGGTGGCACAGTGTGCGCCCACCATCGCCCCCCCTCCCTCCCTCTATTGTAATAAATCGTTGGTGGCACAGTGTGCCCCCACCATCGCCCCCCCCTCCCTCCCTCTATTGTATTAAATCGTTGGTGGCACAGTGTGCCAACCACCATCGGCCCCCCTCCCTCCCTCTATTGTATTAAATCGTTGGTGGCACAGTGTGCCAACCACCATCGCCCCCCCCCCCTCCCTCTATAGCAGTAACATTGGTGGCAGTGTGCGGTCTCCCATTCCCCCCCCCCATCATTGGTGGCAGCGGAGTTCCGATCGGAGTCCCAGTTTAATCGCTGGGGCTCCGATCGGTAACCATGGCAACCAGGAAGCTACTGCAGCCCTGGTTGCCATGGTTACTTAGCAATAGTACAACAGTAGAAGATTCATACTTACCTGCTTGCTGCTGCGATGTCTGTGAACGGCCGGGAGCTCCTCCTACTGGTAAGTGACAGTTCTTTAGCAATGCGCCGCACAGACCTTTCACTTACCAGTAGGAGGAGCTCCCGGCCGGACACAGACATCGCAGCAGCAAGCAGGTAAGTATGAATCTTCTACTGTTGTACTGTTGAATGGGAGACCTCACACTGCCACCAATGTTACTGCTATAGAGGGAGGGGGGGGGCGATGGTGGTTGGCACACTGTGCCACCAACGATTTAATACAATAGAGAGAGGGAGGGGGGCCGATGGTGGTTGGCACACTGTGCCACCAACGATTTAATACAATAGAGGGAGGGAGGGGGGCCGATGGTGGTTGGCACACTGTGCCACCAACGATTTAATACAATAGAGGGAGGGAGGGGGGGCGATGGTGGTCGCACACTGTGCCACCAACGATATTCAAACTGGGGAGGGGGGGGGGGCTGCCCCCTGCTGCCTGGCAGCCCTGATCTCTTACAGGGGAATATGATAGTACAATTAACCCCTTTAGGTGCCGCACCTGAAGGGGTTAATTGTGCTATCATATCCCCCTGTAAGAGATCGGGTGCTGCCAGGCAGCAGGGGGCAGTCTTGTACAAAGTTTGTAGTGTATTCTAACCTGAAGCGTCCCCATCACCATGGGAACGCCTCTGTGTTAGAATATACTGTCGGATCTGAGGTTCACGAAGTAGCTCATATCCGACAGTTTATTCTAACATAGAGGCGTTCCCATGGTGATGGGGACGCTTCAAGTTAAAATATACCATCGGATTGGAGAAAACTCCAATCCGATGGTATAAAAGAACTCCAGACTTTACATTGAAAGTCAATGGGGACGGATCCGTTTGAAATGGCACCATATTGTGTCAACATCAAACGGATCCGTCCCCATTGACTTGCATTGTAATTCAGGACGGATCCGTTTGACTCCGCACGGCCAGGCGGACACCAAAACGACTTTTTTTTCATGTCCGTGGATCCTCCAAAAATCAAGGAAGACCCACGGACGAAAAAACGGTCACGGATCACGGACCCACGGACCCCGTTTTTGCGGACCGTGAAAAAAAACTGTCGTGTGCATGAGGCCTTAACCAGCAATAGTCTGTTCATTTTTTGGCCATATACTAAATCAGGGGCAAGCTGCGCCCGTCACCAAGTGCATTTAACCAGCTATAGTCTGTTCATTTTTTGGCCATATACTACATCAGGGGCAAGCTGCGCCCGTCACCAAGTGCATTTAACCCTCAGAAGTGTGGTTGGTCAAGCTATCACACCAAGTGCATTTAACCAGCAATAGTCTGTTCATTTTTTGGCCATATACTAAATCAGGGGCAAGCTGCGCCCGTCACCAAGTGCATTTAACCAGCAATAGTCTGTTCATTTTTTGGCCATATACTACATCAGGGGCAAGCTGCGCCCGTCACCAAGTGCATTTAACCCTCAGTAGTGTGGTTGGTCAAGCTATCACACCAAGTGCATTTAACCAGCAATAGTCTGTTCATTTTTTGGCCATATACTACATCAGGGGCAAGCTGCGCCCGTCACCAAGTGCATTTAACCCTCAGCAGTGTGGTTGGTCAAGCTGTGACACCAAGTGCATTTAACCAGCAATAGTCTGTTCATTTTTTGGCCATATACTACATCAGGGGCAAGCTGCGCCCGTCACCAAGTGCATTTAACCAGCAATAGTGTGGTTATTTTTTGGCCATATCCCAGTCTAATTCTGTCACTAAATCCATACCGGTCACCCAGCGCCTAAATACTAGGCCTCAAATTTATATCCCGCTAAATCTGTCGTTACCGCTGTACTGTTGTGGCTGGGCAAGTTATTTAGTGTCTGTCAAAGCACATTTTTTGTTCAGGGTTGAAATACAATTCCCAATTTAGCAATTTCATAATTTAGTGGCTTCTGCTATATCAGAGCTATTTGAAATCTATCCCTAAAAGGGTATATAATATTCAAGGTGCACATAGGGTCATTCAGAATAACTTCACACACACGCTACTGTGCATTTCCAAGTCTAATTCTGTCACTAAATCCATACCGGTCACCCAGCGCCTAAATACTAGGCCTCAAATTTATATCCCGCTAAATCTCTCGTTACCGCTGTCCTGTTGTGGCTGGGAAAGTTATTTAGTGTCCGTCAAAGCACATTTTTTGTTCTGGGTTGAAATACAATTCCCAATTTAGCAATTTCATAATTTAGTGGTTTCTGCTATATCAGAGCTATTTGAAATCTATCCCTAAAAGGGTATATAATATTCAAGGTGCACATAGGGTCATTCAGAATAACTTCACACACACGCTACTGTGCATTTCCAAGTCCAATTCTGTTAATAAATCCATACCGGTCACCCAGCGCCTAAATACTAGGCCTCAAATTTATATCCCGCTAAATCTCTCGTTACCGCTGTACTGTTGTGGCTGGGCAAGTTATTTAGTGTCCGTCAAAGCACATTTTTTGTTCTGGGTTGAAATACAATTCCCAATTTAGCAATTTCATAATTTAGTGGTTTCTGCTATATCAGAGCTATTTGAAATCTATCCCTAAAAGGGTATATAATATTCAAGGTGCACATAGGGTCATTCAGAATAACTTCACACACACGCTACTGTGCATTTCCAAGTCCAATTCTGTTAGTAAATCCATACCGGTCACCCAGCGCCTAAATACTAGGCCTCAAATTTATATCCCGCTAAATCTCTCGTTACCGCTGTCCTGTTGTGGCTGGGCAAGTTATTTAGTGTCCGTCAAAGCACATTTTTTGTTCTGGGTTGAAATACAATTCCCAATTTAGCAATTTCATAATTTAGTGGTTTCTGCTATATCAGAGCTATTTGAAATCTATCCCTAAAAGGGTATATAATATTCAAGGTGCACATAGGGTCATTCAGAATAACTTCACACACACGCTACTGTGCATTTCAAAGTCCAATTCTGTTAGTAAATCCATACCGGTCACCCAGCGCCTAAATACTAGGCCTCAAATTTATATCCCGCTAAATCTCTCGTTACCGCCGTACTGTTGTGGCTGGGCAAGTTATTTAGTGTCCGTCAAAGCACATTTTTTGTTCTGGGTTGAAATACAATTCCCAATTTAGCAATTTCATAATTTAGTGGTTTCTGCTATATCAGAGCTATTTGAAATCTATCCCTAAAAGGGTATATAATATTCAAGGTGCACATAGGGTCATTCAGAATAACTTCACACACACGCTACTGTGCATTTCCAAGTCCAATTCTGTTAGTAAATCCATACCGGTCACCCAGCGCCTAAATACTAGGCCTCAAATTTATATCCCGCTAAATCTCTCGTTACCGCTGTCCTGTTGTGGCTGGGCAAGTTATTTAGTGTCCGTCAAAGCACATTTTTTGTTCTGGGTTGAAATACAATTCCCAATTTAGCAATTTCATAATTTAGTGGTTTCTGCTATATCAGAGCTATTTGAAATCTATCCCTAAAAGGGTATATAATATTCAAGGTGCACATAGGGTCATTCAGAATAACTTCACACACACGCTACTGTGCATTTCAAAGTCCAATTCTGTTAGTAAATCCATACCGGTCACCCAGCGCCTAAATACTAGGCCTCAAATTTATATCTCGCTAAATCTCTCGTTACCGCTGTACTGTTGTGTCTGGGCAAGTTATTTAGTGTCCGTCAAAGCACATTTTTTGTTCTGGGTTGAAATACAATTCCCAATTTAGCAATTTCATAATTTAGTGGTTTCTGCTATATCAGAGCTATTTGAAATCTATCCCTAAAAGGGTATATAATATTCAAGGTGCACATAGGGTCATTCAGAATAACTTCACACACACGCTACTGTGCATTTCCAAGTCCAATTCTGTTAGTAAATCCATACTGGTCACCCAGCGCCTAAATACTAGGCCTCAAATTTATATCCCGCTGAATTTGAATACAATACATTGGGCCAAATAATATTTTTGTTGTTGTGGTGAACCATAACAATGAGGAAAACATCTAGTAAGGGACGCGGACGTGGACATGGTCGTGGTGATGTTAGTGGACCCTCTGGTGCTGGGAGAGGACGTGGCCGTTCTGCCACATCCACACGTCCTAGTGTACCAACTACCTCAGGTCCCAGTAGCCGCCAGAATTTACAGCGATATATGGTGGGGCCCAATGCCGTTCTAAGGATGGTAAGGCCTGAGCAGGTACAGGCATTAGTCAATTGGGTGGCCGACAGTGGATCCAGCACGTTCACATTATCTCCCACCCAGTCTTCTGCAGAAAGCGCACAGATGGCGCCTGAAAACCAACCCCATCAGTCTGTCACATCACCCCCATGCATACCAGGGAAACTGTCTCAGCCTCAAGTTATGCAGCAGTCTCTTATGCTGTTTGAAGACTCCGCTGGCAGGGTTTCCCAAGGGCATCCACCTAGCCCTTCCCCAGCGGTGAAAGACATAGAATGCACTGACGCACAACCACTTATGTTTCCTGATGATGAGGACATGGGAATACCACCTCAGCATGTCTCTGATGATGACGAAACACAGGTGCCAACTGCTGCGTCTTTCTGCAGTGTGCAGACTGAACAGGAGGTCAGGGATCAAGACTGGGTGGAAGACGATGCAGGGGACGATGAGGTCCTAGACCCCACATGGAATGAAGGTCGTGCCACTGACTTTCACAGTTCGGAGGAAGAGGCAGTGGTGAGACCGAGCCAACAGCGTAGCAAAAGAGGGAGCAGTGGGCAAAAGCAGAACACCCGCCGCCAAGAGACTCCGCCTGCTACTGACCGCCGCCATCTGGGACCGAGCACCCCAAAGGCAGCTTCAAGGAGTTCCCTGGCATGGCACTTCTTCAAACAATGTGCTGACGACAAGACCCGAGTGGTTTGCACGCTGTGCCATCAGAGCCTGAAGCGAGGCATTAACGTTCTGAACCTGAGCACAACCTGCATGACCAGGCACCTGCATGCAAAGCATGAACTGCAGTGGAGTAAACACCTTAAAACCAAGGAAGTCACTCAGGCTCCCCCTGCTACCTCTTCTGCTGCTGCCGCCTCGGCCTCTTCTGCTGCTGCCGCCTCGGCCTCTTCCTCCGCCTCTGGAGGAACGTTGGCACCTGCCGCCCAGCAAACAGGGGATGTACCACCAACACCACCACCACCACCTCCGTCACCAAGCGTCTCAACCATGTCACACGGCAGCGTTCAGCTCTCCATCTCACAAACATTTGAGAGAAAGCGTAAATTCCCACCTAGCCACCCTCGATCCCTGGCCCTGAATGCCAGCATTTCTAAACTACTGGCCTATGAAATGCTGTCATTTAGGCTGGTGGACACAGACAGCTTCAAACAGCTCATGTCGCTTGCTGTCCCACAGTATGTTGTTCCCAGCCGCCACTACTTCTCCAAGAGAGCCGTGCCTTCCCTGCACAACCAAGTATCCGATAAAATCAAGTGTGCACTGCGCAACGCCATCTGTAGCAAGGTCCACTTAACCACAGATACGTGGACCAGTAAGCACGGCCAGGGACGCTATATCTCCCTAACTGCACACTGGGTAAATGTAGTGGCAGCTGGGCCCCAGGCGGAGAGCTGTTTGGCGCACGTCCTTCCGCCGCCAAGGATCGCAGGGCAACATTCTTTGCCTCCTGTTGCCACCTCCTCCTTCTCGGCTTCCTCCTCCTCTTCTTCCACCTGCTCATCCAGTCAGCCACACACCTTCACCACCAACTTCAGCACAGCCCGGTGTAAACGTCAGCAGGCCATTCTGAAACTCATATGTTTGGGGGACAGGCCCCACACCGCACAGGAGTTGTGGCGGGGTATAGAACAACAGACCGACGAGTGGTTGCTGCCGGTGAGCCTCAAGCCCGGCCTGGTGGTGTGTGATAATGGGCGAAATCTCGTTGCAGCTCTGGGACTAGCCAATTTGACGCACATCCCTTGCTTGGCGCATGTGCTGAATTTGGTGGTGCAGAAGTTCATACACAACTACCCCGACATGTCAGAGCTGCTGCATAAAGTGCGGGCCGTCTGTTCGCGCTTCCGGCGTTCACATCCTGCTGCTGCTCGCCTGTCTGCGCTACAGCGTAACTTCGGCCTTCCCGCTCACCGCCTCATATGCGACGTGCCCACCAGGTGGAACTCCACCTTGCACATGCTGGACAGACTGTGCGAGCAGCAGCAGGCCATAGTGGAGTTTCAGCTGCAGCACGCACGGGTCAGTCGCACTGCGGAACAGCACCACTTCACCACCAATGACTGGGCCTCCATGCGAGACCTGTGTGCCCTGTTGCGCTGTTTCGAGTACTCCACCAACATGGCCAGTGGCGATGACGCCGTTATCAGCGTTACAATACCACTTCTATGTCTCCTTGAGAAAACACTTAGGGCGATGATGCAAGAGGAGGTGGCCCAGGAGGAGGAGGAGGAGGAGGAGGAAGAGGGGTCATTTTTAGCACTTTCAGGCTAGTCTCTTCGAAGTGACTCAGAGGGAGGTTTTTGGCAACAGCAGAGGCCAGGTACAAATGTGGCCAGCCAGGGCCCACTACTGGAGGACGAGGAGGACGAGGATGAGGAGGAGGTGGAGGAGGATGAGGATGAAGCATGGTCACAGCGGGGTGGCACCCAACGCAGCTCGGGTCCATCACTGGTGCGTGGCTGGGGGGAAAGGCAGGACGATGACGATACGCCTCCCACAGAGGACAGCTTGTCCTTACCCCTGGGCAGCCTGGCACACATGAGCGACTACATGCTGCAGTGCCTGCGCAACGACAGCAGAGTTGCCCACATTTTAACCTGTGCGGACTACTGGGTTGCCACCCTGCTGGATCCACGCTACAAAGACAATGTGCCCACCTTACTTCCTGCACTGGAGCGTGATAGGAAGATGCGCGAGTACAAGCGCACGTTGGTAGACGCGCTACTGAGAGCATTCCCAAATGTCACAGGGGAACAAGTGGAAGCCCAAGGCCAAGGCAGAGGAGGAGCAAGAGGTCGCCAAGGCAGCTGTGTCAATGCCAGCTCCTTTGAGGGCAGGGTTAGCATGGCAGAGATTTGGAAAACTTTTGTCAACACGCCACAGCTAACTGCACCACCACCTGATACGCAACGTGTTAGCAGGAGGCAACCTTTAACTAACATGGTGGAACAGTACATGTGCACACCCCTCCACGTACTGACTGATGGTTCGGCCCCATTCAACTTCTGGGTCTCTAAATTGTCCACGTGGCCAGAGCTAGCCTTTTATGCCTTGGAGGTGCTGGCCTGCCCGGCGGCCAGCGTTTTGTCTGAACGTGTATTCAGCACGGCAGGGGGCGTCATTACAGACAAACGCAGCCGCCTGTCTACAGCCAATGTGGACAAGCTGACGTTCATAAAAATGAACCAGGCATGAATCCCACAGGATCTGTCCGTCCCTTGTCCAGATTAGACATTAACTACCTCCCCTTAACCATATATTATTGGACTCCAGGGCACTTCCTCATTCAATCCTATTTTTATTTTCATTTTACCATTATATTGCGAGGCTACCCAAAGTTGAATGAACCTCTCCTCTGTCTGGGTGCCGGGGCCTAAATATATGCCAATGGACTGTTCCAATGTTGGGTGACGTGAAGCCTGATTCTCTGCTATGACATGCAGAATGATTCTCTGCTGACATGAAGCCAGATCCTCTGTTACGGGACCTCTCTCCTCTGCCTGGGTGCTGGGCCTAAATTTATGAAAATGGACTCTTACAGTGGTGGGTGACGTGAAGCCTGATTCTCTGCTATGATATGAAGACTGATTCTCTGCTGACATGAAGCCAGATTGTCTGTTACGGGACCTCTCTCCTCTGCCTGGGTGCTGGGCCTAAATATATGCCAATGGACTGTTGCAGTGGTGGGTGACGTGAAGCCTCATTCTCTGCTATGACATGCAGACTAATTCTCTGCTGACATGAAGCCAGATTGTCTGTTACGGGACCTCTCTCCTCTGCCTGGGTGCTTGGCCTAAACTTATGAAAATGGACTGTTGCAGTGGTGGGTGACGTGAAGCCTGATTCTCTGCTATGACATGCAGACTGATTCTCTACTGACATGAAGCCAGATTGTCTGTTACGGGACCTCTCTCCTCTGCCTGTGTGCTGGGCCTAAATATATGCCAATGGACTGTTGCAGTGGTGGCTGACGTGAAGCCTCATTCTCTGCTATGACATGCAGACTAATTCTCTGCTGACATGAAGCCAGATTGTCTGTTACGGGACCTCTCTCCTCTGCCTGTGTGCTGGGCCTAAATATATGCCAATGGACTGTTGCAGTGGTGGCTGACGTGAAGCCTCATTCTCTGCTATGACATGCAGACTGATTCTCTGCTGACATGAAGCCAGATTGTCTGTTACTGGACCTCTCTCCTCTGCCTGGGTGCTGGGCCTAAATATATGCCAATGGACTGTTGCAGTGGTGGGTGACGTGAAGCCTCATTCTCTGCTATGACATGCAGACTAATTCTCTGCTGACATGAAGCCAGATTGTCTGTTACGGGACCTCTCTCCTCTGCCTGGGTGCTTGGCCTAAACTTATGAAAATGGACTGTTGCAGTGGTGGGTGACGTGAAGCCTGATTCTCTGCTATGACATGCAGACTGATTCTCTACTGACATGAAGCCAGATTGTCTGTTATGGGACCTCTCTCCTCTGCCTGTGTGCTGGGCCTAAATATATGCCAATGGACTGTTGCAGTGGTGGCTGACGTGAAGCCTCATTCTCTGCTATGACATGCAGACTAATTCTCTGCTGACATGAAGCCAGATTGTCTGTTACGGGACCTCTCTCCTCTGCCTGTGTGCTGGGCCTAAATTTATGCCAATGGACTGTTGCAGTGGTGGCTGACGTGAAGCCTCATTCTCTGCTATGACATGCAGACTAATACTCTGCTGACATGAAGCCAGATCCTCTGTTACGGGACCTCTCTCCTCTGCCTGGGTGCTGGGCCTAAATTTATGAAAATGGACTTTTACAGTGGTGGGTGACGTGAAGCCTCATTCTCTGCTATGACATGCAGACTAATTCTCTGCTGACATGAAGCCAGATTGTCTGTTACGGGACCTCTCTCCTCTGCCTGGGTGCTGGGCCTAAATTTATGACAATGGACTGTTGCAGTGGTGGGTGACGTGAAGCCTGATTCTCTGCTATGACATGCAGACTGATTCTCTGCTGACATGAAGCCAGATTGTCTGTTACGGGACCTCTCTCCTCTGCCTGTGTGCTGGGCCTAAATATATGCCAATGGACTGTTGCAGTGGTGGCTGACGTGAAGCCTCATTCTCTGCTATGACATGCAGACTAATTCTCTGCTGACATGAAGCCAGATCCTCTGTTACGGGACCTCTCTTCTCTGCCTGGGTGCTGGGCCTAAATTTATGAAAATGGACTCTTACAGTGGTGGGTGACGTGAAGCCTGATTCTCTGCTATGACATGAAGACTGATTCTCTGCTGACATGAAGCCAGATTGTCTGTTACGGGACCTCTCTCCTCTGCCTGGGTGCTGGGCCTAAATATATGCCAATGGACTGTTCCAATGTTGGGTGACGTGAAGCCTGATTCTCTGCTATGACATGCAGACTAATTCTCTGCTGACATGAAGCCAGATTCTCTGTTACGGGACCTCTCTCCTCTGCCTGGGTTCCGGGGCCTAAATATCTGAGAATGGACTGTTCCAGTGGTGGGTGACGGGAAGCCAGATTCTCTGCTATGGGACCTCTCTCCAATTGATTTTGGTTAATTTTTATTTATTTAATTTTTATTTTTATTCATTTCCCTATCCACATTTGTTTGCAGGGGATTTACCTACATGTTGCTGCCTTTTGCAGCCCTCTAGCCCTTTCCTGGGCTGTTTTACAGCCTTTTTAGTGCCGAAAAGTTCGGGTCCCCATTGACTTCAATGGGGTTCGGGTTTGGGACGAAGTTCGGATCGGGTTCGGATCCCGTACCCGAACATTTTCGGGAAGTTCGGCCGAACTTCTCGAACCCGAACATCCAGGTGTTCGCTCAACTCTACTTAGGACCCAACTTCCAGGAGGGAACTTTAAATTTGATATTCTTAGTAGACAACCACACTAGATTACCAACATTCAGGTCCGGACCAGGCACACGTCTCTTATCCGCCACACGCTTATATCTCTCACTCATGCTCTTTAGATTATCCTAAATCTTTTGCCAAATAGATGACAAATACGAGGAGAATCTGTCCTCATCAGGTAAACCAGTAGACCCCTCTCCAGAGAATGTCCCAAACTGCGGATGAAACCCATATGCACCAAAAAATGGTGACTTACCAGAGGACTCCTGACGAAGGTTATTTAAAGCAAATTTAGCAAGGGACAAAAAAGAACACCAATCCTCCTGATTCTCCGCCACAAAACAGCGCAGATATGTCTCCAGATTCTGATTGACGCGCTCCGTCTGGCCATTCGACTGCGGGTGGAAAGCAGAAGAGAATGACAACCGAACCCCCAAGCGAGAACAGAAAGCCTTCCAGAATCTGGAAACAAACTGCGTGGCCCTATCAGAGACTATGTCTGAAGGAATACCATGCAATTTGACAATGTGATCAATAAATGCCTGCGCCAGCGTCTTAGCATTGGGAAAGCCAGGAAAAGGAATGAAATGCACAATTTTGCTAAAACGGTCCACCACCACCAGAATCACAGTCTTCCCCGAGGAACGAGGCAGGTCCGTAATGAAGTCCATGGACAGATGTGTCCAAGGATGGGAAGGAATGGGTAACGGAAGGAGAGGACCTGATGGCCGTGAATGAGGGACTTTGGCACGAGCGCAGGTCTCGCAGGCTGCCACAAAACCCTCAACCGACTTACAAAGCGCCAGCCACCAGGATCTTCGAGCGATGAGATCCACTGTGGCTCTACCCCCCGGGTGCCCAGCAAGGACAGTATCGTGGTGCTCCTTAAAAACCGTGTGGCTTAAAGCGAGAGGCACAAACAACCTCCCAGGAGGACAAAGATCAGGAGCCTCTGACTGGGCTGCCTGAACTTCTGCCTCCAATTCAGGATAAAGAGCAGAGACCACCACACCTTTAGCCAAAATGGGACCCGGGTCTTCAAAATTCCCACCTCCCGGAAAACAACGTGACAGGGCATCCGCCTTCACATTCTTAACCCCAGGGCGGAACGTGACAACAAAATTAAACCTTGAAAAGAGCAAGGACCACCTGGCCTGTCTCGGGTTCAGACGCTTGGCTGACTCCAAGTAGGCCAGATTCTTATGGTCGGTAAACATGATAATAGGGTGTCTGGCTCCCTCTAGCCAATGGCGCCATTCCTCAAAAGCTAACTTGATGGCTAACAACTCCCTATCTCCCACATCGTAATTTCTCTCTGCGGAGGATAGTTTCTTCGAGAAAAAGGCACACGGTCGCCATTTGGCAGGAGAGGGACCCTGAGACAAGACCGCACCCACACCCACCTCAGAAGCGTCCACCTCAACTATGAAGGGCAGAGAGATATCAGGTTGTACTAAGATGGGAGTGGAAGCAAAACTTTCCTTGATACTAGAAAAGGCCTTACGCGCCTCTACCGACCACGAGGAAAAATCTACCCCCTTTCTAGTCATATCAGTTAGTGGTTTAACAATAGAGGAATAATTCAAAATAAACTTCCTGTAATAATTGGCAAAACCCAAAAAACGCATCAGCGCCTTCTGATTCTCAGGAAGCTCCCACTCAAGCACAGCGTGGACCTTCTCAGGGTCCATGCGAAACCAGAAGCGGAGAGAAGAAACCCCAGAAATTGAATTTCTGGAACCGTAAACACACATTTTTCCAGTTTAGCGTACAATTTATTCTCCCGCAGGATGAGCAAGACCTGACGTAGGTGGTCCTTATGAGTTTTGAAATCAGAAGAAAAAATCTAAATGTCATCTAGATTCACTAATACAAATTTCCCCATTAAATGATAAAAAATGCTGTTCACAAAATGCTGAAAGACGGCTGGAGCATTCATGAAACCAAAAGGCATAACCAAATTCTCAAAATGGCCCTCAGGGGTATTGAAGGCCGTCTTCCATTCATCTCCCTCTCTAACCCTGACCAGGTTGTATGCCCCTCTTAGATCCAACTTGGAAAAAACTTTAGCCCCAACAATCTGGTTAAACAGGTCCGGGATCAGAGGAAGACAATAAGGGTCACGAATTGTGATACTGTTCAGCTCCCTGAAATCCAGACATGGTCTTAAAGAACCATCTTTTTTCTTAAAGAAAAAAAGAGCAGCAACAGGTGACTTTGAGGGTCGTATGTGTCCCTTTCTCAGACTCTCAGAGATATAAGCACGCATAGCGACCCTTTCAGGTTGGGAGAGATTGTATAAATGAGATTTAGGCAGCTTGGCGCCTGGGATGAGATTAATAGGGCAATCGTACTCCCTGTGAGGGGGCAGCTCCTGAACACCACTCTCAGAAAACACATCTGAAAATTCAGAGAGAAAAGATGGTACAGTCTTAGTAGAAACCTCTGAAACAGATGTCGAGAGGCAATTCTCTCTGCAAAAGTCACTCCAACCATTTATTTGCCTCGCTTGCCAATCAATGGTGGGGTTATGTTTAGTGAGCCAGGGTAGCCCCAACACTAGAGGAGTAGGCAACCCGCTTAGGACGAAACATGACACATCCTCAACATGAGTATCACTCACAATCAAACGGATATTGTGAACTATGCCCTTTAACGATTTCTGAGAAAGTGGAACGGAATCAATAGCAAAAACAGGTATATCCTTTCCCAAAGTGCATACCTGGAAACCATGTGTTATAGCAAATTGATTATCAATGAGATTGACAGCTGCTCCACTATCTACAAAAATCTCACAAAAAAAATTCTTGCTCTCTAGCGCCACCCTGGCAGGTAGGACAAAACGGGAACTACAAGCAAACGGAAAACCTTCAATTTCCGCATCAACCTTGCCAATAGTAACAGATGGAATGTTTTTAGAGGATTTTTTTCAGTTTTTTTCTTTATTACTCTCAAAAACTGCCTGAATCTCCTGGAGGGACAAACATTTGCCAAATGATTTATACCTCCATAACAGAAACAAACCCTCCTCTGAGAGCTGAATATTCTATTGTCAGAGGCAAGCAAACCCAGCTGCATAGGCTCCTGCTCAGAGGGGATTGAGAGAGACTGAGACCCCTGCGCACTGAAAGAGACCTCCGTCCTTGGACTGAGTATGACAGGAAGGAGTAATCTCTCCTCTCTCTCTAAGACGCCTGTCAATACGAACGGCCCGAGACATGGCAGTGTCCAAGGAGGTAGGTCTCTCATGAAAGGCAAATGCATCGTTCAATCCCTCTGAAAGACCATGCCAAAATTGACTTCAGAGTGCAGCATCATTCTAACCAGTATCAGCTGCCCATCTCCGGAATTCTGAACAGTATACCTCTGCGGACTGTTTACCCTGGCATAAAAGACGTAGTCTAGACTCAGCCAGAGCAATACGATCCGGATCATCATATATCTGACCCAGGGCTAAAAAAAATTTATCCACTGAACGGAGGGGCCGTGCCCCCACCGGCAGCGAAAAGGCCCAAGACTGAGCATTATCCCTGAGCAGCGAGATGATGATCCCCACCCTCTGCTCCTCATCACCAGAGGAATGGGGAAGTAGGCGAAAATGGAGTTTGCAAGCCTCTCTAAAACGAACAAAATTCTCACTACCCCCGGAGAACGTATCCGGGAGCAAGATCTTAGGCTCAGAACAAACTCCATGAACGCAAGCTGAACCGGTCACCTGAAACTGAGATACAGTTTTACGGAGATCTGCTACCTCCAATGAAAGACCCTGCATGTGTTCAGTCAAAAGTGAAACCGGATCCATGCTTGAGACGGTTTTGGCGGTTTATAATGTCACGGATGGTGTAACAGAAAACAAGAAGTTACAAATAAGGATCCGACTGGCTTGATCCGAAACTAAGGAACAAAAGGGTGACCCCTATTTAAGCCATGAAACTCTCGCTGTCTTCTCAGCCCATGCAAAGATCTCTATGATAGAAAATTGCATGCCCTCGTGCCTTAACTGTATGACACCTGAACACCCTATAATAGTGAGGGGACACGACCACCGGCTCCCTACACTTAATACGGAGGGAGTCAGGGTCACCTAGGATCAAGCAAACAGGAAAACACAAATCAATGAACAGACTTATCTGTAGAAGGATCAGTTGTAGCATCCAGCATGTACACACTCCGGGAAGTTGTATAAACCGCAAAGTGATGCAGTATGGGAAGGGATTTAAAGGGATGCAATCAGTGCAACTACATGACAGCTGAGAGAGGCTAACGAGATGACAAAACGAAAGCAAAACAAAAGAACCTCAAGCAGGAGGTTCTGAAGAACGTCTGTCAGAGCTTCTCAGATGTCTGGTGGTGACTATCATGGGTCCTTAAGGACTCGGCAAACATGGCGTACCGGTACGTCCTAAGTCCTTAAGGGGTTAAAGAAACTGACAAACTTCCTATTCAGTTCCACATTGCATTGAGCTCAGATCCTCTATCCAAACAATACCACCCAACATACCTATGATTAACACTAGGTATAATACAGTACATACTGAGTGGTGGGGCCAGAGTACAGTGCCTGCACTGCCCCACCGCTCTCCCAGCCTACTACAGACACTTCTTAGGGATCTATGGATGGGTAATGATGGTGGGGGGGATCTGCGGATAGCATTATGATTGTGGGGTGGATCTGTGGATGGCTTTATGATGGGGGGGTGTCTGTGGATGGCATTATGATGGGGGGTCTGTGGATGGCATTATGATGGGAGGATCTGTGGATGGGACTGTTATGGGGGGATCTCTGGAAGACACATATAGCAGTGTCATCCACAGATCCACTACCC
This sequence comes from Bufo gargarizans, assembly GCF_014858855.1. Taxonomy (NCBI): domain Eukaryota; kingdom Metazoa; phylum Chordata; class Amphibia; order Anura; family Bufonidae; genus Bufo; species Bufo gargarizans. The sequence goes on from NC_058082.1 coordinate 584,285,585, forward strand.
CATAACAGTGCCATCCACAGATTCCCCCCACCATCATAATGCCATCCACAGATCCGCCCCCACCATGATAATGCCATCCACAGATCCGCCCCACCATCATAATGCTATCCACAGATCCCCCCCACCATCATGCCATCCACAGATCCCCCCCACAATCATAATGCCATCCACAGATCCCTCCACCATCATAATGCCATCCACAGCTCCCCCCCCCATAACAGTGCCATCCACAGCTCCCCCCCATAACAGTGCCATCCACAAATCCCCCACATAACAGTGCCATCCACAAATCCCCCACCCCGTAACAGTGCATAATTTACAGATCCCTCATAATATTTTCTTGCACAGACCGCCATTAGTTCAAACCCTCCAAAAGCACACCTTTTTGGTTAAATTTTTTTTTCTTATTTTCCTCCTCAAAAACCTAGGTGTGTCTATACGTATGGTATATTGCCCCATTCAATTGTATTAGATCCTATATCCTTTGACCATTTTTTTTTCACTATTGAACTTTAATATTTTCCCATTCCCTTCCTTATTATCCTATAAACCTGAGAGATAGTCAGTGTCACCCTTGTTATAGTGTTTTTATGACAAAAATCTGTAAATTTGTGTTTTATTGTAGTGAAATACTCCCTATCTTGTATAGCAGCAAGTGCATGTTTCAACTGGTGATAATGATATTGACACATTAAATTTATATTAGTTCCAGGACATAATTCTGTTAATACTTTTATTGTCTCATTCTTCACTAATTGTGATGCATATATAATACCGTGTTTTACTCAATATTTATAATCCGTGATTAATTGAAATTCTAGAAGGTTGCTATTACACCACAGCGGTAAAAAAATTTAAGTATTCAAAATACCCAAGATTTTTTTTTATCTTCCCCCAAGACAGATCCACCATTTGACATATTGGGCATTTTTTACATTTATTTTTAATAAAGTCTCCAATATGCTGAATATTCCATAATTTGGGCCATTAAAACCCTGTTCCAGAAATTATTTTATGTTATTTCCCCCTGACTTTATCCACTGTACTTGGGAAGCCAAATAATATCCCTGGAAAAACTGAACCGACAGACCTCCATCTTCTTCCGCTAACCAGAGGTAAGGACGAGAAGGAATGGGTAACGGGAGGAGAGGACCCGATGGCCGTGAATGAGGGACCTTGGCACGAGCGCAGGTCTCGCAGGCTGTCACAAAACCCTCAACCGTCTTACGAAGAGCCGGCCACCAGAATCTCCGAGCAATGAGATCCACAGTGGCTCTGCTCCCCGGGTGCCCAGCAAGGACAGTATCGTGATGCTCCTTAAAAACCTTGTGTCGTAAAGCGAGAGGCACAAACAACCTCCCAGGAGGACAAAGATCAGGAGCCTCTGCCTGGGCTGCCTGAACCTCTGCCTCCAAATCAGGATAAAGAGTAGAGACGACCACCCCTTCAGCCAAAATGGGACCCGGGTCTTCAAAGTTTTCCCCTCCCGGAAAACTATGTGACAGGGCATCCGCCTTCACAATTTTAACCCCAGGGCGGAACGTAACAACAAAATTAAACCTAGAAAAGAACAAAGACCATCTGGCCTGTGTCGGGTTCAGAGGCTTGGCTGATTCCAAGTAGGCCAGATTCTTATGGTCGGTAAACACGGTAATAGGGTGTCTGGCTCCCTCTAATCAATGGCGCCATTCCTCAAAAGCTAATTTGATGGCCAACAACTCCCTATCTCCCACATCGTAATTTCTCTCTGCAGCGGATAGTTTCCTTGAGAAAAAGGCACACGGTCGCCATTTGGCAGGAGATAAGACCGCACCCACACCCACCTCAGAAGCATTCACCTCAACAATAAAAGGTAGAGAGACATCAGGTTGTACCAAAATGGGAGCGGAAGCAAAACTCTCTTTAATACTAGAAAAGGCTTTAAGCGCATCTACCGACCACGAGGAAAAATACACCCCCTTTTTAGTCATATCAGTGATTGGCTTAACAACAGAGGAATCATTCAAAATTAACTTTCTGTAATAATTGGCAAAACCCAAAAACCACATCAGTGCCTTCTGATTCTCAGGAAGCTCCCAATCAAGCACAGTGCGGACCTTCTCAGGGTCCATCCAAAAATTAGAAGCGGAGAGAAGAAAACCAAGAAATTGAATCTCCGGAACCGCAAACACACATTTTTCCAGTTTAGCGTATAATTTATTCTCTGGCACAATCAGCAAGACCTGACATAGGTGGTTCCGATGAGTCTTGAAATCAGGAGAAAAAATCAAAATGTAATCTAGATACACCAGTACAAATTTCCCCATTAAATGATAAAAAAATGCTGTTCACAAAATGTTGGAAAACGGCTGGAGCATTCATCAAACCAAAGGGCATAACCAAATTCTCAAAATGACCCTCAGGGGTATTGAAGGCCGTCTTCCATTCGTCCCCTTCCCTGACCCTGACTAGGTTGTATGCCCCTCTTAAATCCAACTTAGAAAAAACTTTAACCCCAACAATCTGGTTAAACAGGTCCGTGATCAGATGAAGCGGATATGGGTCACGAATCGTGATACGGTTCAGCTCCCTGAAATCCAGACATGGTCTTAAAGAAGCATCTTTTTTCTTAACAAAAAAAAAAACAGCGGCAACAGGTGACTTTGAGGGTCGGATGTGTCCCTTTCTCAGGCTCTCAGAGATATAAGTGCGCATAGCGACTCTTTCAGGTTGAGAGAGATTGTATAGTTGTGATTTTGGCAGCTTGGCGCCTGGGATGAGATTAATAGGGCAGTCATACTCCCGGTGAGGGGGCAACTCCTGTCCTGGATACCACTCTCGGAAAACACATCCGAAAATTCAGAGAGAAAAGATGGCACAGTCTTGGTAGAAACCTCTGAAAGAGACGCCATGAGGCAATTCTCTCTGCAAAACTCACTCCAACCATTTATTTGCCTTGCTTGCCAATCAATGGTGGGGTTATGTTTAGTGAGCCAGGGTAGCCCCAACACTAGAGGAGTAGGTAATCCGCTTAAGACGAAACATGACATATCCTTAACATGAGCGTCACCCACAGTCAAATGGATATTGTGAACTATGCCCTTTAACGATCTTTGAGAAAGTGGAGCGGA